>NC_072420.2:12867202-13168976 GCF_028858775.2 Pan troglodytes
CTGCAATTGCAAAATCCACAAAAAGAGAGTTTCAAACCTGCTCTGTCTAAAGAAAGGTTCAACTCTGTGAGCTGCATACACACAACACAAAGAAGTCACTGAGAATTCTTCTGTCTTGCATTATATAAAGAAATCCCGTTTCCAACGAAGGGTTAAAAGAAGTCCAAATATCCAGTTGCAGACTTTACAAACAGAGTGTTTTCGAACTGCTCTATGAAAAGAAAGGTTAAACTCTGTCAGGTGGATGCACACATCACAAAGTAGTTTCTGAGAATGATTCTGTCTAGTTTTTAAACGAAGATATTTCCTTTTCTGTCATTGACCTCAATTCGCTTGAAATCTCCACATGTAAATTCCACAAAACGAGTGTTGCAAATCTGCTCTGCCTAAAGGAAGGTTCAGCTCTGTGGGTTGAATACACACACACAAAGAAGTTACTGAGAATTCTTCTGTCTAGCATTTTATGAAGAAATCCCGTTTCCAACGAAGGCCTTCAAAGAGGTCCAAATATCCACTTGCAGACTTTACAAAGAGAGTGCTTCCAAACTGCTCTGTGAAAAGAAACGTTAAACTCTGTCTGCTGAAGGCACACATCACAAACTAGTTTCTGAAAATGATTCTGTCTAGTTTTTAAACGAAGATATTTCCTTTTCCGTCATTGGCCTCAAATCGCTTGAAATCTCCACATGTAATTTCCACAAAAAGAGAGTTTCAAATCTACTCTCTCTAAAGAAAGGTTCAACTCTGTGCGTTGAATACACACACACAAGGAAGTTACTGAGAATTCTTTGGTCTTGCATTATATGAAGAAATCCCGTTTCCAACGAAGGCCTCGTACAGGTCCAAATATCCGCTTCCAGACTTTACAAACAGAGTGTTTCCTAACTGCTCTATGAAAAGGAAGGTTAAACACTGTGAGATGAACGCACAAATCATTAAGTTGTTTCAGAGAATGATTCCGTCTGGTTTTTAAAAGAAGATATTTCCTTTTCAACCTTTGGCCTCAAATCGCTTGAAATCTCCAATTGCAAAATCCACAAAAAGAGAGTTTCAAATCTGCTCTGTCTAAAGAAAGGTTCAATTCTGTGAGCTGCATACACACAACACAAAGAAGTTACTGAGAACTCCTCTGTCTTGCATTATATGAAGAAATCCCGTTTCCAACGAAGGCCTCGTACAGGTCCAAATATCCACTTGCAGACTTTACAAACCGAGTGTTTTCAAACTGCTCTATGAAAAGAAAGGTTAAACTCTGTCAGGTGGATGCACAAATCACAAAGTAGTTTCTGAGAATGATTCTGTCTAGTTTTTAAACGGAGATATTTCCCTTTCTTCCATTGGCCTCAAATCGCTTGAAATCTCCAATTGCAAATTCCACAAAAAGAGAGTTTCAAATCTGCTCTCTCTGAAGATAGGTTCCACTCCGTGAGCTGAATACACACAACACTAAGAAGTTACTGAGAATTCCTCTGTCTAGTATTATATGAAGGAATCCCGTTTCCAACGAAGGCCTCAAAGAGGTCCAAGTATCCGCTACCAGACTTCACAAACAGAGTGTTTCCTAACTGCTCTATGAAAAGGAAGGTTAAACTCTGTGAGCTGAACGCACAAATCATTAAGTTGTTTCAGAGAATGATTCCGTCTAGTTTTTATACGAAGATATTTCCTTTTCCACCATTGGCCTCAAATCGCTTGAAATCTGCAATTGCAAAATCCACAAAAAGAGAGTTTCAAACCTGCTCTGTCTAAAGAAAGGTTCAACTCTGTGAGCTGCATACACACAACACAAAGAAGTCACTGAGAATTCTTCTGTCTTGCATTATATAAAGAAATCCCGTTTCCAACGAAGGGTTAAAAGAAGTCCAAATATCCAGTTGCAGACTTTACAAACAGAGTGTTTTCGAACTGCTCTATGAAAAGAAAGGTTAAACTCTGTCAGGTGGATGCACACATCACAAAGTAGTTTCTGAGAATGATTCTGTCTAGTTTTTAAACGAAGATATTTCCTTTTCTGTCATTGACCTCAATTCGCTTGAAATCTCCACATGTAAATTCCACAAAACGAGTGTTGCAAATCTGCTCTGCCTAAAGGAAGGTTCAGCTCTGTGGGTTGAATACACACACACAAAGAAGTTACTGAGAATTCTTCTGTCTAGCATTTTATGAAGAAATCCCGTTTCCAACGAAGGCCTTCAAAGAGGTCCAAATATCCACTTGCAGACTTTACAAAGAGAGTGCTTCCAAACTGCTCTGTGAAAAGAAACGTTAAACTCTGTCTGCTGAAGGCACACATCACAAACTAGTTTCTGAAAATGATTCTGTCTAGTTTTTAAACGAAGATATTTCCTTTTCCGTCATTGGCCTCAAATCGCTTGAAATCTCCACATGTAATTTCCACAAAAAGAGAGTTTCAAATCTACTCTCTCTAAAGAAAGGTTCAACTCTGTGAGTTGAATACACACACACAAGGAAGTTACTGAGAATTCTTCGGTCTTGCATTATATGAAGAAATCCCGTTTCCAACGAAGGCCTCGTACAGGTCCAAATATCCGCTTCCAGACTTTACAAACAGAGTGTTTCCTAACCGCTCTATGAAAAGGAAGGTTAAACTCTGTGAGCTGAACGCACAAATCATTAAGTTGTTTCAGAGAATGATTCCGTCTAGTTTTTATGCGAAGGTATTTCCTCTTCAAACACTGGCCTCAAATCGCTTGAAATCTCCAATTGCAAAATCCACAAAAAGAGAGTTTCAAATCTGCTCTCTCTAAAGAAATGCTCCACTCTTTGAGTTGAATACACACAACACTAAGAAGCTACTGAGAATTCTTCTGTCTAGCATTATATGAAGGAATCCCGTTTCCAACGAAGGCCTCAAAGAGGTCCAAATGTCCGCTTCCAGATTTTACAAACAGAGTGTTTCCTAACTGCTGTATGAAAAGGAAGGTTAAACTCTGTGAGCTGAATGCACAAATCATTAAGTTGTTTCAGAGAATGATTCCGTCTGGTTTTTAAAAGAAGATATTTCCTTTTCAACCTTTGGCCTCAAATCGCTTGAAATCTCCAATTGCAAAATCCACAAAAAGAGAGTTTCAAATCTGCTCTGTCTAAAGAAAGGTTCAATTCTGTGAGCTGCATACACACAACACAAAGAAGTTACTGAGAACTCCTCTGTCTTGCATTATATGAAGAAATCCCGTTTCCAACGAAGGCCTCGTACAGGTCCAAATATCCACTTGCAGACTTTACAAACCGAGTGTTTTCAAACTGCTCTATGAAAAGAAAGGTTAAACTCTGTCAGGTGGATGCACAAATCACAAAGTAGTTTCTGAGAATGATTCTGTCTAGTTTTGAAACGGAGATATTTCCCTTTCTTCCATTGGCCTCAAATCGCTTGAAATCTCCAATTGCAAATTCCACAAAAAGAGAGTTTCAAATCTGCTCTCTCTGAAGATAGGTTCCACTCCGTGAGCTGAATACACACAACACTAAGAAGTTACTGAGAATTCCTCTGTCTAGTATTATATGAAGGAATCCCGTTTCCAACGAAGGCCTCAAAGAGGTCCAAGTATCCGCTACCAGACTTCACAAACAGAGTGTTTCCTAACTGCTCTATGAAAAGGAAGGTTAAACTCTGTGAGCTGAACGCACAAATCATTAAGTTGTTTCAGAGAATGATTCCGTCTAGTTTTTATACGAAGATATTTCCTTTTCCACCATTGGCCTCAAATCGCTTGAAATCTGCAATTGCAAAATCCACAAAAAGAGAGTTTCAAACCTGCTCTGTCTAAAGAAAGGTTCAACTCTGTGAGCTGCATACACACAACACAAAGAAGTCACTGAGAATTCTTCTGTCTTGCATTATATAAAGAAATCCCGTTTCCAACGAAGGGTTAAAAGAAGTCCAAATATCCAGTTGCAGACTTTACAAACAGAGTGTTTTCGAACTGCTCTATGAAAAGAAAGGTTAAACTCTGTCAGGTGGATGCACACATCACAAAGTAGTTTCTGAGAATGATTCTGTCTAGTTTTTAAACGAAGATATTTCCTTTTCTGTCATTGACCTCAATTCGCTTGAAATCTCCACATGTAAATTCCACAAAACGAGTGTTGCAAATCTGCTCTGCCTAAAGGAAGGTTCAGCTCTGTGGGTTGAATACACACACACAAAGAAGTTACTGAGAATTCTTCTGTCTAGCATTTTATGAAGAAATCCCGTTTCCAACGAAGGCCTTCAAAGAGGTCCAAATATCCACTTGCAGACTTTACAAAGAGAGTGCTTCCAAACTGCTCTGTGAAAAGAAACGTTAAACTCTGTCTGCTGAAGGCACACATCACAAACTAGTTTCTGAAAATGATTCTGTCTAGTTTTTAAACGAAGATATTTCCTTTTCCGTCATTGGCCTCAAATCGCTTGAAATCTCCACATGTAATTTCCACAAAAAGAGAGTTTCAAATCTTCTCTCTCTAAAGAAAGGTTCAACTCTGTGAGTTGAATACACACACACAAGGAAGTTACTGAGAATTCTTCGGTCTTGCATTATATGAAGAAATCCCGTTTCCAACGAAGGCCTCGTACAGGTCCAAATATCCGCTTCCAGACTTTACAAACAGAGTGTTTCCTAACCGCTCTATGAAAAGGAAGGTTAAACTCTGTGAGCTGAACGCACAAATCATTAAGTTGTTTCAGAGAATGATTCCGTCTAGTTTTTATGCGAAGGTATTTCCTCTTCAAACACTGGCCTCAAATCGCTTGAAATCTCCAATTGCAAAATCCACAAAAAGAGAGTTTCAAATCTGCTCTCTCTAAAGAAATGCTCCACTCTTTGAGTTGAATACACACAACACTAAGAAGCTACTGAGAATTCTTCTGTCTAGCATTATATGAAGGAATCCCGTTTCCAACGAAGGCCTCAAAGAGGTCCAAATGTCCGCTTCCAGATTTTACAAACAGAGTGTTTCCTAACTGCTGTATGAAAAGGAAGGTTAAACTCTGTGAGCTGAATGCACAAATCATTAAGTTGTTTCAGAGAATGATTCCGTCTGGTTTTTAAAAGAAGATATTTCCTTTTCAACCTTTGGCCTCAAATCGCTTGAAATCTCCAATTGCAAAATCCACAAAAAGAGAGTTTCAAATCTGCTCTGTCTAAAGAAAGGTTCAATTCTGTGAGCTGCATACACACAACACAAAGAAGTTACTGAGAACTCCTCTGTCTTGCATTATATGAAGAAATCCCGTTTCCAACGAAGGCCTCGTACAGGTCCAAATATCCACTTGCAGACTTTACAAACCGAGTGTTTTCAAACTGCTCTATGAAAAGAAAGGTTAAACTCTGTCAGGTGGATGCACAAATCACAAAGTAGTTTCTGAGAATGATTCTGTCTAGTTTTTAAACGGAGATATTTCCCTTTCTTCCATTGGCCTCAAATCGCTTGAAATCTCCAATTGCAAATTCCACAAAAAGAGAGTTTCAAATCTGCTCTCTCTGAAGATAGGTTCCACTCCGTGAGCTGAATACACACAACACTAAGAAGTTACTGAGAATTCCTCTGTCTAGTATTATATGAAGGAATCCCGTTTCCAACGAAGGCCTCAAAGAGGTCCAAGTATCCGCTACCAGACTTCACAAACAGAGTGTTTCCTAACTGCTCTATGAAAAGGAAGGTTAAACTCTGTGAGCTGAACGCACAAATCATTAAGTTGTTTCAGAGAATGATTCCGTCTAGTTTTTATACGAAGATATTTCCTTTTCCACCATTGGCCTCAAATCGCTTGAAATCTGCAATTGCAAAATCCACAAAAAGAGAGTTTCAAACCTGCTCTGTCTAAAGAAAGGTTCAACTCTGTGAGCTGCATACACACAACACAAAGAAGTCACTGAGAATTCTTCTGTCTTGCATTATATAAAGAAATCCCGTTTCCAACGAAGGGTTAAAAGAAGTCCAAATATCCAGTTGCAGACTTTACAAACAGAGTGTTTTCGAACTGCTCTATGAAAAGAAAGGTTAAACTCTGTCAGGTGGATGCACACATCACAAAGTAGTTTCTGAGAATGATTCTGTCTAGTTTTTAAACGAAGATATTTCCTTTTCTGTCATTGACCTCAATTCGCTTGAAATCTCCACATGTAAATTCCACAAAACGAGTGTTGCAAATCTGCTCTGCCTAAAGGAAGGTTCAGCTCTGTGGGTTGAATACACACACACAAAGAAGTTACTGAGAATTCTTCTGTCTAGCATTTTATGAAGAAATCCCGTTTCCAACGAAGGCCTTCAAAGAGGTCCAAATATCCACTTGCAGACTTTACAAAGAGAGTGCTTCCAAACTGCTCTGTGAAAAGAAACGTTAAACTCTGTCTGCTGAAGGCACACATCACAAACTAGTTTCTGAAAATGATTCTGTCTAGTTTTTAAACGAAGATATTTCCTTTTCCGTCATTGGCCTCAAATCGCTTGAAATCTCCACATGTAATTTCCACAAAAAGAGAGTTTCAAATCTTCTCTCTCTAAAGAAAGGTTCAACTCTGTGAGTTGAATACACACACACAAGGAAGTTACTGAGAATTCTTCGGTCTTGCATTATATGAAGAAATCCCGTTTCCAACGAAGGCCTCGTACAGGTCCAAATATCCGCTTCCAGACTTTACAAACAGAGTGTTTCCTAACCGCTCTATGAAAAGGAAGGTTAAACTCTGTGAGCTGAACGCACAAATCATTAAGTTGTTTCAGAGAATGATTCCGTCTAGTTTTTATGCGAAGGTATTTCCTCTTCAAACACTGGCCTCAAATCGCTTGAAATCTCCAATTGCAAAATCCACAAAAAGAGAGTTTCAAATCTGCTCTCTCTAAAGAAATGCTCCACTCTTTGAGTTGAATACACACAACACTAAGAAGCTACTGAGAATTCTTCTGTCTAGCATTATATGAAGGAATCCCGTTTCCAACGAAGGCCTCAAAGAGGTCCAAATGTCCGCTTCCAGATTTTACAAACAGAGTGTTTCCTAACTGCTGTATGAAAAGGAAGGTTAAACTCTGTGAGCTGAATGCACAAATCATTAAGTTGTTTCAGAGAATGATTCCGTCTGGTTTTTAAAAGAAGATATTTCCTTTTCAACCTTTGGCCTCAAATCGCTTGAAATCTCCAATTGCAAAATCCACAAAAAGAGAGTTTCAAATCTGCTCTGTCTAAAGAAAGGTTCAATTCTGTGAGCTGCATACACACAACACAAAGAAGTTACTGAGAACTCCTCTGTCTTGCATTATATGAAGAAATCCCGTTTCCAACGAAGGCCTCGTACAGGTCCAAATATCCACTTGCAGACTTTACAAACCGAGTGTTTTCAAACTGCTCTATGAAAAGAAAGGTTAAACTCTGTCAGGTGGATGCACAAATCACAAAGTAGTTTCTGAGAATGATTCTGTCTAGTTTTGAAACGGAGATATTTCCCTTTCTTCCATTGGCCTCAAATCGCTTGAAATCTCCAATTGCAAATTCCACAAAAAGAGAGTTTCAAATCTGCTCTCTCTGAAGATAGGTTCCACTCCGTGAGCTGAATACACACAACACTAAGAAGTTACTGAGAATTCCTCTGTCTAGTATTATATGAAGGAATCCCGTTTCCAACGAAGGCCTCAAAGAGGTCCAAGTATCCGCTACCAGACTTCACAAACAGAGTGTTTCCTAACTGCTCTATGAAAAGGAAGGTTAAACTCTGTGAGCTGAACGCACAAATCATTAAGTTGTTTCAGAGAATGATTCCGTCTAGTTTTTATACGAAGATATTTCCTTTTCCACCATTGGCCTCAAATCGCTTGAAATCTGCAATTGCAAAATCCACAAAAAGAGAGTTTCAAACCTGCTCTGTCTAAAGAAAGGTTCAACTCTGTGAGCTGCATACACACAACACAAAGAAGTCACTGAGAATTCTTCTGTCTTGCATTATATAAAGAAATCCCGTTTCCAACGAAGGGTTAAAAGAAGTCCAAATATCCAGTTGCAGACTTTACAAACAGAGTGTTTTCGAACTGCTCTATGAAAAGAAAGGTTAAACTCTGTCAGGTGGATGCACACATCACAAAGTAGTTTCTGAGAATGATTCTGTCTAGTTTTTAAACGAAGATATTTCCTTTTCTGTCATTGACCTCAATTCGCTTGAAATCTCCACATGTAAATTCCACAAAACGAGTGTTGCAAATCTGCTCTGCCTAAAGGAAGGTTCAGCTCTGTGGGTTGAATACACACACACAAAGAAGTTACTGAGAATTCTTCTGTCTAGCATTTTATGAAGAAATCCCGTTTCCAACGAAGGCCTTCAAAGAGGTCCAAATATCCACTTGCAGACTTTACAAAGAGAGTGCTTCCAAACTGCTCTGTGAAAAGAAACGTTAAACTCTGTCTGCTGAAGGCACACATCACAAACTAGTTTCTGAAAATGATTCTGTCTAGTTTTTAAACGAAGATATTTCCTTTTCCGTCATTGGCCTCAAATCGCTTGAAATCTCCACATGTAATTTCCACAAAAAGAGAGTTTCAAATCTACTCTCTCTAAAGAAAGGTTAAACTCTGTGAGTTGAATACACACACACAAGGAAGTTACTGAGAATTCTTCGGTCTTGCATTATATGAAGAAATCCCGTTTCCAACGAAGGCCTCGTACAGGTCCAAATATCCGCTTCCAGACTTTACAAACAGAGTGTTTCCTAACCGCTCTATGAAAAGGAAGGTTAAACTCTGTGAGCTGAACGCACAAATCATTAAGTTGTTTCAGAGAATGATTCCGTCTAGTTTTTATACGAAGGTATTTCCTCTTCAAACACTGGCCTCAAATCGCTTGAAATCTCCAATTGCAAAATCCACAAAAAGAGAGTTTCAAATCTGCTCTCTCTAAAGAAATGCTCCACTCTTTGAGTTGAATACACACAACACTAAGAAGCTACTGAGAATTCTTCTGTCTAGCATTATATGAAGGAATCCCGTTTCCAACGAAGGCCTCAAAGAGGTCCAAATGTCCGCTTCCAGATTTTACAAACAGAGTGTTTCCTAACTGCTGTATGAAAAGGAAGGTTAAACTCTGTGAGCTGAATGCACAAATCATTAAGTTGTTTCAGAGAATGATTCCGTCTGGTTTTTAAAAGAAGATATTTCCTTTTCAACCTTTGGCCTCAAATCGCTTGAAATCTCCAATTGCAAAATCCACAAAAAGAGAGTTTCAAATCTGCTCTGTCTAAAGAAAGGTTCAATTCTGTGAGCTGCATACACACAACACAAAGAAGTTACTGAGAACTCCTCTGTCTTGCATTATATGAAGAAATCCCGTTTCCAACGAAGGCCTCGTACAGGTCCAAATATCCACTTGCAGACTTTACAAACCGAGTGTTTTCAAACTGCTCTATGAAAAGAAAGGTTAAACTCTGTCAGGTGGATGCACAAATCACAAAGTAGTTTCTGAGAATGATTCTGTCTAGTTTTGAAACGGAGATATTTCCCTTTCTTCCATTGGCCTCAAATCGCTTGAAATCTCCAATTGCAAATTCCACAAAAAGAGAGTTTCAAATCTGCTCTCTCTGAAGATAGGTTCCACTCCGTGAGCTGAATACACACAACACTAAGAAGTTACTGAGAATTCCTCTGTCTAGTATTATATGAAGGAATCCCGTTTCCAACGAAGGCCTCAAAGAGGTCCAAGTATCCGCTACCAGACTTCACAAACAGAGTGTTTCCTAACTGCTCTATGAAAAGGAAGGTTAAACTCTGTGAGCTGAACGCACAAATCATTAAGTTGTTTCAGAGAATGATTCCGTCTAGTTTTTATACGAAGATATTTCCTTTTCCACCATTGGCCTCAAATCGCTTGAAATCTGCAATTGCAAAATCCACAAAAAGAGAGTTTCAAACCTGCTCTGTCTAAAGAAAGGTTCAACTCTGTGAGCTGCATACACACAACACAAAGAAGTCACTGAGAATTCTTCTGTCTTGCATTATATAAAGAAATCCCGTTTCCAACGAAGGGTTAAAAGAAGTCCAAATATCCAGTTGCAGACTTTACAAACAGAGTGTTTTCGAACTGCTCTATGAAAAGAAAGGTTAAACTCTGTCAGGTGGATGCACACATCACAAAGTAGTTTCTGAGAATGATTCTGTCTAGTTTTTAAACGAAGATATTTCCTTTTCTGTCATTGACCTCAATTCGCTTGAAATCTCCACATGTAAATTCCACAAAACGAGTGTTGCAAATCTGCTCTGCCTAAAGGAAGGTTCAGCTCTGTGGGTTGAATACACACACACAAAGAAGTTACTGAGAATTCTTCTGTCTAGCATTTTATGAAGAAATCCCGTTTCCAACGAAGGCCTTCAAAGAGGTCCAAATATCCACTTGCAGACTTTACAAAGAGAGTGCTTCCAAACTGCTCTGTGAAAAGAAACGTTAAACTCTGTCTGCTGAAGGCACACATCACAAACTAGTTTCTGAAAATGATTCTGTCTAGTTTTTAAACGAAGATATTTCCTTTTCCGTCATTGGCCTCAAATCGCTTGAAATCTCCACATGTAATTTCCACAAAAAGAGAGTTTCAAATCTACTCTCTCTAAAGAAAGGTTCAACTCTGTGAGTTGAATACACACACACAAGGAAGTTACTGAGAATTCTTCGGTCTTGCATTATATGAAGAAATCCCGTTTCCAACGAAGGCCTCGTACAGGTCCAAATATCCGCTTCCAGACTTTACAAACAGAGTGTTTCCTAACCGCTCTATGAAAAGGAAGGTTAAACTCTGTGAGCTGAACGCACAAATCATTAAGTTGTTTCAGAGAATGATTCCGTCTAGTTTTTATGCGAAGGTATTTCCTCTTCAAACACTGGCCTCAAATCGCTTGAAATCTCCAATTGCAAAATCCACAAAAAGAGAGTTTCAAATCTGCTCTCTCTAAAGAAATGCTCCACTCTTTGAGTTGAATACACACAACACTAAGAAGCTACTGAGAATTCTTCTGTCTAGCATTATATGAAGGAATCCCGTTTCCAACGAAGGCCTCAAAGAGGTCCAAATGTCCGCTTCCAGATTTTACAAACAGAGTGTTTCCTAACTGCTGTATGAAAAGGAAGGTTAAACTCTGTGAGCTGAATGCACAAATCATTAAGTTGTTTCAGAGAATGATTCCGTCTGGTTTTTAAAAGAAGATATTTCCTTTTCAACCTTTGGCCTCAAATCGCTTGAAATCTCCAATTGCAAAATCCACAAAAAGAGAGTTTCAAATCTGCTCTGTCTAAAGAAAGGTTCAATTCTGTGAGCTGCATACACACAACACAAAGAAGTTACTGAGAACTCCTCTGTCTTGCATTATATGAAGAAATCCCGTTTCCAACGAAGGCCTCGTACAGGTCCAAATATCCACTTGCAGACTTTACAAACCGAGTGTTTTCAAACTGCTCTATGAAAAGAAAGGTTAAACTCTGTCAGGTGGATGCACAAATCACAAAGTAGTTTCTGAGAATGATTCTGTCTAGTTTTGAAACGGAGATATTTCCCTTTCTTCCATTGGCCTCAAATCGCTTGAAATCTCCAATTGCAAATTCCACAAAAAGAGAGTTTCAAATCTGCTCTCTCTGAAGATAGGTTCCACTCTGTGAGCTGAATACACACAACACTAAGAAGTTACTGAGAATTCCTCTGTCTAGTATTATATGAAGGAATCCCGTTTCCAACGAAGGCCTCAAAGAGGTCCAAGTATCCGCTACCAGACTTCACAAACAGAGTGTTTCCTAACTGCTCTATGAAAAGGAAGGTTAAACTCTGTGAGCTGAACGCACAAATCATTAAGTTGTTTCAGAGAATGATTCCGTCTAGTTTTTATACGAAGATATTTCCTTTTCCACCATTGGCCTCAAATCGCTTGAAATCTGCAATTGCAAAATCCACAAAAAGAGAGTTTCAAACCTGCTCTGTCTAAAGAAAGGTTCAACTCTGTGAGCTGCATACACACAACACAAAGAAGTCACTGAGAATTCTTCTGTCTTGCATTATATAAAGAAATCCCGTTTCCAACGAAGGGTTAAAAGAAGTCCAAATATCCAGTTGCAGACTTTACAAACAGAGTGTTTTCGAACTGCTCTATGAAAAGAAAGGTTAAACTCTGTCAGGTGGATGCACACATCACAAAGTAGTTTCTGAGAATGATTCTGTCTAGTTTTTAAACGAAGATATTTCCTTTTCTGTCATTGACCTCAATTCGCTTGAAATCTCCACATGTAAATTCCACAAAACGAGTGTTGCAAATCTGCTCTGCCTAAAGGAAGGTTCAGCTCTGTGGGTTGAATACACACACACAAAGAAGTTACTGAGAATTCTTCTGTCTAGCATTTTATGAAGAAATCCCGTTTCCAACGAAGGCCTTCAAAGAGGTCCAAATATCCACTTGCAGACTTTACAAAGAGAGTGCTTCCAAACTGCTCTGTGAAAAGAAACGTTAAACTCTGTCTGCTGAAGGCACACATCACAAACTAGTTTCTGAAAATGATTCTGTCTAGTTTTTAAACGAAGATATTTCCTTTTCCGTCATTGGCCTCAAATCGCTTGAAATCTCCACATGTAATTTCCACAAAAAGAGAGTTTCAAATCTACTCTCTCTAAAGAAAGGTTC
The DNA here is from genome assembly GCF_028858775.2 of Pan troglodytes. NCBI lineage: Eukaryota > Metazoa > Chordata > Mammalia > Primates > Hominidae > Pan > Pan troglodytes. Next base: position 12,879,837 of record NC_072420.2, read on the forward strand.
AACTCTGTGAGTTGAATACACACACACAAGGAAGTTACTGAGAATTCTTCGGTCTTGCATTATATGAAGAAATCCCGTTTCCAACGAAGGCCTCGTACAGGTCCAAATATCCGCTTCCAGACTTTACAAACAGAGTGTTTCCTAACCGCTCTATGAAAAGGAAGGTTAAACTCTGTGAGCTGAACGCACAAATCATTAAGTTGTTTCAGAGAATGATTCCGTCTAGTTTTTATGCGAAGGTATTTCCTCTTCAAACACTGGCCTCAAATCGCTTGAAATCTCCAATTGCAAAATCCACAAAAAGAGAGTTTCAAATCTGCTCTCTCTAAAGAAATGCTCCACTCTTTGAGTTGAATACACACAACACTAAGAAGCTACTGAGAATTCTTCTGTCTAGCATTATATGAAGGAATCCCGTTTCCAACGAAGGCCTCAAAGAGGTCCAAATGTCCGCTTCCAGATTTTACAAACAGAGTGTTTCCTAACTGCTGTATGAAAAGGAAGGTTAAACTCTGTGAGCTGAATGCACAAATCATTAAGTTGTTTCAGAGAATGATTCCGTCTGGTTTTTAAAAGAAGATATTTCCTTTTCAACCTTTGGCCTCAAATCGCTTGAAATCTCCAATTGCAAAATCCACAAAAAGAGAGTTTCAAATCTGCTCTGTCTAAAGAAAGGTTCAATTCTGTGAGCTGCATACACACAACACAAAGAAGTTACTGAGAACTCCTCTGTCTTGCATTATATGAAGAAATCCCGTTTCCAACGAAGGCCTCGTACAGGTCCAAATATCCACTTGCAGACTTTACAAACCGAGTGTTTTCAAACTGCTCTATGAAAAGAAAGGTTAAACTCTGTCAGGTGGATGCACAAATCACAAAGTAGTTTCTGAGAATGATTCTGTCTAGTTTTGAAACGGAGATATTTCCCTTTCTTCCATTGGCCTCAAATCGCTTGAAATCTCCAATTGCAAATTCCACAAAAAGAGAGTTTCAAATCTGCTCTCTCTGAAGATAGGTTCCACTCCGTGAGCTGAATACACACAACACTAAGAAGTTACTGAGAATTCCTCTGTCTAGTATTATATGAAGGAATCCCGTTTCCAACGAAGGCCTCAAAGAGGTCCAAGTATCCGCTACCAGACTTCACAAACAGAGTGTTTCCTAACTGCTCTATGAAAAGGAAGGTTAAACTCTGTGAGCTGAACGCACAAATCATTAAGTTGTTTCAGAGAATGATTCCGTCTAGTTTTTATACGAAGATATTTCCTTTTCCACCATTGGCCTCAAATCGCTTGAAATCTGCAATTGCAAAATCCACAAAAAGAGAGTTTCAAACCTGCTCTGTCTAAAGAAAGGTTCAACTCTGTGAGCTGCATACACACAACACAGAGAAGTCACTGAGAATTCTTCTGTCTTGCATTATATAAAGAAATCCCGTTTCCAACGAAGGGTTAAAAGAAGTCCAAATATCCAGTTGCAGACTTTACAAACAGAGTGTTTTCGAACTGCTCTATGAAAAGAAAGGTTAAACTCTGTCAGGTGGATGCACACATCACAAAGTAGTTTCTGAGAATGATTCTGTCTAGTTTTTAAACGAAGATATTTCCTTTTCTGTCATTGACCTCAATTCGCTTGAAATCTCCACATGTAAATTCCACAAAACGAGTGTTGCAAATCTGCTCTGCCTAAAGGAAGGTTCAGCTCTGTGGGTTGAATACACACACACAAAGAAGTTACTGAGAATTCTTCTGTCTAGCATTTTATGAAGAAATCCCGTTTCCAACGAAGGCCTTCAAAGAGGTCCAAATATCCACTTGCAGACTTTACAAAGAGAGTGCTTCCAAACTGCTCTGTGAAAAGAAACGTTAAACTCTGTCTGCTGAAGGCACACATCACAAACTAGTTTCTGAAAATGATTCTGTCTAGTTTTTAAACGAAGATATTTCCTTTTCCGTCATTGGCCTCAAATCGCTTGAAATCTCCACATGTAATTTCCACAAAAAGAGAGTTTCAAATCTACTCTCTCTAAAGAAAGGTTCAACTCTGTGAGTTGAATACACACACAAGGAAGTTACTGAGAATTCTTCGGTCTTGCATTATATGAAGAAATCCCGTTTCCAACGAAGGCCTCGTACAGGTCCAAATATCCGCTTCCAGACTTTACAAACAGAGTGTTTCCTAACCGCTCTCTGAAAAGGAAGGTTAAACACTGTGAGATGAACGCACAAATCATTAAGTTGTTTCAGAGAATGATTCCGTCTAGTTTTTATGCGAAGGTATTTCCTCTTCAAACACTGGCCTCAAATCGCTTGAAATCTCCAATTGCAAAATCCACAAAAAGAGAGTTTCAAATCTGCTCTCTCTAAAGAAATGCTCCACTCTTTGAGTTGAATACACACAACACTAAGAAGTTACTGAGAATTCTTCTGTCTAGCATTATATGAAGGAATCCCGTTTCCAACGAAGGCCTCAAAGAGGTCCAAATGTCCGCTTCCAGATTTTACAAACAGAGTGTTTCCTAACTGCTGTATGAAAAGGAAGGTTAAACTCTGTGAGCTGAATGCACAAATCATTAAGTTGTTTCAGAGAATGATTCCGTCTGGTTTTTAAAAGAAGATATTTCCTTTTCAACCTTTGGCCTCAAATCGCTTGAAATCTCCAATTGCAAAATCCACAAAAAGAGAGTTTCAAATCTGCTCTGTCTAAAGAAAGGTTCAATTCTGTGAGCTGCATACACACAACACAAAGAAGTTACTGAGAACTCCTCTGTCTTGCATTATATGAAGAAATCCCGTTTCCAACGAAGGCCTCGTACAGGTCCAAATATCCACTTGCAGACTTTACAAACCGAGTGTTTTCAAACTGCTCTATGAAAAGAAAGGTTAAACTCTGTCAGGTGGATGCACAAATCACAAAGTAGTTTCTGAGAATGATTCTGTCTAGTTTTGAAACGGAGATATTTCCCTTTCTTCCATTGGCCTCAAATCGCTTGAAATCTCCAATTGCAAATTCCACAAAAAGAGAGTTTCAAATCTGCTCTCTCTGAAGATAGGTTCCACTCCGTGAGCTGAATACACACAACACTAAGAAGTTACTGAGAATTCCTCTGTCTAGTATTATATGAAGGAATCCCGTTTCCAACGAAGGCCTCAAAGAGGTCCAAGTATCCGCTACCAGACTTCACAAACAGAGTGTTTCCTAACTGCTCTATGAAAAGGAAGGTTAAACTCTGTGAGCTGAACGCACAAATCATTAAGTTGTTTCAAAGAATGATTCCGTCTAGTTTTTATACGAAGATATTGCCTTTTCCACCATTGGCCTCAAATCGCTTGAAATCTGCAATTGCAAAATCCACAAAAAGAGAGTTTCAAACCTGCTCTGTCTAAAGAAAGGTTCAACTCTGTGAGCTGCATACACACAACACAAAGAAGTCACTGAGAATTCTTCTGTCTTGCATTATATAAAGAAATCCCGTTTCCAACGAAGGGTGAAAAGAAGTCCAAATATCCAGTTGCAGACTTTACAAACAGAGTGTTTTCGAACTGCTCTATGAAAAGAAAGGTTAAACTCTGTCAGGTGGATGCACACATCACAAAGTAGTTTCTGAGAATGATTCTGTCTAGTTTTTAAACGAAGATATTTCCTTTTCTGTCATTGACCTCAATTCGCTTGAAATCTCCACATGTAAATTCCACAAAACGAGTGTTGCAAATCTGCTCTGCCTAAAGGAAGGTTCAGCTCTGTGGGTTGAATACACACACACAAAGAAGTTACTGAGAATTCTTCTGTCTAGCATTTTATGAAGAAATCCCGTTTCCAACGAAGGCCTTCAAAGAGGTCCAAATATCCACTTGCAGACTTTACAAAGAGAGTGCTTCCAAACTGCTCTGTGAAAAGAAACGTTAAACTCTGTCTGCTGAAGGCACACATCACAAACTAGTTTCTGAAAATGATTCTGTCTAGTTTTTAAACGAAGATATTTCCTTTTCCGTCATTGGCCTCAAATCGCTTGAAATCTCCACATGTAATTTCCACAAAAAGAGAGTGTCAAATCTTCTCTCTCTAAAGAAAGGTTCAACTCTGTGAGTTGAATACACACACACAAGGAAGTTACTGAGAATTCTTCGGTCTTGCATTATATGAAGAAATCCCGTTTCCAACGAAGGCCTCGTACAGGTCCAAATATCCGCTTCCAGACTTTACAAACAGAGTGTTTCCTAACCGCTCTATGAAAAGGAAGGTTAAGCTCTGTGAGCTGAACGCACAAATCATTAAGTTGTTTCAGAGAATGATTCCGTCTAGTTTTTATGCGAAGGTATTTCCTCTTCAAACACTGGCCTCAAATCGCTTGAAATCTCCAATTGCAAAATCCACAAAAAGAGAGTTTCAAATCTGCTCTCTCTAAAGAAATGCTCCACTCTTTGAGTTGAATACACACAACACTAAGAAGTTACTGAGAATTCTTCTGTCTAGCATTATATGAAGGAATCCCGTTTCCAACGAAGGCCTCAAAGAGGTCCAAATGTCCGCTTCCAGATTTTACAAACAGAGTGTTTCCTAACTGCTGTATGAAAAGGAAGGTTAAACTCTGTGAGCTGAATGCACAAATCATTAAGTTGTTTCAGAGAATGATTCCGTCTGGTTTTTAAAGGAAGATATTTCCTTTTCAACCTTTGGCCTCAAATCGCTTGAAATCTCCAATTGCAAAATCCACAAAAAGAGAGTTTCAAATCTGCTCTGTCTAAAGAAAGGTTCAATTCTGTGAGCTGCATACACACAACACAAAGAAGTTACTGAGAACTCCTCTGTCTTGCATTATATGAAGAAATCCCGTTTCCAACGAAGGCCTCGTACAGGTCCAAATATCCACTTGCAGACTTTACAAACCGAGTGTTTTCAAACTGCTCTATGAAAAGAAAGGTTAAACTCTGTCAGGTGGATGCACAAATCACAAAGTAGTTTCTGAGAATGATTCTGTCTAGTTTTGAAACGGAGATATTTCCCTTTCTTCCATTGGCCTCAAATCGCTTGAAATCTCCAATTGCAAATTCCACAAAAAGAGAGTTTCAAATCTGCTCTCTCTGAAGATAGGTTCCACTCCGTGAGCTGAATACACACAACACTAAGAAGTTACTGAGAATTCCTCTGTCTAGTATTATATGAAGGAATCCCGTTTCCAACGAAGGCCTCAAAGAGGTCCAAGTATCCGCTACCAGACTTCACAAACAGAGTGTTTCCTAACTGCTCTATGAAAAGGAAGGTTAAACTCTGTGAGCTGAACGCACAAATCATTAAGTTGTTTCAGAGAATGATTCCGTCTAGTTTTTATACGAAGATATTTCCTTTTCCACCATTGGCCTCAAATCGCTTGAAATCTGCAATTGCAAAATCCACAAAAAGAGAGTTTCAAACCTGCTCTGTCTAAAGAAAGGTTCAACTCTGTGAGCTGCATACACACAACACAAAGAAGTCACTGAGAATTCTTCTGTCTTGCATTATATAAAGAAATCCCGTTTCCAACGAAGGGTGAAAAGAAGTCCAAATATCCAGTTGCAGACTTTACAAACAGAGTGTTTTCGAACTGCTCTATGAAAAGAAAGGTTAAACTCTGTCAGGTGGATGCACACATCACAAAGTAGTTTCTGAGAATGATTCTGTCTAGTTTTTAACGAAGATATTTCCTTTTCTGTCATTGACCTCAATTCGCTTGAAATCTCCACATGTAAATTCCACAAAACGAGTGTTGCAAATCTGCTCTGCCTAAAGGAAGGTTCAGCTCTGTGGGTTGAATACACACACACAAAGAAGTTACTGAGAATTCTTCTGTCTAGCATTTTATGAAGAAATCCCGTTTCCAACGAAGGCCTTCAAAGAGGTCCAAATATCCACTTGCAGACTTTACAAAGAGAGTGCTTCCAAACTGCTCTGTGAAAAGAAACGTTAAACTCTGTCTGCTGAAGGCACACATCACAAACTAGTTTCTGAAAATGATTCTGTCTAGTTTTTAAACGAAGATATTTCCTTTTCCGTCATTGGCCTCAAATCGCTTGAAATCTCCACATGTAATTTCCACAAAAAGAGAGTTTCAAATCTACTCTCTCTAAAGAAAGGTTCAACTCTGTGAGTTGAATACACACACACAAGGAAGTTACTGAGAATTCTTTGGTCTTGCATTATATGAAGAAATCCCGTTTCCAACGAAGGCCTCGTACAGGTCCAAATATCCGCTTCCAGACTTTACAAACAGAGTGTTTCCTAACTGCTCTATGAAAAGGAAGGTTAAACACTGTGAGATGAACGCACAAATCATTAAGTTGTTTCAGAGAATGATTCCGTCTGGTTTTTAAAAGAAGATATTTCCTTTTCAACCTTTGGCCTCAAATCGCTTGAAATCTCCAATTGCAAAATCCACAAAAAGAGAGTTTCAAATCTGCTCTGTCTAAAGAAAGGTTCAATTCTGTGAGCTGCATACACACAACACAAAGAAGTTACTGAGAACTCCTCTGTCTTGCATTATATGAAGAAATCCCGTTTCCAACGAAGGCCTCGTACAGGTCCAAATATCCACTTGCAGACTTTACAAACCGAGTGTTTTCAAACTGCTCTATGAAAAGAAAGGTTAAACTCTGTCAGGTGGATGCACAAATCACAAAGTAGTTTCTGAGAATGATTCTGTCTAGTTTTGAAACGGAGATATTTCCCTTTCTTCCATTGGCCTCAAATCGCTTGAAATCTCCAATTGCAAATTCCACAAAAAGAGAGTTTCAAATCTGCTCTCTCTGAAGATAGGTTCCACTCCGTGAGCTGAATACACACAACACTAAGAAGTTACTGAGAATTCCTCTGTCTAGTATTAGATGAAGGAATCCCGTTTCCAACGAAGGCCTCAAAGAGGTCCAAGTATCCGCTACCAGACTTCACAAACAGAGTGTTTCCTAACTGCTCTATGAAAAGGAAGGTTAAACTCTGTGAGCTGAACGCACAAATCATTAAGTTGTTTCAGAGAATGATTCCGTCTAGTTTTTATACGAAGATATTTCCTTTTCCACCATTGGCCTCAAATCGCTTGAAATCTGCAATTGCAAAATCCACAAAAAGAGAGTTTCAAACCTGCTCTGTCTAAAGAAAGGTTCAACTCTGTGAGCTGCATACACACAACACAAAGAAGTCACTGAGAATTCTTCTGTCTTGCATTATATAAAGAAATCCCGTTTCCAACGAAGGGTTAAAAGAAGTCCAAATATCCAGTTGCAGACTTTACAAACAGAGTGTTTTCGAACTGCTCTATGAAAAGAAAGGTTAAACTCTGTCAGGTGGATGCACACATCACAAAGTAGTTTCTGAGAATGATTCTGTCTAGTTTTTAAACGAAGATATTTCCTTTTCTGTCATTGACCTCAATTCGCTTGAAATCTCCACATGTAAATTCCACAAAACGAGTGTTGCAAATCTGCTCTGCCTAAAGGAAGGTTCAGCTCTGTGGGTTGAATACACACACACAAAGAAGTTACTGAGAATTCTTCTGTCTAGCATTTTATGAAGAAATCCCGTTTCCAACGAAGGCCTTCAAAGAGGTCCAAATATCCACTTGCAGACTTTACAAAGAGAGTGCTTCCAAACTGCTCTGTGAAAAGAAACGTTAAACTCTGTCTGCTGAAGGCACACATCACAAACTAGTTTCTGAAAATGATTCTGTCTAGTTTTTAAACGAAGATATTTCCTTTTCCGTCATTGGCCTCAAATCGCTTGAAATCTCCACATGTAATTTCCACAAAAAGAGAGTTTCAAATCTTCTCTCTCTAAAGAAAGGTTCAACTCTGTGAGTTGAATACACACACACAAGGAAGTTACTGAGAATTCTTCGGTCTTGCATTATATGAAGAAATCCCGTTTCCAACGAAGGCCTCGTACAGGTCCAAATATCCGCTTCCAGACTTTACAAACAGAGTGTTTCCTAACCGCTCTATGAAAAGGAAGGTTAAACTCTGTGAGCTGAACGCACAAATCATTAAGTTGTTTCAGAGAATGATTCCGTCTAGTTTTTATGCGAAGGTATTTCCTCTTCAAACACTGGCCTCAAATCGCTTGAAATCTCCAATTGCAAAATCCACAAAAAGAGAGTTTCAAATCTGCTCTCTCTAAAGAAATGCTCCACTCTTTGAGTTGAATACACACAACACTAAGAAGCTACTGAGAATTCTTCTGTCTAGCGTTATATGAAGGAATCCCGTTTCCAACGAAGGCCTCAAAGAGGTCCAAATGTCCGCTTCCAGATTTTACAAACAGAGTGTTTCCTAACTGCTGTATGAAAAGGAAGGTTAAACTCTGTGAGCTGAATGCACAAATCATTAAGTTGTTTCAGAGAATGATTCCGTCTGGTTTTTAAAAGAAGATATTTCCTTTTCAACCTTTGGCCTCAAATCGCTTGAAATCTCCAATTGCAAAATCCACAAAAAGAGAGTTTCAAATCTGCTCTGTCTAAAGAAAGGTTCAATTCTGTGAGCTGCATACACACAACACAAAGAAGTTACTGAGAACTCCTCTGTCTTGCATTATATGAAGAAATCCCGTTTCCAACGAAGGCCTCGTACAGGTCCAAATATCCACTTGCAGACTTTACAAACCGAGTGTTTTCAAACTGCTCTATGAAAAGAAAGGTTAAACTCTGTCAGGTGGATGCACAAATCACAAAGTAGTTTCTGAGAATGATTCTGTCTAGTTTTGAAACGGAGATATTTCCCTTTCTTCCATTGGCCTCAAATCGCTTGAAATCTCCAATTGCAAATTCCACAAAAAGAGAGTTTCAAATCTGCTCTCTCTGAAGATAGGTTCCACTCCGTGAGCTGAATACACACAACACTAAGAAGTTACTGAGAATTCCTCTGTCTAGTATTATATGAAGGAATCCCGTTTCCAACGAAGGCCTCAAAGAGGTCCAAGTATCCGCTACCAGACTTCACAAACAGAGTGTTTCCTAACTGCTCTATGAAAAGGAAGGTTAAACTCTGTGAGCTGAACGCACAAATCATTAAGTTGTTTCAGAGAATGATTCCGTCTAGTTTTTATACGAAGATATTTCCTTTTCCACCATTGGCCTCAAATCGCTTGAAATCTGCAATTGCAAAATCCACAAAAAGAGAGTTTCAAACCTGCTCTGTCTAAAGAAAGGTTCAACTCTGTGAGCTGCATACACACAACACAAAGAAGTCACTGAGAATTCTTCTGTCTTGCATTATATAAAGAAATCCCGTTTCCAACGAAGGGTGAAAAGAAGTCCAAATATCCAGTTGCAGACTTTACAAACAGAGTGTTTTCGAACTGCTCTATGAAAAGAAAGGTTAAACTCTGTCAGGTGGATGCACACATCACAAAGTAGTTTCTGAGAATGATTCTGTCTAGTTTTTAAACGAAGATATTTCCTTTTCTGTCATTGACCTCAATTCGCTTGAAATCTCCACATGTAAATTCCACAAAACGAGTGTTGCAAATCTGCTCTGCCTAAAGGAAGGTTCAGCTCTGTGGGTTGAATACACACACACAAAGAAGTTACTGAGAATTCTTCTGTCTAGCATTTTATGAAGAAATCCCGTTTCCAACGAAGGCCTTCAAAGAGGTCCAAATATCCACTTGCAGACTTTACAAAGAGAGTGCTTCCAAACTGCTCTGTGAAAAGAAACGTTAAACTCTGTCTGCTGAAGGCACACATCACAAACTAGTTTCTGAAAATGATTCTGTCTAGTTTTTAAACGAAGATATTTCCTTTTCCGTCATTGGCCTCAAATCGCTTGAAATCTCCACATGTAATTTCCACAAAAAGAGAGTTTCAAATCTACTCTCTCTAAAGAAAGGTTCAACTCTGTGAGTTGAATACACACACACAAGGAAGTTACTGAGAATTCTTCGGTCTTGCATTATATGAAGAAATCCCGTTTCCAACGAAGGCCTCGTACAGGTCCAAATATCCGCTTCCAGACTTTACAAACAGAGTGTTTCCTAACCGCTCTATGAAAAGGAAGGTTAAACTCTGTGAGCTGAACGCACAAATCATTAAGTTGTTTCAGAGAATGATTCCGTCTAGTTTTTATGCGAAGGTATTTCCTCTTCAAACACTGGCCTCAAATCGCTTGAAATCTCCAATTGCAAAATCCACAAAAAGAGAGTTTCAAATCTGCTCTCTCTAAAGAAATGCTCCACTCTTTGAGTTGAATACACACAACACTAAGAAGCTACTGAGAATTCTTCTGTCTAGCATTATATGAAGGAATCCCGTTTCCAACGAAGGCCTCAAAGAGGTCCAAATGTCCGCTTCCAGATTTTACAAACAGAGTGTTTCCTAACTGCTGTATGAAAAGGAAGGTTAAACTCTGTGAGCTGAATGCACAAATCATTAAGTTGTTTCAGAGAATGATTCCGTCTGGTTTTTAAAAGAAGATATTTCCTTTTCAACCTTTGGCCTCAAATCGCTTGAAATCTCCAATTGCAAAATCCACAAAAAGAGAGTTTCAAATCTGCTCTGTCTAAAGAAAGGTTCAATTCTGTGAGCTGCATACACACAACACAAAGAAGTTACTGAGAACTCCTCTGTCTTGCATTATATGAAGAAATCCCGTTTCCAACGAAGGCCTCGTACAGGTCCAAATATCCACTTGCAGACTTTACAAACCGAGTGTTTTCAAACTGCTCTATGAAAAGAAAGGTTAAACTCTGTCAGGTGGATGCACAAATCACAAAGTAGTTTCTGAGAATGATTCTGTCTAGTTTTGAAACGGAGATATTTCCCTTTCTTCCATTGGCCTCAAATCGCTTGAAATCTCCAATTGCAAATTCCACAAAAAGAGAGTTTCAAATCTGCTCTCTCTGAAGATAGGTTCCACTCCGTGAGCTGAATACACACAACACTAAGAAGTTACTGAGAATTCCTCTGTCTAGTATTATATGAAGGAATCCCGTTTCCAACGAAGGCCTCAAAGAGGTCCAAGTATCCGCTACCAGACTTCACAAACAGAGTGTTTCCTAACTGCTCTATGAAAAGGAAGGTTAAACTCTGTGAGCTGAACGCACAAATCATTAAGTTGTTTCAGAGAATGATTCCGTCTAGTTTTTATACGAAGATATTTCCTTTTCCACCATTGGCCTCAAATCGCTTGAAATCTGCAATTGCAAAATCCACAAAAAGAGAGTTTCAAACCTGCTCTGTCTAAAGAAAGGTTCAACTCTGTGAGCTGCATACACACAACACAGAGAAGTCACTGAGAATTCTTCTGTCTTGCATTATATAAAGAAATCCCGTTTCCAACGAAGGGTGAAAAGAAGTCCAAATATCCAGTTGCAGACTTTACAAACAGAGTGTTTTCGAACTGCTCTATGAAAAGAAAGGTTAAACTCTGTCAGGTGGATGCACACATCACAAAGTAGTTTCTGAGAATGATTCTGTCTAGTTTTTAAACGAAGATATTTCCTTTTCTGTCATTGACCTCAATTCGCTTGAAATCTCCACATGTAAATTCCACAAAACGAGTGTTGCAAATCTGCTCTGCCTAAAGGAAGGTTCAGCTCTGTGGGTTGAATACACACACACAAAGAAGTTACTGAGAATTCTTCTGTCTAGCATTTTATGAAGAAATCCCGTTTCCAACGAAGGCCTTCAAAGAGGTCCAAATATCCACTTGCAGACTTTACAAAGAGAGTGCTTCCAAACTGCTCTGTGAAAAGAAACGTTAAACTCTGTCTGCTGAAGGCACACATCACAAACTAGTTTCTGAAAATGATTCTGTCTAGTTTTTAAACGAAGATATTTCCTTTTCCGTCATTGGCCTCAAATCGCTTGAAATCTCCACATGTAATTTCCACAAAAAGAGAGTTTCAAATCTACTCTCTCTAAAGAAAGGTTCAACTCTGTGAGTTGAATACACACACACAAGGAAGTTACTGAGAATTCTTCGGTCTTGCATTATATGAAGAAATCCCGTTTCCAACGAAGGCCTCGTACAGGTCCAAATATCCGCTTCCAGACTTTACAAACAGAGTGTTTCCTAACCGCTCTATGAAAAGGAAGGTTAAACTCTGTGAGCTGAACGCACAAATCATTAAGTTGTTTCAGAGAATGATTCCGTCTAGTTTTTATGCGAAGGTATTTCCTCTTCAAACACTGGCCTCAAATCGCTTGAAATCTCCAATTGCAAAATCCACAAAAAGAGAGTTTCAAATCTGCTCTCTCTAAAGAAATGCTCCACTCTTTGAGTTGAATACACACAACACTAAGAAGCTACTGAGAATTCTTCTGTCTAGCGTTATATGAAGGAATCCCGTTTCCAACGAAGGCCTCAAAGAGGTCCAAATGTCCGCTTCCAGATTTTACAAACAGAGTGTTTCCTAACTGCTGTATGAAAAGGAAGGTTAAACTCTGTGAGCTGAATGCACAAATCATTAAGTTGTTTCAGAGAATGATTCCGTCTGGTTTTTAAAAGAAGATATTTCCTTTTCAACCTTTGGCCTCAAATCGCTTGAAATCTCCAATTGCAAAATCCACAAAAAGAGAGTTTCAAATCTGCTCTGTCTAAAGAAAGGTTCAATTCTGTGAGCTGCATACACACAACACAAAGAAGTTACTGAGAACTCCTCTGTCTTGCATTATATGAAGAAATCCCGTTTCCAACGAAGGCCTCGTACAGGTCCAAATATCCACTTGCAGACTTTACAAACCGAGTGTTTTCAAACTGCTCTATGAAAAGAAAGGTTAAACTCTGTCAGGTGGATGCACAAATCACAAAGTAGTTTCTGAGAATGATTCTGTCTAGTTTTGAAACGGAGATATTTCCCTTTCTTCCATTGGCCTCAAATCGCTTGAAATCTCCAATTGCAAATTCCACAAAAAGAGAGTTTCAAATCTGCTCTCTCTGAAGATAGGTTCCACTCCGTGAGCTGAATACACACAACACTAAGAAGTTACTGAGAATTCCTCTGTCTAGTATTATATGAAGGAATCCCGTTTCCAACGAAGGCCTCAAAGAGGTCCAAGTATCCGCTACCAGACTTCACAAACAGAGTGTTTCCTAACTGCTCTATGAAAAGGAAGGTTAAACTCTGTGAGCTGAACGCACAAATCATTAAGTTGTTTCAGAGAATGATTCCGTCTAGTTTTTATACGAAGATATTTCCTTTTCCACCATTGGCCTCAAATCGCTTGAAATCTGCAATTGCAAAATCCACAAAAAGAGAGTTTCAAACCTGCTCTGTCTAAAGAAAGGTTCAACTCTGTGAGCTGCATACACACAACACAGAGAAGTCACTGAGAATTCTTCTGTCTTGCATTATATAAAGAAATCCCGTTTCCAACGAAGGGTTAAAAGAAGTCCAAATATCCAGTTGCAGACTTTACAAACAGAGTGTTTTCGAACTGCTCTATGAAAAGAAAGGTTAAACTCTGTCAGGTGGATGCACACATCACAAAGTAGTTTCTGAGAATGATTCTGTCTAGTTTTTAAACGAAGATATTTCCTTTTCTGTCATTGACCTCAATTCGCTTGAAATCTCCACATGTAAATTCCACAAAACGAGTGTTGCAAATCTGCTCTGCCTAAAGGAAGGTTCAGCTCTGTGGGTTGAATACACACACACAAAGAAGTTACTGAGAATTCTTCTGTCTAGCATTTTATGAAGAAATCCCGTTTCCAACGAAGGCCTTCAAAGAGGTCCAAATATCCACTTGCAGACTTTACAAAGAGAGTGCTTCCAAACTGCTCTGTGAAAAGAAACGTTAAACTCTGTCTGCTGAAGGCACACATCACAAACTAGTTTCTGAAAATGATTCTGTCTAGTTTTTAAACGAAGATATTTCCTTTTCCGTCATTGGCCTCAAATCGCTTGAAATCTCCACATGTAATTTCCACAAAAAGAGAGTTTCAAATCTACTCTCTCTAAAGAAAGGTTCAACTCTGTGAGTTGAATACACACACACAAGGAAGTTACTGAGAATTCTTCGGTCTTGCATTATATGAAGAAATCCCGTTTCCAACGAAGGCCTCGTACAGGTCCAAATATCCGCTTCCAGACTTTACAAACAGAGTGTTTCCTAACCGCTCTATGAAAAGGAAGGTTAAGCTCTGTGAGCTGAACGCACAAATCATTAAGTTGTTTCAGAGAATGATTCCGTCTAGTTTTTATGCGAAGGTATTTCCTCTTCAAACACTGGCCTCAAATCGCTTGAAATCTCCAATTGCAAAATCCACAAAAAGAGAGTTTCAAATCTGCTCTCTCTAAAGAAATGCTCCACTCTTTGAGTTGAATACACACAACACTAAGAAGCTACTGAGAATTCTTCTGTCTAGCATTATATGAAGGAATCCCGTTTCCAACGAAGGCCTCAAAGAGGTCCAAATGTCCGCTTCCAGATTTTACAAACAGAGTGTTTCCTAACTGCTGTATGAAAAGGAAGGTTAAACTCTGTGAGCTGAATGCACAAATCATTAAGTTGTTTCAGAGAATGATTCCGTCTGGTTTTTAAAAGAAGATATTTCCTTTTCAACCTTTGGCCTCAAATCGCTTGAAATCTCCAATTGCAAAATCCACAAAAAGAGAGTTTCAAATCTGCTCTGTCTAAAGAAAGGTTCAATTCTGTGAGCTGCATACACACAACACAAAGAAGTTACTGAGAACTCCTCTGTCTTGCATTATATGAAGAAATCCCGTTTCCAACGAAGGCCTCGTACAGGTCCAAATATCCACTTGCAGACTTTACAAACCGAGTGTTTTCAAACTGCTCTATGAAAAGAAAGGTTAAACTCTGTCAGGTGGATGCACAAATCACAAAGTAGTTTCTGAGAATGATTCTGTCTAGTTTTGAAACGGAGATATTTCCCTTTCTTCCATTGGCCTCAAATCGCTTGAAATCTCCAATTGCAAATTCCACAAAAAGAGAGTTTCAAATCTGCTCTCTCTGAAGATAGGTTCCACTCCGTGAGCTGAATACACACAACACTAAGAAGTTACTGAGAATTCCTCTGTCTAGTATTATATGAAGGAATCCCGTTTCCAACGAAGGCCTCAAAGAGGTCCAAGTATCCGCTACCAGACTTCACAAACAGAGTGTTTCCTAACTGCTCTATGAAAAGGAAGGTTAAACTCTGTGAGCTGAACGCACAAATCATTAAGTTGTTTCAGAGAATGATTCCGTCTAGTTTTTATACGAAGATATTTCCTTTTCCACCATTGGCCTCAAATCGCTTGAAATCTGCAATTGCAAAATCCACAAAAAGAGAGTTTCAAACCTGCTCTGTCTAAAGAAAGGTTCAACTCTGTGAGCTGCATACACACAACACAGAGAAGTCACTGAGAATTCTTCTGTCTTGCATTATATAAAGAAATCCCGTTTCCAACGAAGGGTTAAAAGAAGTCCAAATATCCAGTTGCAGACTTTACAAACAGAGTGTTTTCGAACTGCTCTATGAAAAGAAAGGTTAAACTCTGTCAGGTGGATGCACACATCACAAAGTAGTTTCTGAGAATGATTCTGTCTAGTTTTTAAACGAAGATATTTCCTTTTCTGTCATTGACCTCAATTCGCTTGAAATCTCCACATGTAAATTCCACAAAACGAGTGTTGCAAATCTGCTCTGCCTAAAGGAAGGTTCAGCTCTGTGGGTTGAATACACACACACAAAGAAGTTACTGAGAATTCTTCTGTCTAGCATTTTATGAAGAAATCCCGTTTCCAACGAAGGCCTTCAAAGAGGTCCAAATATCCACTTGCAGACTTTACAAAGAGAGTGCTTCCAAACTGCTCTGTGAAAAGAAACGTTAAACTCTGTCTGCTGAAGGCACACATCACAAACTAGTTTCTGAAAATGATTCTGTCTAGTTTTTAAACGAAGATATTTCCTTTTCCGTCATTGGCCTCAAATCGCTTGAAATCTCCACATGTAATTTCCACAAAAAGAGAGTTTCAAATCTACTCTCTCTAAAGAAAGGTTCAACTCTGTGAGTTGAATACACACACACAAGGAAGTTACTGAGAATTCTTCGGTCTTGCATTATATGAAGAAATCCCGTTTCCAACGAAGGCCTCGTACAGGTCCAAATATCCGCTTCCAGACTTTACAAACAGAGTGTTTCCTAACCGCTCTATGAAAAGGAAGGTTAAACTCTGTGAGCTGAACGCACAAATCATTAAGTTGTTTCAGAGAATGATTCCGTCTAGTTTTTATGCGAAGGTATTTCCTCTTCAAACACTGGCCTCAAATCGCTTGAAATCTCCAATTGCAAAATCCACAAAAAGAGAGTTTCAAATCTGCTCTCTCTAAAGAAATGCTCCACTCTTTGAGTTGAATACACACAACACTAAGAAGCTACTGAGAATTCTTCTGTCTAGCATTATATGAAGGAATCCCGTTTCCAACGAAGGCCTCAAAGAGGTCCAAATGTCCGCTTCCAGATTTTACAAACAGAGTGTTTCCTAACTGCTGTATGAAAAGGAAGGTTAAACTCTGTGAGCTGAATGCACAAATCATTAAGTTGTTTCAGAGAATGATTCCGTCTGGTTTTTAAAAGAAGATATTTCCTTTTCAACCTTTGGCCTCAAATCGCTTGAAATCTCCAATTGCAAAATCCACAAAAAGAGAGTTTCAAATCTGCTCTGTCTAAAGAAAGGTTCAATTCTGTGAGCTGCATACACACAACACAAAGAAGTTACTGAGAACTCCTCTGTCTTGCATTATATGAAGAAATCCCGTTTCCAACGAAGGCCTCGTACAGGTCCAAATATCCACTTGCAGACTTTACAAACCGAGTGTTTTCAAACTGCTCTATGAAAAGAAAGGTTAAACTCTGTCAGGTGGATGCACAAATCACAAAGTAGTTTCTGAGAATGATTCTGTCTAGTTTTGAAACGGAGATATTTCCCTTTCTTCCATTGGCCTCAAATCGCTTGAAATCTCCAATTGCAAATTCCACAAAAAGAGAGTTTCAAATCTGCTCTCTCTGAAGATAGGTTCCACTCCGTGAGCTGAATACACACAACACTAAGAAGTTACTGAGAATTCCTCTGTCTAGTATTATATGAAGGAATCCCGTTTCCAACGAAGGCCTCAAAGAGGTCCAAGTATCCGCTACCAGACTTCACAAACAGAGTGTTTCCTAACTGCTCTATGAAAAGGAAGGTTAAACTCTGTGAGCTGAACGCACAAATCATTAAGTTGTTTCAGAGAATGATTCCGTCTAGTTTTTATACGAAGATATTTCCTTTTCCACCATTGGCCTCAAATCGCTTGAAATCTGCAATTGCAAAATCCACAAAAAGAGAGTTTCAAACCTGCTCTGTCTAAAGAAAGGTTCAACTCTGTGAGCTGCATACACACAACACAGAGAAGTCACTGAGAATTCTTCTGTCTTGCATTATATAAAGAAATCCCGTTTCCAACGAAGGGTGAAAAGAAGTCCAAATATCCAGTTGCAGACTTTACAAACAGAGTGTTTTCGAACTGCTCTATGAAAAGAAAGGTTAAACTCTGTCAGGTGGATGCACACATCACAAAGTAGTTTCTGAGAATGATTCTGTCTAGTTTTTAAACGAAGATATTTCCTTTTCTGTCATTGACCTCAATTCGCTTGAAATCTCCACATGTAAATTCCACAAAACGAGTGTTGCAAATCTGCTCTGCCTAAAGGAAGGTTCAGCTCTGTGGGTTGAATACACACACACAAAGAAGTTACTGAGAATTCTTCTGTCTAGCATTTTATGAAGAAATCCCGTTTCCAACGAAGGCCTTCAAAGAGGTCCAAATATCCACTTGCAGACTTTACAAAGAGAGTGCTTCCAAACTGCTCTGTGAAAAGAAACGTTAAACTCTGTCTGCTGAAGGCACACATCACAAACTAGTTTCTGAAAATGATTCTGTCTAGTTTTTAAACGAAGATATTTCCTTTTCCGTCATTGGCCTCAAATCGCTTGAAATCTCCACATGTAATTTCCACAAAAAGAGAGTTTCAAATCTACTCTCTCTAAAGAAAGGTTCAACTCTGTGAGTTGAATACACACACACAAGGAAGTTACTGAGAATTCTTCGGTCTTGCATTATATGAAGAAATCCCGTTTCCAACGAAGGCCTCGTACAGGTCCAAATATCCGCTTCCAGACTTTACAAACAGAGTGTTTCCTAACCGCTCTATGAAAAGGAAGGTTAAACTCTGTGAGCTGAACGCACAAATCATTAAGTTGTTTCAGAGAATGATTCCGTCTAGTTTTTATGCGAAGGTATTTCCTCTTCAAACACTGGCCTCAAATCGCTTGAAATCTCCAATTGCAAAATCCACAAAAAGAGAGTTTCAAATCTGCTCTCTCTAAAGAAATGCTCCACTCTTTGAGTTGAATACACACAACACTAAGAAGCTACTGAGAATTCTTCTGTCTAGCGTTATATGAAGGAATCCCGTTTCCAACGAAGGCCTCAAAGAGGTCCAAATGTCCGCTTCCAGATTTTACAAACAGAGTGTTTCCTAACTGCTGTATGAAAAGGAAGGTTAAACTCTGTGAGCTGAATGCACAAATCATTAAGTTGTTTCAGAGAATGATTCCGTCTGGTTTTTAAAAGAAGATATTTCCTTTTCAACCTTTGGCCTCAAATCGCTTGAAATCTCCAATTGCAAAATCCACAAAAAGAGAGTTTCAAATCTGCTCTGTCTAAAGAAAGGTTCAATTCTGTGAGCTGCATACACACAACACAAAGAAGTTACTGAGAACTCCTCTGTCTTGCATTATATGAAGAAATCCCGTTTCCAACGAAGGCCTCGTACAGGTCCAAATATCCACTTGCAGACTTTACAAACCGAGTGTTTTCAAACTGCTCTATGAAAAGAAAGGTTAAACTCTGTCAGGTGGATGCACAAATCACAAAGTAGTTTCTGAGAATGATTCTGTCTAGTTTTGAAACGGAGATATTTCCCTTTCTTCCATTGGCCTCAAATCGCTTGAAATCTCCAATTGCAAATTCCACAAAAAGAGAGTTTCAAATCTGCTCTCTCTGAAGATAGGTTCCACTCCGTGAGCTGAATACACACAACACTAAGAAGTTACTGAGAATTCCTCTGTCTAGTATTATATGAAGGAATCCCGTTTCCAACGAAGGCCTCAAAGAGGTCCAAGTATCCGCTACCAGACTTCACAAACAGAGTGTTTCCTAACTGCTCTATGAAAAGGAAGGTTAAACTCTGTGAGCTGAACGCACAAATCATTAAGTTGTTTCAGAGAATGATTCCGTCTAGTTTTTATACGAAGATATTTCCTTTTCCACCATTGGCCTCAAATCGCTTGAAATCTGCAATTGCAAAATCCACAAAAAGAGAGTTTCAAACCTGCTCTGTCTAAAGAAAGGTTCAACTCTGTGAGCTGCATACACACAACACAGAGAAGTCACTGAGAATTCTTCTGTCTTGCATTATATAAAGAAATCCCGTTTCCAACGAAGGGTTAAAAGAAGTCCAAATATCCAGTTGCAGACTTTACAAACAGAGTGTTTTCGAACTGCTCTATGAAAAGAAAGGTTAAACTCTGTCAGGTGGATGCACACATCACAAAGTAGTTTCTGAGAATGATTCTGTCTAGTTTTTAAACGAAGATATTTCCTTTTCTGTCATTGACCTCAATTCGCTTGAAATCTCCACATGTAAATTCCACAAAACGAGTGTTGCAAATCTGCTCTGCCTAAAGGAAGGTTCAGCTCTGTGGGTTGAATACACACACACAAAGAAGTTACTGAGAATTCTTCTGTCTAGCATTTTATGAAGAAATCCCGTTTCCAACGAAGGCCTTCAAAGAGGTCCAAATATCCACTTGCAGACTTTACAAAGAGAGTGCTTCCAAACTGCTCTGTGAAAAGAAACGTTAAACTCTGTCTGCTGAAGGCACACATCACAAACTAGTTTCTGAAAATGATTCTGTCTAGTTTTTAAACGAAGATATTTCCTTTTCCGTCATTGGCCTCAAATCGCTTGAAATCTCCACATGTAATTTCCACAAAAAGAGAGTTTCAAATCTACTCTCTCTAAAGAAAGGTTCAACTCTGTGAGTTGAATACACACACACAAGGAAGTTACTGAGAATTCTTCGGTCTTGCATTATATGAAGAAATCCCGTTTCCAACGAAGGCCTCGTACAGGTCCAAATATCCGCTTCCAGACTTTACAAACAGAGTGTTTCCTAACCGCTCTATGAAAAGGAAGGTTAAGCTCTGTGAGCTGAACGCACAAATCATTAAGTTGTTTCAGAGAATGATTCCGTCTAGTTTTTATGCGAAGGTATTTCCTCTTCAAACACTGGCCTCAAATCGCTTGAAATCTCCAATTGCAAAATCCACAAAAAGAGAGTTTCAAATCTGCTCTCTCTAAAGAAATGCTCCACTCTTTGAGTTGAATACACACAACACTAAGAAGCTACTGAGAATTCTTCTGTCTAGCATTATATGAAGGAATCCCGTTTCCAACGAAGGCCTCAAAGAGGTCCAAATGTCCGCTTCCAGATTTTACAAACAGAGTGTTTCCTAACTGCTGTATGAAAAGGAAGGTTAAACTCTGTGAGCTGAATGCACAAATCATTAAGTTGTTTCAGAGAATGATTCCGTCTGGTTTTTAAAAGAAGATATTTCCTTTTCAACCTTTGGCCTCAAATCGCTTGAAATCTCCAATTGCAAAATCCACAAAAAGAGAGTTTCAAATCTGCTCTGTCTAAAGAAAGGTTCAATTCTGTGAGCTGCATACACACAACACAAAGAAGTTACTGAGAACTCCTCTGTCTTGCATTATATGAAGAAATCCCGTTTCCAACGAAGGCCTCGTACAGGTCCAAATATCCACTTGCAGACTTTACAAACCGAGTGTTTTCAAACTGCTCTATGAAAAGAAAGGTTAAACTCTGTCAGGTGGATGCACAAATCACAAAGTAGTTTCTGAGAATGATTCTGTCTAGTTTTGAAACGGAGATATTTCCCTTTCTTCCATTGGCCTCAAATCGCTTGAAATCTCCAATTGCAAATTCCACAAAAAGAGAGTTTCAAATCTGCTCTCTCTGAAGATAGGTTCCACTCCGTGAGCTGAATACACACAACACTAAGAAGTTACTGAGAATTCCTCTGTCTAGTATTATATGAAGGAATCCCGTTTCCAACGAAGGCCTCAAAGAGGTCCAAGTATCCGCTACCAGACTTCACAAACAGAGTGTTTCCTAACTGCTCTATGAAAAGGAAGGTTAAACTCTGTGAGCTGAACGCACAAATCATTAAGTTGTTTCAGAGAATGATTCCGTCTAGTTTTTATACGAAGATATTTCCTTTTCCACCATTGGCCTCAAATCGCTTGAAATCTGCAATTGCAAAATCCACAAAAAGAGAGTTTCAAACCTGCTCTGTCTAAAGAAAGGTTCAACTCTGTGAGCTGCATACACACAACACAGAGAAGTCACTGAGAATTCTTCTGTCTTGCATTATATAAAGAAATCCCGTTTCCAACGAAGGGTTAAAAGAAGTCCAAATATCCAGTTGCAGACTTTACAAACAGAGTGTTTTCGAACTGCTCTATGAAAAGAAAGGTTAAACTCTGTCAGGTGGATGCACACATCACAAAGTAGTTTCTGAGAATGATTCTGTCTAGTTTTTAAACGAAGATATTTCCTTTTCTGTCATTGACCTCAATTCGCTTGAAATCTCCACATGTAAATTCCACAAAACGAGTGTTGCAAATCTGCTCTGCCTAAAGGAAGGTTCAGCTCTGTGGGTTGAATACACACACACAAAGAAGTTACTGAGAATTCTTCTGTCTAGCATTTTATGAAGAAATCCCGTTTCCAACGAAGGCCTTCAAAGAGGTCCAAATATCCACTTGCAGACTTTACAAAGAGAGTGCTTCCAAACTGCTCTGTGAAAAGAAACGTTAAACTCTGTCTGCTGAAGGCACACATCACAAACTAGTTTCTGAAAATGATTCTGTCTAGTTTTTAAACGAAGATATTTCCTTTTCCGTCATTGGCCTCAAATCGCTTGAAATCTCCACATGTAATTTCCACAAAAAGAGAGTTTCAAATCTACTCTCTCTAAAGAAAGGTTCAACTCTGTGAGTTGAATACACACACACAAGGAAGTTACTGAGAATTCTTCGGTCTTGCATTATATGAAGAAATCCCGTTTCCAACGAAGGCCTCGTACAGGTCCAAATATCCGCTTCCAGACTTTACAAACAGAGTGTTTCCTAACCGCTCTATGAAAAGGAAGGTTAAGCTCTGTGAGCTGAACGCACAAATCATTAAGTTGTTTCAGAGAATGATTCCGTCTAGTTTTTATGCGAAGGTATTTCCTCTTCAAACACTGGCCTCAAATCGCTTGAAATCTCCAATTGCAAAATCCACAAAAAGAGAGTTTCAAATCTGCTCTCTCTAAAGAAATGCTCCACTCTTTGAGTTGAATACACACAACACTAAGAAGCTACTGAGAATTCTTCTGTCTAGCATTATATGAAGGAATCCCGTTTCCAACGAAGGCCTCAAAGAGGTCCAAATGTCCGCTTCCAGATTTTACAAACAGAGTGTTTCCTAACTGCTGTATGAAAAGGAAGGTTAAACTCTGTGAGCTGAATGCACAAATCATTAAGTTGTTTCAGAGAATGATTCCGTCTGGTTTTTAAAAGAAGATATTTCCTTTTCAACCTTTGGCCTCAAATCGCTTGAAATCTCCAATTGCAAAATCCACAAAAAGAGAGTTTCAAATCTGCTCTGTCTAAAGAAAGGTTCAATTCTGTGAGCTGCATACACACAACACAAAGAAGTTACTGAGAACTCCTCTGTCTTGCATTATATGAAGAAATCCCGTTTCCAACGAAGGCCTCGTACAGGTCCAAATATCCACTTGCAGACTTTACAAACCGAGTGTTTTCAAACTGCTCTATGAAAAGAAAGGTTAAACTCTGTCAGGTGGATGCACAAATCACAAAGTAGTTTCTGAGAATGATTCTGTCTAGTTTTGAAACGGAGATATTTCCCTTTCTTCCATTGGCCTCAAATCGCTTGAAATCTCCAATTGCAAATTCCACAAAAAGAGAGTTTCAAATCTGCTCTCTCTGAAGATAGGTTCCACTCCGTGAGCTGAATACACACAACACTAAGAAGTTACTGAGAATTCCTCTGTCTAGTATTATATGAAGGAATCCCGTTTCCAACGAAGGCCTCAAAGAGGTCCAAGTATCCGCTACCAGACTTCACAAACAGAGTGTTTCCTAACTGCTCTATGAAAAGGAAGGTTAAACTCTGTGAGCTGAACGCACAAATCATTAAGTTGTTTCAGAGAATGATTCCGTCTAGTTTTTATACGAAGATATTTCCTTTTCCACCATTGGCCTCAAATCGCTTGAAATCTGCAATTGCAAAATCCACAAAAAGAGAGTTTCAAACCTGCTCTGTCTAAAGAAAGGTTCAACTCTGTGAGCTGCATACACACAACACAGAGAAGTCACTGAGAATTCTTCTGTCTTGCATTATATAAAGAAATCCCGTTTCCAACGAAGGGTGAAAAGAAGTCCAAATATCCAGTTGCAGACTTTACAAACAGAGTGTTTTCGAACTGCTCTATGAAAAGAAAGGTTAAACTCTGTCAGGTGGATGCACACATCACAAAGTAGTTTCTGAGAATGATTCTGTCTAGTTTTTAAACGAAGATATTTCCTTTTCTGTCATTGACCTCAATTCGCTTGAAATCTCCACATGTAAATTCCACAAAACGAGTGTTGCAAATCTGCTCTGCCTAAAGGAAGGTTCAGCTCTGTGGGTTGAATACACACACACAAAGAAGTTACTGAGAATTCTTCTGTCTAGCATTTTATGAAGAAATCCCGTTTCCAACGAAGGCCTTCAAAGAGGTCCAAATATCCACTTGCAGACTTTACAAAGAGAGTGCTTCCAAACTGCTCTGTGAAAAGAAACGTTAAACTCTGTCTGCTGAAGGCACACATCACAAACTAGTTTCTGAAAATGATTCTGTCTAGTTTTTAAACGAAGATATTTCCTTTTCCGTCATTGGCCTCAAATCGCTTGAAATCTCCACATGTAATTTCCACAAAAAGAGAGTTTCAAATCTACTCTCTCTAAAGAAAGGTTCAACTCTGTGAGTTGAATACACACACACAAGGAAGTTACTGAGAATTCTTCGGTCTTGCATTATATGAAGAAATCCCGTTTCCAACGAAGGCCTCGTACAGGTCCAAATATCCGCTTCCAGACTTTACAAACAGAGTGTTTCCTAACCGCTCTATGAAAAGGAAGGTTAAACTCTGTGAGCTGAACGCACAAATCATTAAGTTGTTTCAGAGAATGATTCCGTCTAGTTTTTATGCGAAGGTATTTCCTCTTCAAACACTGGCCTCAAATCGCTTGAAATCTCCAATTGCAAAATCCACAAAAAGAGAGTTTCAAATCTGCTCTCTCTAAAGAAATGCTCCACTCTTTGAGTTGAATACACACAACACTAAGAAGCTACTGAGAATTCTTCTGTCTAGCATTATATGAAGGAATCCCGTTTCCAACGAAGGCCTCAAAGAGGTCCAAATGTCCGCTTCCAGATTTTACAAACAGAGTGTTTCCTAACTGCTGTATGAAAAGGAAGGTTAAACTCTGTGAGCTGAATGCACAAATCATTAAGTTGTTTCAGAGAATGATTCCGTCTGGTTTTTAAAAGAAGATATTTCCTTTTCAACCTTTGGCCTCAAATCGCTTGAAATCTCCAATTGCAAAATCCACAAAAAGAGAGTTTCAAATCTGCTCTGTCTAAAGAAAGGTTCAATTCTGTGAGCTGCATACACACAACACAAAGAAGTTACTGAGAACTCCTCTGTCTTGCATTATATGAAGAAATCCCGTTTCCAACGAAGGCCTCGTACAGGTCCAAATATCCACTTGCAGACTTTACAAACCGAGTGTTTTCAAACTGCTCTATGAAAAGAAAGGTTAAACTCTGTCAGGTGGATGCACAAATCACAAAGTAGTTTCTGAGAATGATTCTGTCTAGTTTTGAAACGGAGATATTTCCCTTTCTTCCATTGGCCTCAAATCGCTTGAAATCTCCAATTGCAAATTCCACAAAAAGAGAGTTTCAAATCTGCTCTCTCTGAAGATAGGTTCCACTCCGTGAGCTGAATACACACAACACTAAGAAGTTACTGAGAATTCCTCTGTCTAGTATTATATGAAGGAATCCCGTTTCCAACGAAGGCCTCAAAGAGGTCCAAGTATCCGCTACCAGACTTCACAAACAGAGTGTTTCCTAACTGCTCTATGAAAAGGAAGGTTAAACTCTGTGAGCTGAACGCACAAATCATTAAGTTGTTTCAGAGAATGATTCCGTCTAGTTTTTATACGAAGATATTTCCTTTTCCACCATTGGCCTCAAATCGCTTGAAATCTGCAATTGCAAAATCCACAAAAAGAGAGTTTCAAACCTGCTCTGTCTAAAGAAAGGTTCAACTCTGTGAGCTGCATACACACAACACAGAGAAGTCACTGAGAATTCTTCTGTCTTGCATTATATAAAGAAATCCCGTTTCCAACGAAGGGTGAAAAGAAGTCCAAATATCCAGTTGCAGACTTTACAAACAGAGTGTTTTCGAACTGCTCTATGAAAAGAAAGGTTAAACTCTGTCAGGTGGATGCACACATCACAAAGTAGTTTCTGAGAATGATTCTGTCTAGTTTTTAAACGAAGATATTTCCTTTTCTGTCATTGACCTCAATTCGCTTGAAATCTCCACATGTAAATTCCACAAAACGAGTGTTGCAAATCTGCTCTGCCTAAAGGAAGGTTCAGCTCTGTGGGTTGAATACACACACACAAAGAAGTTACTGAGAATTCTTCTGTCTAGCATTTTATGAAGAAATCCCGTTTCCAACGAAGGCCTTCAAAGAGGTCCAAATATCCACTTGCAGACTTTACAAAGAGAGTGCTTCCAAACTGCTCTGTGAAAAGAAACGTTAAACTCTGTCTGCTGAAGGCACACATCACAAACTAGTTTCTGAAAATGATTCTGTCTAGTTTTTAAACGAAGATATTTCCTTTTCCGTCATTGGCCTCAAATCGCTTGAAATCTCCACATGTAATTTCCACAAAAAGAGAGTTTCAAATCTTCTCTCTCTAAAGAAAGGTTCAACTCTGTGAGTTGAATACACACACACAAGGAAGTTACTGAGAATTCTTCGGTCTTGCATTATATGAAGAAATCCCGTTTCCAACGAAGGCCTCGTACAGGTCCAAATATCCGCTTCCAGACTTTACAAACAGAGTGTTTCCTAACCGCTCTATGAAAAGGAAGGTTAAACTCTGTGAGCTGAACGCACAAATCATTAAGTTGTTTCAGAGAATGATTCCGTCTAGTTTTTATGCGAAGGTATTTCCTCTTCAAACACTGGCCTCAAATCGCTTGAAATCTCCAATTGCAAAATCCACAAAAAGAGAGTTTCAAATCTGCTCTCTCTAAAGAAATGCTCCACTCTTTGAGTTGAATACACACAACACTAAGAAGCTACTGAGAATTCTTCTGTCTAGCATTATATGAAGGAATCCCGTTTCCAACGAAGGCCTCAAAGAGGTCCAAATGTCCGCTTCCAGATTTTACAAACAGAGTGTTTCCTAACTGCTGTATGAAAAGGAAGGTTAAACTCTGTGAGCTGAATGCACAAATCATTAAGTTGTTTCAGAGAATGATTCCGTCTGGTTTTTAAAAGAAGATATTTCCTTTTCAACCTTTGGCCTCAAATCGCTTGAAATCTCCAATTGCAAAATCCACAAAAAGAGAGTTTCAAATCTGCTCTGTCTAAAGAAAGGTTCAATTCTGTGAGCTGCATACACACAACACAAAGAAGTTACTGAGAACTCCTCTGTCTTGCATTATATGAAGAAATCCCGTTTCCAACGAAGGCCTCGTACAGGTCCAAATATCCACTTGCAGACTTTACAAACCGAGTGTTTTCAAACTGCTCTATGAAAAGAAAGGTTAAACTCTGTCAGGTGGATGCACAAATCACAAAGTAGTTTCTGAGAATGATTCTGTCTAGTTTTGAAACGGAGATATTTCCCTTTCTTCCATTGGCCTCAAATCGCTTGAAATCTCCAATTGCAAATTCCACAAAAAGAGAGTTTCAAATCTGCTCTCTCTGAAGATAGGTTCCACTCCGTGAGCTGAATACACACAACACTAAGAAGTTACTGAGAATTCCTCTGTCTAGTATTATATGAAGGAATCCCGTTTCCAACGAAGGCCTCAAAGAGGTCCAAGTATCCGCTACCAGACTTCACAAACAGAGTGTTTCCTAACTGCTCTATGAAAAGGAAGGTTAAACTCTGTGAGCTGAACGCACAAATCATTAAGTTGTTTCAGAGAATGATTCCGTCTAGTTTTTATACGAAGATATTTCCTTTTCCACCATTGGCCTCAAATCGCTTGAAATCTGCAATTGCAAAATCCACAAAAAGAGAGTTTCAAACCTGCTCTGTCTAAAGAAAGGTTCAACTCTGTGAGCTGCATACACACAACACAGAGAAGTCACTGAGAATTCTTCTGTCTTGCATTATATAAAGAAATCCCGTTTCCAACGAAGGGTGAAAAGAAGTCCAAATATCCAGTTGCAGACTTTACAAACAGAGTGTTTTCGAACTGCTCTATGAAAAGAAAGGTTAAACTCTGTCAGGTGGATGCACACATCACAAAGTAGTTTCTGAGAATGATTCTGTCTAGTTTTTAAACGAAGATATTTCCTTTTCTGTCATTGACCTCAATTCGCTTGAAATCTCCACATGTAAATTCCACAAAACGAGTGTTGCAAATCTGCTCTGCCTAAAGGAAGGTTCAGCTCTGTGGGTTGAATACACACACACAAAGAAGTTACTGAGAATTCTTCTGTCTAGCATTTTATGAAGAAATCCCGTTTCCAACGAAGGCCTTCAAAGAGGTCCAAATATCCACTTGCAGACTTTACAAAGAGAGTGCTTCCAAACTGCTCTGTGAAAAGAAACGTTAAACTCTGTCTGCTGAAGGCACACATCACAAACTAGTTTCTGAAAATGATTCTGTCTAGTTTTTAAACGAAGATATTTCCTTTTCCGTCATTGGCCTCAAATCGCTTGAAATCTCCACATGTAATTTCCACAAAAAGAGAGTTTCAAATCTTCTCTCTCTAAAGAAAGGTTCAACTCTGTGAGTTGAATACACACACACAAGGAAGTTACTGAGAATTCTTCGGTCTTGCATTATATGAAGAAATCCCGTTTCCAACGAAGGCCTCGTACAGGTCCAAATATCCGCTTCCAGACTTTACAAACAGAGTGTTTCCTAACCGCTCTATGAAAAGGAAGGTTAAACTCTGTGAGCTGAACGCACAAATCATTAAGTTGTTTCAGAGAATGATTCCGTCTAGTTTTTATGCGAAGGTATTTCCTCTTCAAACACTGGCCTCAAATCGCTTGAAATCTCCAATTGCAAAATCCACAAAAAGAGAGTTTCAAATCTGCTCTCTCTAAAGAAATGCTCCACTCTTTGAGTTGAATACACACAACACTAAGAAGCTACTGAGAATTCTTCTGTCTAGCATTATATGAAGGAATCCCGTTTCCAACGAAGGCCTCAAAGAGGTCCAAATGTCCGCTTCCAGATTTTACAAACAGAGTGTTTCCTAACTGCTGTATGAAAAGGAAGGTTAAACTCTGTGAGCTGAATGCACAAATCATTAAGTTGTTTCAGAGAATGATTCCGTCTGGTTTTTAAAAGAAGATATTTCCTTTTCAACCTTTGGCCTCAAATCGCTTGAAATCTCCAATTGCAAAATCCACAAAAAGAGAGTTTCAAATCTGCTCTGTCTAAAGAAAGGTTCAATTCTGTGAGCTGCATACACACAACACAAAGAAGTTACTGAGAACTCCTCTGTCTTGCATTATATGAAGAAATCCCGTTTCCAACGAAGGCCTCGTACAGGTCCAAATATCCACTTGCAGACTTTACAAACCGAGTGTTTTCAAACTGCTCTATGAAAAGAAAGGTTAAACTCTGTCAGGTGGATGCACAAATCACAAAGTAGTTTCTGAGAATGATTCTGTCTAGTTTTGAAACGGAGATATTTCCCTTTCTTCCATTGGCCTCAAATCGCTTGAAATCTCCAATTGCAAATTCCACAAAAAGAGAGTTTCAAATCTGCTCTCTCTGAAGATAGGTTCCACTCCGTGAGCTGAATACACACAACACTAAGAAGTTACTGAGAATTCCTCTGTCTAGTATTATATGAAGGAATCCCGTTTCCAACGAAGGCCTCAAAGAGGTCCAAGTATCCGCTACCAGACTTCACAAACAGAGTGTTTCCTAACTGCTCTATGAAAAGGAAGGTTAAACTCTGTGAGCTGAACGCACAAATCATTAAGTTGTTTCAGAGAATGATTCCGTCTAGTTTTTATACGAAGATATTTCCTTTTCCACCATTGGCCTCAAATCGCTTGAAATCTGCAATTGCAAAATCCACAAAAAGAGAGTTTCAAACCTGCTCTGTCTAAAGAAAGGTTCAACTCTGTGAGCTGCATACACACAACACAGAGAAGTCACTGAGAATTCTTCTGTCTTGCATTATATAAAGAAATCCCGTTTCCAACGAAGGGTGAAAAGAAGTCCAAATATCCAGTTGCAGACTTTACAAACAGAGTGTTTTCGAACTGCTCTATGAAAAGAAAGGTTAAACTCTGTCAGGTGGATGCACACATCACAAAGTAGTTTCTGAGAATGATTCTGTCTAGTTTTTAAACGAAGATATTTCCTTTTCTGTCATTGACCTCAATTCGCTTGAAATCTCCACATGTAAATTCCACAAAACGAGTGTTGCAAATCTGCTCTGCCTAAAGGAAGGTTCAGCTCTGTGGGTTGAATACACACACACAAAGAAGTTACTGAGAATTCTTCTGTCTAGCATTTTATGAAGAAATCCCGTTTCCAACGAAGGCCTTCAAAGAGGTCCAAATATCCACTTGCAGACTTTACAAAGAGAGTGCTTCCAAACTGCTCTGTGAAAAGAAACGTTAAACTCTGTCTGCTGAAGGCACACATCACAAACTAGTTTCTGAAAATGATTCTGTCTAGTTTTTAAACGAAGATATTTCCTTTTCCGTCATTGGCCTCAAATCGCTTGAAATCTCCACATGTAATTTCCACAAAAAGAGAGTTTCAAATCTACTCTCTCTAAAGAAAGGTTCAACTCTGTGAGTTGAATACACACACACAAGGAAGTTACTGAGAATTCTTCGGTCTTGCATTATATGAAGAAATCCCGTTTCCAACGAAGGCCTCGTACAGGTCCAAATATCCGCTTCCAGACTTTACAAACAGAGTGTTTCCTAACCGCTCTATGAAAAGGAAGGTTAAGCTCTGTGAGCTGAACGCACAAATCATTAAGTTGTTTCAGAGAATGATTCCGTCTAGTTTTTATGCGAAGGTATTTCCTCTTCAAACACTGGCCTCAAATCGCTTGAAATCTCCAATTGCAAAATCCACAAAAAGAGAGTTTCAAATCTGCTCTCTCTAAAGAAATGCTCCACTCTTTGAGTTGAATACACACAACACTAAGAAGCTACTGAGAATTCTTCTGTCTAGCATTATATGAAGGAATCCCGTTTCCAACGAAGGCCTCAAAGAGGTCCAAATGTCCGCTTCCAGATTTTACAAACAGAGTGTTTCCTAACTGCTGTATGAAAAGGAAGGTTAAACTCTGTGAGCTGAATGCACAAATCATTAAGTTGTTTCAGAGAATGATTCCGTCTGGTTTTTAAAAGAAGATATTTCCTTTTCAACCTTTGGCCTCAAATCGCTTGAAATCTCCAATTGCAAAATCCACAAAAAGAGAGTTTCAAATCTGCTCTGTCTAAAGAAAGGTTCAATTCTGTGAGCTGCATACACACAACACAAAGAAGTTACTGAGAACTCCTCTGTCTTGCATTATATGAAGAAATCCCGTTTCCAACGAAGGCCTCGTACAGGTCCAAATATCCACTTGCAGACTTTACAAACCGAGTGTTTTCAAACTGCTCTATGAAAAGAAAGGTTAAACTCTGTCAGGTGGATGCACAAATCACAAAGTAGTTTCTGAGAATGATTCTGTCTAGTTTTGAAACGGAGATATTTCCCTTTCTTCCATTGGCCTCAAATCGCTTGAAATCTCCAATTGCAAATTCCACAAAAAGAGAGTTTCAAATCTGCTCTCTCTGAAGATAGGTTCCACTCCGTGAGCTGAATACACACAACACTAAGAAGTTACTGAGAATTCCTCTGTCTAGTATTATATGAAGGAATCCCGTTTCCAACGAAGGCCTCAAAGAGGTCCAAGTATCCGCTACCAGACTTCACAAACAGAGTGTTTCCTAACTGCTCTATGAAAAGGAAGGTTAAACTCTGTGAGCTGAACGCACAAATCATTAAGTTGTTTCAGAGAATGATTCCGTCTAGTTTTTATACGAAGATATTTCCTTTTCCACCATTGGCCTCAAATCGCTTGAAATCTGCAATTGCAAAATCCACAAAAAGAGAGTTTCAAACCTGCTCTGTCTAAAGAAAGGTTCAACTCTGTGAGCTGCATACACACAACACAGAGAAGTCACTGAGAATTCTTCTGTCTTGCATTATATAAAGAAATCCCGTTTCCAACGAAGGGTGAAAAGAAGTCCAAATATCCAGTTGCAGACTTTACAAACAGAGTGTTTTCGAACTGCTCTATGAAAAGAAAGGTTAAACTCTGTCAGGTGGATGCACACATCACAAAGTAGTTTCTGAGAATGATTCTGTCTAGTTTTTAAACGAAGATATTTCCTTTTCTGTCATTGACCTCAATTCGCTTGAAATCTCCACATGTAAATTCCACAAAACGAGTGTTGCAAATCTGCTCTGCCTAAAGGAAGGTTCAGCTCTGTGGGTTGAATACACACACACAAAGAAGTTACTGAGAATTCTTCTGTCTAGCATTTTATGAAGAAATCCCGTTTCCAACGAAGGCCTTCAAAGAGGTCCAAATATCCACTTGCAGACTTTACAAAGAGAGTGCTTCCAAACTGCTCTGTGAAAAGAAACGTTAAACTCTGTCTGCTGAAGGCACACATCACAAACTAGTTTCTGAAAATGATTCTGTCTAGTTTTTAAACGAAGATATTTCCTTTTCCGTCATTGGCCTCAAATCGCTTGAAATCTCCACATGTAATTTCCACAAAAAGAGAGTGTCAAATCTACTCTCTCTAAAGAAAGGTTCAACTCTGTGAGTTGAATACACACACACAAGGAAGTTACTGAGAATTCTTCGGTCTTGCATTATATGAAGAAATCCCGTTTCCAACGAAGGCCTCGTACAGGTCCAAATATCCGCTTCCAGACTTTACAAACAGAGTGTTTCCTAACCGCTCTATGAAAAGGAAGGTTAAGCTCTGTGAGCTGAACGCACAAATCATTAAGTTGTTTCAGAGAATGATTCCGTCTAGTTTTTATGCGAAGGTATTTCCTCTTCAAACACTGGCCTCAAATCGCTTGAAATCTCCAATTGCAAAATCCACAAAAAGAGAGTTTCAAATCTGCTCTCTCTAAAGAAATGCTCCACTCTTTGAGTTGAATACACACAACACTAAGAAGCTACTGAGAATTCTTCTGTCTAGCATTATATGAAGGAATCCCGTTTCCAACGAAGGCCTCAAAGAGGTCCAAATGTCCGCTTCCAGATTTTACAAACAGAGTGTTTCCTAACTGCTGTATGAAAAGGAAGGTTAAACTCTGTGAGCTGAATGCACAAATCATTAAGTTGTTTCAGAGAATGATTCCGTCTGGTTTTTAAAAGAAGATATTTCCTTTTCAACCTTTGGCCTCAAATCGCTTGAAATCTCCAATTGCAAAATCCACAAAAAGAGAGTTTCAAATCTGCTCTGTCTAAAGAAAGGTTCAATTCTGTGAGCTGCATACACACAACACAAAGAAGTTACTGAGAACTCCTCTGTCTTGCATTATATGAAGAAATCCCGTTTCCAACGAAGGCCTCGTACAGGTCCAAATATCCACTTGCAGACTTTACAAACCGAGTGTTTTCAAACTGCTCTATGAAAAGAAAGGTTAAACTCTGTCAGGTGGATGCACAAATCACAAAGTAGTTTCTGAGAATGATTCTGTCTAGTTTTGAAACGGAGATATTTCCCTTTCTTCCATTGGCCTCAAATCGCTTGAAATCTCCAATTGCAAATTCCACAAAAAGAGAGTTTCAAATCTGCTCTCTCTGAAGATAGGTTCCACTCCGTGAGCTGAATACACACAACACTAAGAAGTTACTGAGAATTCCTCTGTCTAGTATTATATGAAGGAATCCCGTTTCCAACGAAGGCCTCAAAGAGGTCCAAGTATCCGCTACCAGACTTCACAAACAGAGTGTTTCCTAACTGCTCTATGAAAAGGAAGGTTAAACTCTGTGAGCTGAACGCACAAATCATTAAGTTGTTTCAGAGAATGATTCCGTCTAGTTTTTATACGAAGATATTTCCTTTTCCACCATTGGCCTCAAATCGCTTGAAATCTGCAATTGCAAAATCCACAAAAAGAGAGTTTCAAACCTGCTCTGTCTAAAGAAAGGTTCAACTCTGTGAGCTGCATACACACAACACAAAGAAGTCACTGAGAATTCTTCTGTCTTGCATTATATAAAGAAATCCCGTTTCCAACGAAGGGTTAAAAGAAGTCCAAATATCCAGTTGCAGACTTTACAATCAGAGTGTTTTCGAACTGCTCTATGAAAAGAAAGGTTAAACTCTGTCAGGTGGATGCACACATCACAAAGTAGTTTCTGAGAATGATTCTGTCTAGTTTTTAAACGAAGATATTTCCTTTTCTGTCATTGACCTCACTTCGCTTGAAATCTCCACATGTAAATTCCACAAAACGAGTGTTGCAAATCTGCTCTGCCTAAAGGAAGGTTCAGCTCTGTGGGTTGAATACACACACACAAAGAAGTTACTGAGAATTCTTCTGTCTAGCATTTTATGAAGAAATCCCGTTTCCAACGAAGGCCTTCAAAGAGGTCCAAATATCCACTTGCAGACTTTACAAAGAGAGTGCTTCCAAACTGCTCTGTGAAAAGAAACGTTAAACTCTGTCTGCTGAAGGCACACATCACAAACTAGTTTCTGAAAATGATTCTGTCTAGTTTTTAAACGAAGATATTTCCTTTTCCGTCATTGGCCTCAAATCGCTTGAAATCTCCACATGTAATTTCCACAAAAAGAGAGTTTCAAATCTACTCTCTCTAAAGAAAGGTTCAACTCTGTGAGTTGAATACACACACACAAGGAAGTTACTGAGAATTCTTCGGTCTTGCATTATATGAAGAAATCCCGTTTCCAACGAAGGCCTCGTACAGGTCCAAATATCCGCTTCCAGACTTTACAAACAGAGTGTTTCCTAACCGCTCTATGAAAAGGAAGGTTAAACACTGTGAGCTGAACGCACAAATCATTAAGTTGTTTCAGAGAATGATTCCGTCTAGTTTTTATGCGAAGGTATTTCCTCTTCAAACACTGGCCTCAAATCGCTTGAAATCTCCAATTGCAAAATCCACAAAAAGAGAGTTTCAAATCTGCTCTCTCTAAAGAAATGCTCCACTCTTTGAGTTGAATACACACAACACTAAGAAGCTACTGAGAATTCTTCTGTCTAGCATTATATGAAGGAATCCCGTTTCCAACGAAGGCCTCAAAGAGGTCCAAATGTCCGCTTCCAGATTTTACAAACAGAGTGTTTCCTAACTGCTGTATGAAAAGGAAGGTTAAACTCTGTGAGCTGAATGCACAAATCATTAAGTTGTTTCAGAGAATGATTCCGTCTGGTTTTTAAAAGAAGATATTTCCTTTTCAACCTTTGGCCTCAAATCGCTTGAAATCTCCAATTGCAAAATCCACAAAAAGAGAGTTTCAAATCTGCTCTGTCTAAAGAAAGGTTCAATTCTGTGAGCTGCATACACACAACACAAAGAAGTTACTGAGAACTCCTCTGTCTTGCATTATATGAAGAAATCCCGTTTCCAACGAAGGCCTCGTACAGGTCCAAATATCCACTTGCAGACTTTACAAACCGAGTGTTTTCAAACTGCTCTATGAAAAGAAAGGTTAAACTCTGTCAGGTGGATGCACAAATCACAAAGTAGTTTCTGAGAATGATTCTGTCTAGTTTTGAAACGGAGATATTTCCCTTTCTTCCATTGGCCTCAAATCGCTTGAAATCTCCAATTGCAAATTCCACAAAAAGAGAGTTTCAAATCTGCTCTCTCTGAAGATAGGTTCCACTCCGTGAGCTGAATACACACAACACTAAGAAGTTACTGAGAATTCCTCTGTCTAGTATTAGATGAAGGAATCCCGTTTCCAACGAAGGCCTCAAAGAGGTCCAAGTATCCGCTACCAGACTTCACAAACAGAGTGTTTCCTAACTGCTCTATGAAAAGGAAGGTTAAACTCTGTGAGCTGAACGCACAAATCATTAAGTTGTTTCAGAGAATGATTCCGTCTAGTTTTTATACGAAGATATTTCCTTTTCCACCATTGGCCTCAAATCGCTTGAAATCTGCAATTGCAAAATCCACAAAAAGAGAGTTTCAAACCTGCTCTGTCTAAAGAAAGGTTCAACTCTGTGAGCTGCATACACACAACACAGAGAAGTCACTGAGAATTCTTCTGTCTTGCATTATATAAAGAAATCCCGTTTCCAACGAAGGGTGAAAAGAAGTCCAAATATCCAGTTGCAGACTTTACAAACAGAGTGTTTTCGAACTGCTCTATGAAAAGAAAGGTTAAACTCTGTCAGGTGGATGCACACATCACAAAGTAGTTTCTGAGAATGATTCTGTCTAGTTTTTAAACGAAGATATTTCCTTTTCTGTCATTGACCTCAATTCGCTTGAAATCTCCACATGTAAATTCCACAAAACGAGTGTTGCAAATCTGCTCTGCCTAAAGGAAGGTTCAGCTCTGTGGGTTGAATACACACACACAAAGAAGTTACTGAGAATTCTTCTGTCTAGCATTTTATGAAGAAATCCCGTTTCCAACGAAGGCCTTCAAAGAGGTCCAAATATCCACTTGCAGACTTTACAAAGAGAGTGCTTCCAAACTGCTCTGTGAAAAGAAACGTTAAACTCTGTCTGCTGAAGGCACACATCACAAACTAGTTTCTGAAAATGATTCTGTCTAGTTTTTAAACGAAGATATTTCCTTTTCCGTCATTGGCCTCAAATCGCTTGAAATCTCCACATGTAATTTCCACAAAAAGAGAGTTTCAAATCTACTCTCTCTAAAGAAAGGTTCAACTCTGTGAGTTGAATACACACACAAGGAAGTTACTGAGAATTCTTCGGTCTTGCATTATATGAAGAAATCCCGTTTCCAACGAAGGCCTCGTACAGGTCCAAATATCCGCTTCCAGACTTTACAAACAGAGTGTTTCCTAACCGCTCTATGAAAAGGAAGGTTAAACACTGTGAGATGAACGCACAAATCATTAAGTTGTTTCAGAGAATGATTCCGTCTAGTTTTTATGCGAAGGTATTTCCTCTTCAAACACTGGCCTCAAATCGCTTGAAATCTCCAATTGCAAAATCCACAAAAAGAGAGTTTCAAATCTGCTCTCTCTAAAGAAATGCTCCACTCTTTGAGTTGAATACACACAACACTAAGAAGTTACTGAGAATTCTTCTGTCTAGCATTATATGAAGGAATCCCGTTTCCAACGAAGGCCTCAAAGAGGTCCAAATGTCCGCTTCCAGATTTTACAAAGAGAGTGTTTCCTAACTGCTGTATGAAAAGGAAGGTTAAACTCTGTGAGCTGAATGCACAAATCATTAAGTTGTTTCAGAGAATGATTCCGTCTGGTTTTTAAAAGAAGATATTTCCTTTTCAACCTTTGGCCTCAAATCGCTTGAAATCTCCAATTGCAAAATCCACAAAAAGAGAGTTTCAAATCTGCTCTGTCTAAAGAAAGGTTCAATTCTGTGAGCTGCATACACACAACACAAAGAAGTTACTGAGAACTCCTCTGTCTTGCATTATATGAAGAAATCCCGTTTCCAACGAAGGCCTCGTACAGGTCCAAATATCCACTTGCAAACTTTACAAACCGAGTGTTTTCAAACTGCTCTATGAAAAGAAAGGTTAAACTCTGTCAGGTGGATGCACAAATCACAAAGTAGTTTCTGAGAATGATTCTGTCTAGTTTTGAAACGGAGATATTTCCCTTTCTTCCATTGGCCTCAAATCGCTTGAAATCTCCAATTGCAAATTCCACAAAAAGAGAGTTTCAAATCTGCTCTCTCTGAAGATAGGTTCCACTCCGTGAGCTGAATACACACAACACTAAGAAGTTACTGAGAATTCCTCTGTCTAGTATTATATGAAGGAATCCCGTTTCCAACGAAGGCCTCAAAGAGGTCCAAGTATCCGCTACCAGACTTCACAAACAGAGTGTTTCCTAACTGCTCTATGAAAAGGAAGGTTAAACTCTGTGAGCTGAACGCACAAATCATTAAGTTGTTTCAGAGAATGATTCCGTCTAGTTTTTATACGAAGATATTTCCTTTTCCACCATTGGCCTCAAATCGCTTGAAATCTGCAATTGCAAAATCCACAAAAAGAGAGTTTCAAACCTGCTCTGTCTAAAGAAAGGTTCAACTCTGTGAGCTGCATACACACAACACAAAGAAGTCACTGAGAATTCTTCTGTCTTGCATTATATAAAGAAATCCCGTTTCCAACGAAGGGTGAAAAGAAGTCCAAATATCCAGTTGCAGACTTTACAATCAGAGTGTTTTCGAACTGCTCTATGAAAAGAAAGGTTAAACTCTGTCAGGTGGATGCACACATCACAAAGTAGTTTCTGAGAATGATTCTGTCTAGTTTTTAAACGAAGATATTTCCTTTTCTGTCATTGACCTCACTTCGCTTGAAATCTCCACATGTAAATTCCACAAAACGAGTGTTGCAAATCTGCTCTGCCTAAAGGAAGGTTCAGCTCTGTGGGTTGAATACACACACACAAAGAAGTTACTGAGAATTCTTCTGTCTAGCATTTTATGAAGAAATCCCGTTTCCAACGAAGGCCTTCAAAGAGGTCCAAATATCCACTTGCAGACTTTACAAAGAGAGTGCTTCCAAACTGCTCTGTGAAAAGAAACGTTAAACTCTGTCTGCTGAAGGCACACATCACAAACTAGTTTCTGAAAATGATTCTGTCTAGTTTTTAAACGAAGATATTTCCTTTTCCGTCATTGGCCTCAAATCGCTTGAAATCTCCACATGTAATTTCCACAAAAAGAGAGTTTCAAATCTACTCTCTCTAAAGAAAGGTTCAACTCTGTGAGTTGAATACACACACACAAGGAAGTTACTGAGAATTCTTCGGTCTTGCATTATATGAAGAAATCCCGTTTCCAACGAAGGCCTCGTACAGGTCCAAATATCCGCTTCCAGACTTTACAAACAGAGTGTTTCCTAACCGCTCTATGAAAAGGAAGGTTAAACACTGTGAGCTGAACGCACAAATCATTAAGTTGTTTCAGAGAATGATTCCGTCTAGTTTTTATGCGAAGGTATTTCCTCTTCAAACACTGGCCTCAAATCGCTTGAAATCTCCAATTGCAAAATCCACAAAAAGAGAGTTTCAAATCTGCTCTCTCTAAAGAAATGCTCCACTCTTTGAGTTGAATACACACAACACTAAGAAGCTACTGAGAATTCTTCTGTCTAGCATTATATGAAGGAATCCCGTTTCCAACGAAGGCCTCAAAGAGGTCCAAATGTCCGCTTCCAGATTTTACAAACAGAGTGTTTCCTAACTGCTGTATGAAAAGGAAGGTTAAACTCTGTGAGCTGAATGCACAAATCATTAAGTTGTTTCAGAGAATGATTCCGTCTGGTTTTTAAAAGAAGATATTTCCTTTTCAACCTTTGGCCTCAAATCGCTTGAAATCTCCAATTGCAAAATCCACAAAAAGAGAGTTTCAAATCTGCTCTGTCTAAAGAAAGGTTCAATTCTGTGAGCTGCATACACACAACACAAAGAAGTTACTGAGAACTCCTCTGTCTTGCATTATATGAAGAAATCCCGTTTCCAACGAAGGCCTCGTACAGGTCCAAATATCCACTTGCAGACTTTACAAACCGAGTGTTTTCAAACTGCTCTATGAAAAGAAAGGTTAAACTCTGTCAGGTGGATGCACAAATCACAAAGTAGTTTCTGAGAATGATTCTGTCTAGTTTTGAAACGGAGATATTTCCCTTTCTTCCATTGGCCTCAAATCGCTTGAAATCTCCAATTGCAAATTCCACAAAAAGAGAGTTTCAAATCTGCTCTCTCTGAAGATAGGTTCCACTCCGTGAGCTGAATACACACAACACTAAGAAGTTACTGAGAATTCCTCTGTCTAGTATTAGATGAAGGAATCCCGTTTCCAACGAAGGCCTCAAAGAGGTCCAAGTATCCGCTACCAGACTTCACAAACAGAGTGTTTCCTAACTGCTCTATGAAAAGGAAGGTTAAACTCTGTGAGCTGAACGCACAAATCATTAAGTTGTTTCAGAGAATGATTCCGTCTAGTTTTTATACGAAGATATTTCCTTTTCCACCATTGGCCTCAAATCGCTTGAAATCTGCAATTGCAAAATCCACAAAAAGAGAGTTTCAAACCTGCTCTGTCTAAAGAAAGGTTCAACTCTGTGAGCTGCATACACACAACACAGAGAAGTCACTGAGAATTCTTCTGTCTTGCATTATATAAAGAAATCCCGTTTCCAACGAAGGGTTAAAAGAAGTCCAAATATCCAGTTGCAGACTTTACAAACAGAGTGTTTTCGAACTGCTCTATGAAAAGAAAGGTTAAACTCTGTCAGGTGGATGCACACATCACAAAGTAGTTTCTGAGAATGATTCTGTCTAGTTTTTAAACGAAGATATTTCCTTTTCTGTCATTGACCTCAATTCGCTTGAAATCTCCACATGTAAATTCCACAAAACGAGTGTTGCAAATCTGCTCTGCCTAAAGGAAGGTTCAGCTCTGTGGGTTGAATACACACACACAAAGAAGTTACTGAGAATTCTTCTGTCTAGCATTTTATGAAGAAATCCCGTTTCCAACGAAGGCCTTCAAAGAGGTCCAAATATCCACTTGCAGACTTTACAAAGAGAGTGCTTCCAAACTGCTCTGTGAAAAGAAACGTTAAACTCTGTCTGCTGAAGGCACACATCACAAACTAGTTTCTGAAAATGATTCTGTCTAGTTTTTAAACGAAGATATTTCCTTTTCCGTCATTGGCCTCAAATCGCTTGAAATCTCCACATGTAATTTCCACAAAAAGAGAGTTTCAAATCTACTCTCTCTAAAGAAAGGTTCAACTCTGTGAGTTGAATACACACACAAGGAAGTTACTGAGAATTCTTCGGTCTTGCATTATATGAAGAAATCCCGTTTCCAACGAAGGCCTCGTACAGGTCCAAATATCCGCTTCCAGACTTTACAAACAGAGTGTTTCCTAACCGCTCTATGAAAAGGAAGGTTAAACACTGTGAGATGAACGCACAAATCATTAAGTTGTTTCAGAGAATGATTCCGTCTAGTTTTTATGCGAAGGTATTTCCTCTTCAAACACTGGCCTCAAATCGCTTGAAATCTCCAATTGCAAAATCCACAAAAAGAGAGTTTCAAATCTGCTCTCTCTAAAGAAATGCTCCACTCTTTGAGTTGAATACACACAACACTAAGAAGTTACTGAGAATTCTTCTGTCTAGCATTATATGAAGGAATCCCGTTTCCAACGAAGGCCTCAAAGAGGTCCAAATGTCCGCTTCCAGATTTTACAAAGAGAGTGTTTCCCAACTGCTGTATGAAAAGGAAGGTTAAACTCTGTGAGCTGAATGCACAAATCATTAAGTTGTTTCAGAGAATGATTCCGTCTGGTTTTTAAAAGAAGATATTTCCTTTTCAACCTTTGGCCTCAAATCGCTTGAAATCTCCAATTGCAAAATCCACAAAAAGAGAGTTTCAAATCTGCTCTGTCTAAAGAAAGGTTCAATTCTGTGAGCTGCATACACACAACACAAAGAAGTTACTGAGAACTCCTCTGTCTTGCATTATATGAAGAAATCCCGTTTCCAACGAAGGCCTCGTACAGGTCCAAATATCCACTTGCAAACTTTACAAACCGAGTGTTTTCAAACTGCTCTATGAAAAGAAAGGTTAAACTCTGTCAGGTGGATGCACAAATCACAAAGTAGTTTCTGAGAATGATTCTGTCTAGTTTTGAAACGGAGATATTTCCCTTTCTTCCATTGGCCTCAAATCGCTTGAAATCTCCAATTGCAAATTCCACAAAAAGAGAGTTTCAAATCTGCTCTCTCTGAAGATAGGTTCCACTCCGTGAGCTGAATACACACAACACTAAGAAGTTACTGAGAATTCCTCTGTCTAGTATTATATGAAGGAATCCCGTTTCCAACGAAGGCCTCAAAGAGGTCCAAGTATCCGCTACCAGACTTCACAAACAGAGTGTTTCCTAACTGCTCTATGAAAAGGAAGGTTAAACTCTGTGAGCTGAACGCACAAATCATTAAGTTGTTTCAGAGAATGATTCCGTCTAGTTTTTATACGAAGATATTTCCTTTTCCACCATTGGCCTCAAATCGCTTGAAATCTGCAATTGCAAAATCCACAAAAAGAGAGTTTCAAACCTGCTCTGTCTAAAGAAAGGTTCAACTCTGTGAGCTGCATACACACAACACAAAGAAGTCACTGAGAATTCTTCTGTCTTGCATTATATAAAGAAATCCCGTTTCCAACGAAGGGTTAAAAGAAGTCCAAATATCCAGTTGCAGACTTTACAAACAGAGTGTTTTCGAACTGCTCTATGAAAAGAAAGGTTAAACTCTGTCAGGTGGATGCACACATCACAAAGTAGTTTCTGAGAATGATTCTGTCTAGTTTTTAAACGAAGATATTTCCTTTTCTGTCATTGACCTCAATTCGCTTGAAATCTCCACATGTAAATTCCACAAAACGAGTGTTGCAAATCTGCTCTGCCTAAAGGAAGGTTCAGCTCTGTGGGTTGAATACACACACACAAAGAAGTTACTGAGAATTCTTCTGTCTAGCATTTTATGAAGAAATCCCGTTTCCAACGAAGGCCTTCAAAGAGGTCCAAATATCCACTTGCAGACTTTACAAAGAGAGTGCTTCCAAACTGCTCTGTGAAAAGAAACGTTAAACTCTGTCTGCTGAAGGCACACATCACAAACTAGTTTCTGAAAATGATTCTGTCTAGTTTTTAAACGAAGATATTTCCTTTTCCGTCATTGGCCTCAAATCGCTTGAAATCTCCACATGTAATTTCCACAAAAAGAGAGTTTCAAATCTACTCTCTCTAAAGAAAGGTTCAACTCTGTGAGTTGAATACACACACACAAGGAAGTTACTGAGAATTCTTCGGTCTTGCATTATATGAAGAAATCCCGTTTCCAACGAAGGCCTCGTACAGGTCCAAATATCCGCTTCCAGACTTTACAAACAGAGTGTTTCCTAACCGCTCTATGAAAAGGAAGGTTAAACACTGTGAGCTGAACGCACAAATCATTAAGTTGTTTCAGAGAATGATTCCGTCTAGTTTTTATGCGAAGGTATTTCCTCTTCAAACACTGGCCTCAAATCGCTTGAAATCTCCAATTGCAAAATCCACAAAAAGAGAGTTTCAAATCTGCTCTCTCTAAAGAAATGCTCCACTCTTTGAGTTGAATACACACAACACTAAGAAGCTACTGAGAATTCTTCTGTCTAGCATTATATGAAGGAATCCCGTTTCCAACGAAGGCCTCAAAGAG
Organism: Pan troglodytes; assembly: GCF_028858775.2. Classification (NCBI taxonomy): domain Eukaryota; kingdom Metazoa; phylum Chordata; class Mammalia; order Primates; family Hominidae; genus Pan; species Pan troglodytes. Next base: position 12,922,749 of record NC_072420.2, read on the forward strand.
GTCCAAATGTCCGCTTCCAGATTTTACAAACAGAGTGTTTCCTAACTGCTGTATGAAAAGGAAGGTTAAACTCTGTGAGCTGAATGCACAAATCATTAAGTTGTTTCAGAGAATGATTCCGTCTGGTTTTTAAAAGAAGATATTTCCTTTTCAACCTTTGGCCTCAAATCGCTTGAAATCTCCAATTGCAAAATCCACAAAAAGAGAGTTTCAAATCTGCTCTGTCTAAAGAAAGGTTCAATTCTGTGAGCTGCATACACACAACACAAAGAAGTTACTGAGAACTCCTCTGTCTTGCATTATATGAAGAAATCCCGTTTCCAACGAAGGCCTCGTACAGGTCCAAATATCCACTTGCAGACTTTACAAACCGAGTGTTTTCAAACTGCTCTATGAAAAGAAAGGTTAAACTCTGTCAGGTGGATGCACAAATCACAAAGTAGTTTCTGAGAATGATTCTGTCTAGTTTTGAAACGGAGATATTTCCCTTTCTTCCATTGGCCTCAAATCGCTTGAAATCTCCAATTGCAAATTCCACAAAAAGAGAGTTTCAAATCTGCTCTCTCTGAAGATAGGTTCCACTCCGTGAGCTGAATACACACAACACTAAGAAGTTACTGAGAATTCCTCTGTCTAGTATTAGATGAAGGAATCCCGTTTCCAACGAAGGCCTCAAAGAGGTCCAAGTATCCGCTACCAGACTTCACAAACAGAGTGTTTCCTAACTGCTCTATGAAAAGGAAGGTTAAACTCTGTGAGCTGAACGCACAAATCATTAAGTTGTTTCAGAGAATGATTCCGTCTAGTTTTTATACGAAGATATTTCCTTTTCCACCATTGGCCTCAAATCGCTTGAAATCTGCAATTGCAAAATCCACAAAAAGAGAGTTTCAAACCTGCTCTGTCTAAAGAAAGGTTCAACTCTGTGAGCTGCATACACACAACACAGAGAAGTCACTGAGAATTCTTCTGTCTTGCATTATATAAAGAAATCCCGTTTCCAACGAAGGGTTAAAAGAAGTCCAAATATCCAGTTGCAGACTTTACAAACAGAGTGTTTTCGAACTGCTCTATGAAAAGAAAGGTTAAACTCTGTCAGGTGGATGCACACATCACAAAGTAGTTTCTGAGAATGATTCTGTCTAGTTTTTAAACGAAGATATTTCCTTTTCTGTCATTGACCTCAATTCGCTTGAAATCTCCACATGTAAATTCCACAAAACGAGTGTTGCAAATCTGCTCTGCCTAAAGGAAGGTTCAGCTCTGTGGGTTGAATACACACACACAAAGAAGTTACTGAGAATTCTTCTGTCTAGCATTTTATGAAGAAATCCCGTTTCCAACGAAGGCCTTCAAAGAGGTCCAAATATCCACTTGCAGACTTTACAAAGAGAGTGCTTCCAAACTGCTCTGTGAAAAGAAACGTTAAACTCTGTCTGCTGAAGGCACACATCACAAACTAGTTTCTGAAAATGATTCTGTCTAGTTTTTAAACGAAGATATTTCCTTTTCCGTCATTGGCCTCAAATCGCTTGAAATCTCCACATGTAATTTCCACAAAAAGAGAGTTTCAAATCTACTCTCTCTAAAGAAAGGTTCAACTCTGTGAGTTGAATACACACACAAGGAAGTTACTGAGAATTCTTCGGTCTTGCATTATATGAAGAAATCCCGTTTCCAACGAAGGCCTCGTACAGGTCCAAATATCCGCTTCCAGACTTTACAAACAGAGTGTTTCCTAACCGCTCTATGAAAAGGAAGGTTAAACACTGTGAGATGAACGCACAAATCATTAAGTTGTTTCAGAGAATGATTCCGTCTAGTTTTTATGCGAAGGTATTTCCTCTTCAAACACTGGCCTCAAATCGCTTGAAATCTCCAATTGCAAAATCCACAAAAAGAGAGTTTCAAATCTGCTCTCTCTAAAGAAATGCTCCACTCTTTGAGTTGAATACACACAACACTAAGAAGTTACTGAGAATTCTTCTGTCTAGCATTATATGAAGGAATCCCGTTTCCAACGAAGGCCTCAAAGAGGTCCAAATGTCCGCTTCCAGATTTTACAAAGAGAGTGTTTCCTAACTGCTGTATGAAAAGGAAGGTTAAACTCTGTGAGCTGAATGCACAAATCATTAAGTTGTTTCAGAGAATGATTCCGTCTGGTTTTTAAAAGAAGATATTTCCTTTTCAACCTTTGGCCTCAAATCGCTTGAAATCTCCAATTGCAAAATCCACAAAAAGAGAGTTTCAAATCTGCTCTGTCTAAAGAAAGGTTCAATTCTGTGAGCTGCATACACACAACACAAAGAAGTTACTGAGAACTCCTCTGTCTTGCATTATATGAAGAAATCCCGTTTCCAACGAAGGCCTCGTACAGGTCCAAATATCCACTTGCAGACTTTACAAACCGAGTGTTTTCAAACTGCTCTATGAAAAGAAAGGTTAAACTCTGTCAGGTGGATGCACAAATCACAAAGTAGTTTCTGAGAATGATTCTGTCTAGTTTTGAAACGGAGATATTTCCCTTTCTTCCATTGGCCTCAAATCGCTTGAAATCTCCAATTGCAAATTCCACAAAAAGAGAGTTTCAAATCTGCTCTCTCTGAAGATAGGTTCCACTCCGTGAGCTGAATACACACAACACTAAGAAGTTACTGAGAATTCCTCTGTCTAGTATTAGATGAAGGAATCCCGTTTCCAACGAAGGCCTCAAAGAGGTCCAAGTATCCGCTACCAGACTTCACAAACAGAGTGTTTCCTAACTGCTCTATGAAAAGGAAGGTTAAACTCTGTGAGCTGAACGCACAAATCATTAAGTTGTTTCAGAGAATGATTCCGTCTAGTTTTTATACGAAGATATTTCCTTTTCCACCATTGGCCTCAAATCGCTTGAAATCTGCAATTGCAAAATCCACAAAAAGAGAGTTTCAAACCTGCTCTGTCTAAAGAAAGGTTCAACTCTGTGAGCTGCATACACACAACACAAAGAAGTCACTGAGAATTCTTCTGTCTTGCATTATATAAAGAAATCCTGTTTCCAACGAAGGGTGAAAAGAAGTCCAAATATCCAGTTGCAGACTTTACAAACAGAGTGTTTTCGAACTGCTCTATGAAAAGAAAGGTTAAACTCTGTCAGGTGGATGCACACATCACAAAGTAGTTTCTGAGAATGATTCTGTCTAGTTTTTAAACGAAGATATTTCCTTTTCTGTCATTGACCTCAATTCGCTTGAAATCTCCACATGTAAATTCCACAAAACGAGTGTTGCAAATCTGCTCTGCCTAAAGGAAGGTTCAGCTCTGTGGGTTGAATACACACACACAAAGAAGTTACTGAGAATTCTTCTGTCTAGCATTTTATGAAGAAATCCCGTTTCCAACGAAGGCCTTCAAAGAGGTCCAAATATCCACTTGCAGACTTTACAAAGAGAGTGCTTCCAAACTGCTCTGTGAAAAGAAACGTTAAACTCTGTCTGCTGAAGGCACACATCACAAACTAGTTTCTGAAAATGATTCTGTCTAGTTTTTAAACGAAGATATTTCCTTTTCCGTCATTGGCCTCAAATCGCTTGAAATCTCCACATGTAATTTCCACAAAAAGAGAGTTTCAAATCTACTCTCTCTAAAGAAAGGTTCAACTCTGTGAGTTGAATACACACACACAAGGAAGTTACTGAGAATTCTTCGGTCTTGCATTATATGAAGAAATCCCGTTTCCAACGAAGGCCTCGTACAGGTCCAAATATCCGCTTCCAGACTTTACAAACAGAGTGTTTCCTAACCGCTCTATGAAAAGGAAGGTTAAACACTGTGAGATGAACGCACAAATCATTAAGTTGTTTCAGAGAATGATTCCGTCTAGTTTTTATGCGAAGGTATTTCCTCTTCAAACACTGGCCTCAAATCGCTTGAAATCTCCAATTGCAAAATCCACAAAAAGAGAGTTTCAAATCTGCTCTCTCTAAAGAAATGCTCCACTCTTTGAGTTGAATACACACAACACTAAGAAGCTACTGAGAATTCTTCTGTCTAGCATTATATGAAGGAATCCCGTTTCCAACGAAGGCCTCAAAGAGGTCCAAATGTCCGCTTCCAGATTTTACAAACAGAGTGTTTCCTAACTGCTGTATGAAAAGGAAGGTTAAACTCTGTGAGCTGAATGCACAAATCATTAAGTTGTTTCAGAGAATGATTCCGTCTGGTTTTTAAAAGAAGATATTTCCTTTTCAACCTTTGGCCTCAAATCGCTTGAAATCTCCAATTGCAAAATCCACAAAAAGAGAGTTTCAAATCTGCTCTGTCTAAAGAAAGGTTCAATTCTGTGAGCTGCATACACACAACACAAAGAAGTTACTGAGAACTCCTCTGTCTTGCATTATATGAAGAAATCCCGTTTCCAACGAAGGCCTCGTACAGGTCCAAATATCCACTTGCAGACTTTACAAACCGAGTGTTTTCAAACTGCTCTATGAAAAGAAAGGTTAAACTCTGTCAGGTGGATGCACAAATCACAAAGTAGTTTCTGAGAATGATTCTGTCTAGTTTTGAAACGGAGATATTTCCCTTTCTTCCATTGGCCTCAAATCGCTTGAAATCTCCAATTGCAAATTCCACAAAAAGAGAGTTTCAAATCTGCTCTCTCTGAAGATAGGTTCCACTCCGTGAGCTGAATACACACAACACTAAGAAGTTACTGAGAATTCCTCTGTCTAGTATTAGATGAAGGAATCCCGTTTCCAACGAAGGCCTCAAAGAGGTCCAAGTATCCGCTACCAGACTTCACAAACAGAGTGTTTCCTAACTGCTCTATGAAAAGGAAGGTTAAACTCTGTGAGCTGAACGCACAAATCATTAAGTTGTTTCAGAGAATGATTCCGTCTAGTTTTTATACGAAGATATTTCCTTTTCCACCATTGGCCTCAAATCGCTTGAAATCTGCAATTGCAAAATCCACAAAAAGAGAGTTTCAAACCTGCTCTGTCTAAAGAAAGGTTCAACTCTGTGAGCTGCATACACACAACACAGAGAAGTCACTGAGAATTCTTCTGTCTTGCATTATATAAAGAAATCCCGTTTCCAACGAAGGGTTAAAAGAAGTCCAAATATCCAGTTGCAGACTTTACAAACAGAGTGTTTTCGAACTGCTCTATGAAAAGAAAGGTTAAACTCTGTCAGGTGGATGCACACATCACAAAGTAGTTTCTGAGAATGATTCTGTCTAGTTTTTAAACGAAGATATTTCCTTTTCTGTCATTGACCTCAATTCGCTTGAAATCTCCACATGTAAATTCCACAAAACGAGTGTTGCAAATCTGCTCTGCCTAAAGGAAGGTTCAGCTCTGTGGGTTGAATACACACACACAAAGAAGTTACTGAGAATTCTTCTGTCTAGCATTTTATGAAGAAATCCCGTTTCCAACGAAGGCCTTCAAAGAGGTCCAAATATCCACTTGCAGACTTTACAAAGAGAGTGCTTCCAAACTGCTCTGTGAAAAGAAACGTTAAACTCTGTCTGCTGAAGGCACACATCACAAACTAGTTTCTGAAAATGATTCTGTCTAGTTTTTAAACGAAGATATTTCCTTTTCCGTCATTGGCCTCAAATCGCTTGAAATCTCCACATGTAATTTCCACAAAAAGAGAGTTTCAAATCTACTCTCTCTAAAGAAAGGTTCAACTCTGTGAGTTGAATACACACACACAAGGAAGTTACTGAGAATTCTTCGGTCTTGCATTATATGAAGAAATCCCGTTTCCAACGAAGGCCTCGTACAGGTCCAAATATCCGCTTCCAGACTTTACAAACAGAGTGTTTCCTAACCGCTCTATGAAAAGGAAGGTTAAACACTGTGAGATGAACGCACAAATCATTAAGTTGTTTCAGAGAATGATTCCGTCTAGTTTTTATGCGAAGGTATTTCCTCTTCAAACACTGGCCTCAAATCGCTTGAAATCTCCAATTGCAAAATCCACAAAAAGAGAGTTTCAAATCTGCTCTCTCTAAAGAAATGCTCCACTCTTTGAGTTGAATACACACAACACTAAGAAGTTACTGAGAATTCTTCTGTCTAGCATTATATGAAGGAATCCCGTTTCCAACGAAGGCCTCAAAGAGGTCCAAATGTCCGCTTCCAGATTTTACAAACAGAGTGTTTCCTAACTGCTGTATGAAAAGGAAGGTTAAACTCTGTGAGCTGAATGCACAAATCATTAAGTTGTTTCAGAGAATGATTCCGTCTGGTTTTTAAAAGAAGATATTTCCTTTTCAACCTTTGGCCTCAAATCGCTTGAAATCTCCAATTGCAAAATCCACAAAAAGAGAGTTTCAAATCTGCTCTGTCTAAAGAAAGGTTCAATTCTGTGAGCTGCATACACACAACACAAAGAAGTTACTGAGAACTCCTCTGTCTTGCATTATATGAAGAAATCCCGTTTCCAACGAAGGCCTCGTACAGGTCCAAATATCCACTTGCAGACTTTACAAACCGAGTGTTTTCAAACTGCTCTATGAAAAGAAAGGTTAAACTCTGTCAGGTGGATGCACAAATCACAAAGTAGTTTCTGAGAATGATTCTGTCTAGTTTTGAAACGGAGATATTTCCCTTTCTTCCATTGGCCTCAAATCGCTTGAAATCTCCAATTGCAAATTCCACAAAAAGAGAGTTTCAAATCTGCTCTCTCTGAAGATAGGTTCCACTCCGTGAGCTGAATACACACAACACTAAGAAGTTACTGAGAATTCCTCTGTCTAGTATTATATGAAGGAATCCCGTTTCCAACGAAGGCCTCAAAGAGGTCCAAGTATCCGCTACCAGACTTCACAAACAGAGTGTTTCCTAACTGCTCTATGAAAAGGAAGGTTAAACTCTGTGAGCTGAACGCACAAATCATTAAGTTGTTTCAGAGAATGATTCCGTCTAGTTTTTATACGAAGATATTTCCTTTTCCACCATTGGCCTCAAATCGCTTGAAATCTGCAATTGCAAAATCCACAAAAAGAGAGTTTCAAACCTGCTCTGTCTAAAGAAAGGTTCAACTCTGTGAGCTGCATACACACAACACAAAGAAGTCACTGAGAATTCTTCTGTCTTGCATTATATAAAGAAATCCCGTTTCCAACGAAGGGTGAAAAGAAGTCCAAATATCCAGTTGCAGACTTTACAAACAGAGTGTTTTCGAACTGCTCTATGAAAAGAAAGGTTAAACTCTGTCAGGTGGATGCACACATCACAAAGTAGTTTCTGAGAATGATTCTGTCTAGTTTTTAAACGAAGATATTTCCTTTTCTGTCATTGACCTCAATTCGCTTGAAATCTCCACATGTAAATTCCACAAAACGAGTGTTGCAAATCTGCTCTGCCTAAAGGAAGGTTCAGCTCTGTGGGTTGAATACACACACACAAAGAAGTTACTGAGAATTCTTCTGTCTAGCATTTTATGAAGAAATCCCGTTTCCAACGAAGGCCTTCAAAGAGGTCCAAATATCCACTTGCAGACTTTACAAAGAGAGTGCTTCCAAACTGCTCTGTGAAAAGAAACGTTAAACTCTGTCTGCTGAAGGCACACATCACAAACTAGTTTCTGAAAATGATTCTGTCTAGTTTTTAAACGAAGATATTTCCTTTTCCGTCATTGGCCTCAAATCGCTTGAAATCTCCACATGTAATTTCCACAAAAAGAGAGTTTCAAATCTACTCTCTCTAAAGAAAGGTTCAACTCTGTGAGTTGAATACACACACACAAGGAAGTTACTGAGAATTCTTCGGTCTTGCATTATATGAAGAAATCCCGTTTCCAACGAAGGCCTCGTACAGGTCCAAATATCCGCTTCCAGACTTTACAAACAGAGTGTTTCCTAACCGCTCAATGAAAAGGAAGGTTAAACTCTGTGAGCTGAACGCACAAATCATTAAGTTGTTTCAGAGAATGATTCCGTCTAGTTTTTATAGGAAGGTATTTCCTCTTCAAACACTGGCCTCAAATCGCTTGAAATCTCCAATTGCAAAATCCACAAAAAGAGAGTTTCAAATCTGCTCTCTCTAAAGAAATGCTCCACTCTTTGAGTTGAATACACACAACACTAAGAAGTTACTGAGAATTCTTCTGTCTAGCATTATATGAAGGAATCCCGTTTCCAACGAAGGCCTCAAAGAGGTCCAAATGTCCGCTTCCAGATTTTACAAACAGAGTGTTTCCTAACTGCTGTATGAAAAGGAAGGTTAAACTCTGTGAGCTGAATGCACAAATCATTAAGTTGTTTCAGAGAATGATTCCGTCTGGTTTTTAAAAGAAGATATTTCCTTTTCAACCTTTGGCCTCAAATCGCTTGAAATCTCCAATTGCAAAATCCACAAAAAGAGAGTTTCAAATCTGCTCTGTCTAAAGAAAGGTTCAATTCTGTGAGCTGCATACACACAACACAAAGAAGTTACTGAGAACTCCTCTGTCTTGCATTATATGAAGAAATCCCGTTTCCAACGAAGGCCTCGTACAGGTCCAAATATCCACTTGCAAACTTTACAAACCGAGTGTTTTCAAACTGCTCTATGAAAAGAAAGGTTAAACTCTGTCAGGTGGATGCACAAATCACAAAGTAGTTTCTGAGAATGATTCTGTCTAGTTTTGAAACGGAGATATTTCCCTTTCTTCCATTGGCCTCAAATCGCTTGAAATCTCCAATTGCAAATTCCACAAAAAGAGAGTTTCAAATCTGCTCTCTCTGAAGATAGGTTCCACTCCGTGAGCTGAATACACACAACACTAAGAAGTTACTGAGAATTCCTCTGTCTAGTATTAGATGAAGGAATCCCGTTTCCAACGAAGGCCTCAAAGAGGTCCAAGTATCCGCTACCAGACTTCACAAACAGAGTGTTTCCTAACTGCTCTATGAAAAGGAAGGTTAAACTCTGTGAGCTGAACGCACAAATCATTAAGTTGTTTCAGAGAATGATTCCGTCTAGTTTTTATACGAAGATATTTCCTTTTCCACCATTGGCCTCAAATCGCTTGAAATCTGCAATTGCAAAATCCACAAAAAGAGAGTTTCAAACCTGCTCTGTCTAAAGAAAGGTTCAACTCTGTGAGCTGCATACACACAACACAAAGAAGTCACTGAGAATTCTTCTGTCTTGCATTATATAAAGAAATCCCGTTTCCAACGAAGGGTGAAAAGAAGTCCAAATATCCAGTTGCAGACTTTACAAACAGAGTGTTTTCGAACTGCTCTATGAAAAGAAAGGTTAAACTCTGTCAGGTGGATGCACACATCACAAAGTAGTTTCTGAGAATGATTCTGTCTAGTTTTTAAACGAAGATATTTCCTTTTCTGTCATTGACCTCAATTCGCTTGAAATCTCCACATGTAAATTCCACAAAACGAGTGTTGCAAATCTGCTCTGCCTAAAGGAAGGTTCAGCTCTGTGGGTTGAATACACACACACAAAGAAGTTACTGAGAATTCTTCTGTCTAGCATTTTATGAAGAAATCCCGTTTCCAACGAAGGCCTTCAAAGAGGTCCAAATATCCACTTGCAGACTTTACAAAGAGAGTGCTTCCAAACTGCTCTGTGAAAAGAAACGTTAAACTCTGTCTGCTGAAGGCACACATCACAAACTAGTTTCTGAAAATGATTCTGTCTAGTTTTTAAACGAAGATATTTCCTTTTCCGTCATTGGCCTCAAATCGCTTGAAATCTCCACATGTAATTTCCACAAAAAGAGAGTTTCAAATCTACTCTCTCTAAAGAAAGGTTCAACTCTGTGAGTTGAATACACACACACAAGGAAGTTACTGAGAATTCTTCGGTCTTGCATTATATGAAGAAATCCCGTTTCCAACGAAGGCCTCGTACAGGTCCAAATATCCGCTTCCAGACTTTACAAACAGAGTGTTTCCTAACCGCTCTATGAAAAGGAAGGTTAAACACTGTGAGATGAACGCACAAATCATTAAGTTGTTTCAGAGAATGATTCCGTCTAGTTTTTATGCGAAGGTATTTCCTCTTCAAACACTGGCCTCAAATCGCTTGAAATCTCCAATTGCAAAATCCACAAAAAGAGAGTTTCAAATCTGCTCTCTCTAAAGAAATGCTCCACTCTTTGAGTTGAATACACACAACACTAAGAAGCTACTGAGAATTCTTCTGTCTAGCATTATATGAAGGAATCCCGTTTCCAACGAAGGCCTCAAAGAGGTCCAAATGTCCGCTTCCAGATTTTACAAACAGAGTGTTTCCTAACTGCTGTATGAAAAGGAAGGTTAAACTCTGTGAGCTGAATGCACAAATCATTAAGTTGTTTCAGAGAATGATTCCGTCTGGTTTTTAAAAGAAGATATTTCCTTTTCAACCTTTGGCCTCAAATCGCTTGAAATCTCCAATTGCAAAATCCACAAAAAGAGAGTTTCAAATCTGCTCTGTCTAAAGAAAGGTTCAATTCTGTGAGCTGCATACACACAACACAAAGAAGTTACTGAGAACTCCTCTGTCTTGCATTATATGAAGAAATCCCGTTTCCAACGAAGGCCTCGTACAGGTCCAAATATCCACTTGCAGACTTTACAAACCGAGTGTTTTCAAACTGCTCTATGAAAAGAAAGGTTAAACTCTGTCAGGTGGATGCACAAATCACAAAGTAGTTTCTGAGAATGATTCTGTCTAGTTTTGAAACGGAGATATTTCCCTTTCTTCCATTGGCCTCAAATCGCTTGAAATCTCCAATTGCAAATTCCACAAAAAGAGAGTTTCAAATCTGCTCTCTCTGAAGATAGGTTCCACTCCGTGAGCTGAATACACACAACACTAAGAAGTTACTGAGAATTCCTCTGTCTAGTATTAGATGAAGGAATCCCGTTTCCAACGAAGGCCTCAAAGAGGTCCAAGTATCCGCTACCAGACTTCACAAACAGAGTGTTTCCTAACTGCTCTATGAAAAGGAAGGTTAAACTCTGTGAGCTGAACGCACAAATCATTAAGTTGTTTCAGAGAATGATTCCGTCTAGTTTTTATACGAAGATATTTCCTTTTCCACCATTGGCCTCAAATCGCTTGAAATCTGCAATTGCAAAATCCACAAAAAGAGAGTTTCAAACCTGCTCTGTCTAAAGAAAGGTTCAACTCTGTGAGCTGCATACACACAACACAGAGAAGTCACTGAGAATTCTTCTGTCTTGCATTATATAAAGAAATCCCGTTTCCAACGAAGGGTTAAAAGAAGTCCAAATATCCAGTTGCAGACTTTACAAACAGAGTGTTTTCGAACTGCTCTATGAAAAGAAAGGTTAAACTCTGTCAGGTGGATGCACACATCACAAAGTAGTTTCTGAGAATGATTCTGTCTAGTTTTTAAACGAAGATATTTCCTTTTCTGTCATTGACCTCAATTCGCTTGAAATCTCCACATGTAAATTCCACAAAACGAGTGTTGCAAATCTGCTCTGCCTAAAGGAAGGTTCAGCTCTGTGGGTTGAATACACACACACAAAGAAGTTACTGAGAATTCTTCTGTCTAGCATTTTATGAAGAAATCCCGTTTCCAACGAAGGCCTTCAAAGAGGTCCAAATATCCACTTGCAGACTTTACAAAGAGAGTGCTTCCAAACTGCTCTGTGAAAAGAAACGTTAAACTCTGTCTGCTGAAGGCACACATCACAAACTAGTTTCTGAAAATGATTCTGTCTAGTTTTTAAACGAAGATATTTCCTTTTCCGTCATTGGCCTCAAATCGCTTGAAATCTCCACATGTAATTTCCACAAAAAGAGAGTTTCAAATCTACTCTCTCTAAAGAAAGGTTCAACTCTGTGAGTTGAATACACACACAAGGAAGTTACTGAGAATTCTTCGGTCTTGCATTATATGAAGAAATCCCGTTTCCAACGAAGGCCTCGTACAGGTCCAAATATCCGCTTCCAGACTTTACAAACAGAGTGTTTCCTAACCGCTCTATGAAAAGGAAGGTTAAACACTGTGAGATGAACGCACAAATCATTAAGTTGTTTCAGAGAATGATTCCGTCTAGTTTTTATGCGAAGGTATTTCCTCTTCAAACACTGGCCTCAAATCGCTTGAAATCTCCAATTGCAAAATCCACAAAAAGAGAGTTTCAAATCTGCTCTCTCTAAAGAAATGCTCCACTCTTTGAGTTGAATACACACAACACTAAGAAGTTACTGAGAATTCTTCTGTCTAGCATTATATGAAGGAATCCCGTTTCCAACGAAGGCCTCAAAGAGGTCCAAATGTCCGCTTCCAGATTTTACAAACAGAGTGTTTCCTAACTGCTGTATGAAAAGGAAGGTTAAACTCTGTGAGCTGAATGCACAAATCATTAAGTTGTTTCAGAGAATGATTCCGTCTGGTTTTTAAAAGAAGATATTTCCTTTTCAACCTTTGGCCTCAAATCGCTTGAAATCTCCAATTGCAAAATCCACAAAAAGAGAGTTTCAAATCTGCTCTGTCTAAAGAAAGGTTCAATTCTGTGAGCTGCATACACACAACACAAAGAAGTTACTGAGAACTCCTCTGTCTTGCATTATATGAAGAAATCCCGTTTCCAACGAAGGCCTCGTACAGGTCCAAATATCCACTTGCAGACTTTACAAACCGAGTGTTTTCAAACTGCTCTATGAAAAGAAAGGTTAAACTCTGTCAGGTGGATGCACAAATCACAAAGTAGTTTCTGAGAATGATTCTGTCTAGTTTTGAAACGGAGATATTTCCCTTTCTTCCATTGGCCTCAAATCGCTTGAAATCTCCAATTGCAAATTCCACAAAAAGAGAGTTTCAAATCTGCTCTCTCTGAAGATAGGTTCCACTCCGTGAGCTGAATACACACAACACTAAGAAGTTACTGAGAATTCCTCTGTCTAGTATTATATGAAGGAATCCCGTTTCCAACGAAGGCCTCAAAGAGGTCCAAGTATCCGCTACCAGACTTCACAAACAGAGTGTTTCCTAACTGCTCTATGAAAAGGAAGGTTAAACTCTGTGAGCTGAACGCACAAATCATTAAGTTGTTTCAGAGAATGATTCCGTCTAGTTTTTATACGAAGATATTTCCTTTTCCACCATTGGCCTCAAATCGCTTGAAATCTGCAATTGCAAAATCCACAAAAAGAGAGTTTCAAACCTGCTCTGTCTAAAGAAAGGTTCAACTCTGTGAGCTGCATACACACAACACAAAGAAGTCACTGAGAATTCTTCTGTCTTGCATTATATAAAGAAATCCCGTTTCCAACGAAGGGTGAAAAGAAGTCCAAATATCCAGTTGCAGACTTTACAAACAGAGTGTTTTCGAACTGCTCTATGAAAAGAAAGGTTAAACTCTGTCAGGTGGATGCACACATCACAAAGTAGTTTCTGAGAATGATTCTGTCTAGTTTTTAAACGAAGATATTTCCTTTTCTGTCATTGACCTCAATTCGCTTGAAATCTCCACATGTAAATTCCACAAAACGAGTGTTGCAAATCTGCTCTGCCTAAAGGAAGGTTCAGCTCTGTGGGTTGAATACACACACACAAAGAAGTTACTGAGAATTCTTCTGTCTAGCATTTTATGAAGAAATCCCGTTTCCAACGAAGGCCTTCAAAGAGGTCCAAATATCCACTTGCAGACTTTACAAAGAGAGTGCTTCCAAACTGCTCTGTGAAAAGAAACGTTAAACTCTGTCTGCTGAAGGCACACATCACAAACTAGTTTCTGAAAATGATTCTGTCTAGTTTTTAAACGAAGATATTTCCTTTTCCGTCATTGGCCTCAAATCGCTTGAAATCTCCACATGTAATTTCCACAAAAAGAGAGTTTCAAATCTACTCTCTCTAAAGAAAGGTTCAACTCTGTGAGTTGAATACACACACACAAGGAAGTTACTGAGAATTCTTCGGTCTTGCATTATATGAAGAAATCCCGTTTCCAACGAAGGCCTCGTACAGGTCCAAATATCCGCTTCCAGACTTTACAAACAGAGTGTTTCCTAACCGCTCAATGAAAAGGAAGGTTAAACTCTGTGAGCTGAACGCACAAATCATTAAGTTGTTTCAGAGAATGATTCCGTCTAGTTTTTATAGGAAGGTATTTCCTCTTCAAACACTGGCCTCAAATCGCTTGAAATCTCCAATTGCAAAATCCACAAAAAGAGAGTTTCAAATCTGCTCTCTCTAAAGAAATGCTCCACTCTTTGAGTTGAATACACACAACACTAAGAAGTTACTGAGAATTCTTCTGTCTAGCATTATATGAAGGAATCCCGTTTCCAACGAAGGCCTCAAAGAGGTCCAAATGTCCGCTTCCAGATTTTACAAACAGAGTGTTTCCTAACTGCTGTATGAAAAGGAAGGTTAAACTCTGTGAGCTGAATGCACAAATCATTAAGTTGTTTCAGAGAATGATTCCGTCTGGTTTTTAAAAGAAGATATTTCCTTTTCAACCTTTGGCCTCAAATCGCTTGAAATCTCCAATTGCAAAATCCACAAAAAGAGAGTTTCAAATCTGCTCTGTCTAAAGAAAGGTTCAATTCTGTGAGCTGCATACACACAACACAAAGAAGTTACTGAGAACTCCTCTGTCTTGCATTATATGAAGAAATCCCGTTTCCAACGAAGGCCTCGTACAGGTCCAAATATCCACTTGCAAACTTTACAAACCGAGTGTTTTCAAACTGCTCTATGAAAAGAAAGGTTAAACTCTGTCAGGTGGATGCACAAATCACAAAGTAGTTTCTGAGAATGATTCTGTCTAGTTTTGAAACGGAGATATTTCCCTTTCTTCCATTGGCCTCAAATCGCTTGAAATCTCCAATTGCAAATTCCACAAAAAGAGAGTTTCAAATCTGCTCTCTCTGAAGATAGGTTCCACTCCGTGAGCTGAATACACACAACACTAAGAAGTTACTGAGAATTCCTCTGTCTAGTATTAGATGAAGGAATCCCGTTTCCAACGAAGGCCTCAAAGAGGTCCAAGTATCCGCTACCAGACTTCACAAACAGAGTGTTTCCTAACTGCTCTATGAAAAGGAAGGTTAAACTCTGTGAGCTGAACGCACAAATCATTAAGTTGTTTCAGAGAATGATTCCGTCTAGTTTTTATACGAAGATATTTCCTTTTCCACCATTGGCCTCAAATCGCTTGAAATCTGCAATTGCAAAATCCACAAAAAGAGAGTTTCAAACCTGCTCTGTCTAAAGAAAGGTTCAACTCTGTGAGCTGCATACACACAACACAAAGAAGTCACTGAGAATTCTTCTGTCTTGCATTATATAAAGAAATCCCGTTTCCAACGAAGGGTGAAAAGAAGTCCAAATATCCAGTTGCAGACTTTACAAACAGAGTGTTTTCGAACTGCTCTATGAAAAGAAAGGTTAAACTCTGTCAGGTGGATGCACACATCACAAAGTAGTTTCTGAGAATGATTCTGTCTAGTTTTTAAACGAAGATATTTCCTTTTCTGTCATTGACCTCAATTCGCTTGAAATCTCCACATGTAAATTCCACAAAACGAGTGTTGCAAATCTGCTCTGCCTAAAGGAAGGTTCAGCTCTGTGGGTTGAATACACACACACAAAGAAGTTACTGAGAATTCTTCTGTCTAGCATTTTATGAAGAAATCCCGTTTCCAACGAAGGCCTTCAAAGAGGTCCAAATATCCACTTGCAGACTTTACAAAGAGAGTGCTTCCAAACTGCTCTGTGAAAAGAAACGTTAAACTCTGTCTGCTGAAGGCACACATCACAAACTAGTTTCTGAAAATGATTCTGTCTAGTTTTTAAACGAAGATATTTCCTTTTCCGTCATTGGCCTCAAATCGCTTGAAATCTCCACATGTAATTTCCACAAAAAGAGAGTTTCAAATCTACTCTCTCTAAAGAAAGGTTCAACTCTGTGAGTTGAATACACACACACAAGGAAGTTACTGAGAATTCTTCGGTCTTGCATTATATGAAGAAATCCCGTTTCCAACGAAGGCCTCGTACAGGTCCAAATATCCGCTTCCAGACTTTACAAACAGAGTGTTTCCTAACCGCTCTATGAAAAGGAAGGTTAAACACTGTGAGATGAACGCACAAATCATTAAGTTGTTTCAGAGAATGATTCCGTCTAGTTTTTATGCGAAGGTATTTCCTCTTCAAACACTGGCCTCAAATCGCTTGAAATCTCCAATTGCAAAATCCACAAAAAGAGAGTTTCAAATCTGCTCTCTCTAAAGAAATGCTCCACTCTTTGAGTTGAATACACACAACACTAAGAAGCTACTGAGAATTCTTCTGTCTAGCATTATATGAAGGAATCCCGTTTCCAACGAAGGCCTCAAAGAGGTCCAAATGTCCGCTTCCAGATTTTACAAACAGAGTGTTTCCTAACTGCTGTATGAAAAGGAAGGTTAAACTCTGTGAGCTGAATGCACAAATCATTAAGTTGTTTCAGAGAATGATTCCGTCTGGTTTTTAAAAGAAGATATTTCCTTTTCAACCTTTGGCCTCAAATCGCTTGAAATCTCCAATTGCAAAATCCACAAAAAGAGAGTTTCAAATCTGCTCTGTCTAAAGAAAGGTTCAATTCTGTGAGCTGCATACACACAACACAAAGAAGTTACTGAGAACTCCTCTGTCTTGCATTATATGAAGAAATCCCGTTTCCAACGAAGGCCTCGTACAGGTCCAAATATCCACTTGCAGACTTTACAAACCGAGTGTTTTCAAACTGCTCTATGAAAAGAAAGGTTAAACTCTGTCAGGTGGATGCACAAATCACAAAGTAGTTTCTGAGAATGATTCTGTCTAGTTTTGAAACGGAGATATTTCCCTTTCTTCCATTGGCCTCAAATCGCTTGAAATCTCCAATTGCAAATTCCACAAAAAGAGAGTTTCAAATCTGCTCTCTCTGAAGATAGGTTCCACTCCGTGAGCTGAATACACACAACACTAAGAAGTTACTGAGAATTCCTCTGTCTAGTATTATATGAAGGAATCCCGTTTCCAACGAAGGCCTCAAAGAGGTCCAAGTATCCGCTACCAGACTTCACAAACAGAGTGTTTCCTAACTGCTCTATGAAAAGGAAGGTTAAACTCTGTGAGCTGAACGCACAAATCATTAAGTTGTTTCAGAGAATGATTCCGTCTAGTTTTTATACGAAGATATTTCCTTTTCCACCATTGGCCTCAAATCGCTTGAAATCTGCAATTGCAAAATCCACAAAAAGAGAGTTTCAAACCTGCTCTGTCTAAAGAAAGGTTCAACTCTGTGAGCTGCATACACACAACACAAAGAAGTCACTGAGAATTCTTCTGTCTTGCATTATATAAAGAAATCCCGTTTCCAACGAAGGGTGAAAAGAAGTCCAAATATCCAGTTGCAGACTTTACAAACAGAGTGTTTTCGAACTGCTCTATGAAAAGAAAGGTTAAACTCTGTCAGGTGGATGCACACATCACAAAGTAGTTTCTGAGAATGATTCTGTCTAGTTTTTAAACGAAGATATTTCCTTTTCTGTCATTGACCTCAATTCGCTTGAAATCTCCACATGTAAATTCCACAAAACGAGTGTTGCAAATCTGCTCTGCCTAAAGGAAGGTTCAGCTCTGTGGGTTGAATACACACACACAAAGAAGTTACTGAGAATTCTTCTGTCTAGCATTTTATGAAGAAATCCCGTTTCCAACGAAGGCCTTCAAAGAGGTCCAAATATCCACTTGCAGACTTTACAAAGAGAGTGCTTCCAAACTGCTCTGTGAAAAGAAACGTTAAACTCTGTCTGCTGAAGGCACACATCACAAACTAGTTTCTGAAAATGATTCTGTCTAGTTTTTAAACGAAGATATTTCCTTTTCCGTCATTGGCCTCAAATCGCTTGAAATCTCCACATGTAATTTCCACAAAAAGAGAGTTTCAAATCTACTCTCTCTAAAGAAAGGTTCAACTCTGTGAGTTGAATACACACACACAAGGAAGTTACTGAGAATTCTTCGGTCTTGCATTATATGAAGAAATCCCGTTTCCAACGAAGGCCTCGTACAGGTCCAAATATCCGCTTCCAGACTTTACAAACAGAGTGTTTCCTAACCGCTCTATGAAAAGGAAGGTTAAACTCTGTGAGCTGAACGCACAAATCATTAAGTTGTTTCAGAGAATGATTCCGTCTAGTTTTTATACGAAGGTATTTCCTCTTCAAACACTGGCCTCAAATCGCTTGAAATCTCCAATTGCAAAATCCACAAAAAGAGAGTTTCAAATCTGCTCTCTCTAAAGAAATGCTCCACTCTTTGAGTTGAATACACACAACACTAAGAAGCTACTGAGAATTCTTCTGTCTAGCATTATATGAAGGAATCCCGTTTCCAACGAAGGCCTCAAAGAGGTCCAAATGTCCGCTTCCAGATTTTACAAACAGAGTGTTTCCTAACTGCTGTATGAAAAGGAAGGTTAAACTCTGTGAGCTGAATGCACAAATCATTAAGTTGTTTCAGAGAATGATTCCGTCTGGTTTTTAAAAGAAGATATTTCCTTTTCAACCTTTGGCCTCAAATCGCTTGAAATCTCCAATTGCAAAATCCACAAAAAGAGAGTTTCAAATCTGCTCTGTCTAAAGAAAGGTTCAATTCTGTGAGCTGCATACACACAACACAAAGAAGTTACTGAGAACTCCTCTGTCTTGCATTATATGAAGAAATCCCGTTTCCAACGAAGGCCTCGTACAGGTCCAAATATCCACTTGCAGACTTTACAAACCGAGTGTTTTCAAACTGCTCTATGAAAAGAAAGGTTAAACTCTGTCAGGTGGATGCACAAATCACAAAGTAGTTTCTGAGAATGATTCTGTCTAGTTTTGAAACGGAGATATTTCCCTTTCTTCCATTGGCCTCAAATCGCTTGAAATCTCCAATTGCAAATTCCACAAAAAGAGAGTTTCAAATCTGCTCTCTCTGAAGATAGGTTCCACTCCGTGAGCTGAATACACACAACACTAAGAAGTTACTGAGAATTCCTCTGTCTAGTATTATATGAAGGAATCCCGTTTCCAACGAAGGCCTCAAAGAGGTCCAAGTATCCGCTACCAGACTTCACAAACAGAGTGTTTCCTAACTGCTCTATGAAAAGGAAGGTTAAACTCTGTGAGCTGAACGCACAAATCATTAAGTTGTTTCAGAGAATGATTCCGTCTAGTTTTTATACGAAGATATTTCCTTTTCCACCATTGGCCTCAAATCGCTTGAAATCTGCAATTGCAAAATCCACAAAAAGAGAGTTTCAAACCTGCTCTGTCTAAAGATAGGTTCAACTCTGTGAGCTGCATACACACAACACAAAGAAGTCACTGAGAATTCTTCTGTCTTGCATTATATAAAGAAATCCCGTTTCCAACGAAGGGTGAAAAGAAGTCCAAATATCCAGTTGCAGACTTTACAAACAGAGTGTTTTCGAACTGCTCTATGAAAAGAAAGGTTAAACTCTGTCAGGTGGATGCACACATCACAAAGTAGTTTCTGAGAATGATTCTGTCTAGTTTTTAAACGAAGATATTTCCTTTTCTGTCATTGACCTCAATTCGCTTGAAATCTCCACATGTAAATTCCACAAAACGAGTGTTGCAAATCTGCTCTGCCTAAAGGAAGGTTCAGCTCTGTGGGTTGAATACACACACACAAAGAAGTTACTGAGAATTCTTCTGTCTAGCATTTTATGAAGAAATCCCGTTTCCAACGAAGGCCTTCAAAGAGGTCCAAATATCCACTTGCAGACTTTACAAAGAGAGTGCTTCCAAACTGCTCTGTGAAAAGAAACGTTAAACTCTGTCTGCTGAAGGCACACATCACAAACTAGTTTCTGAAAATGATTCTGTCTAGTTTTTAAACGAAGATATTTCCTTTTCCGTCATTGGCCTCAAATCGCTTGAAATCTCCACATGTAATTTCCACAAAAAGAGAGTTTCAAATCTACTCTCTCTTAAGAAAGGTTCAACTCTGTGAGTTGAATACACACACACAAGGAAGTTACTGAGAATTCTTTGGTCTTGCATTATATGAAGAAATCCCGTTTCCAACGAAGGCCTCGTACAGGTCCAAATATCCGCTTCCAGACTTTACAAACAGAGTGTTTCCTAACTGCTCTATGAAAAGGAAGGTTAAACACTGTGAGATGAACGCACAAATCATTAAGTTGTTTCAGAGAATGATTCCGTCTGGTTTTTAAAAGAAGATATTTCCTTTTCAACCTTTGGCCTCAAATCGCTTGAAATCTCCAATTGCAAAATCCACAAAAAGAGAGTTTCAAATCTGCTCTGTCTAAAGAAAGGTTCAATTCTGTGAGCTGCATACACACAACACAAAGAAGTTACTGAGAACTCCTCTGTCTTGCATTATATGAAGAAATCCCGTTTCCAACGAAGGCCTCGTACAGGTCCAAATATCCACTTGCAGACTTTACAAACCGAGTGTTTTCAAACTGCTCTATGAAAAGAAAGGTTAAACTCTGTCAGGTGGATGCACAAATCACAAAGTAGTTTCTGAGAATGATTCTGTCTAGTTTTTAAACGGAGATATTTCCCTTTCTTCCATTGGCCTCAAATCGCTTGAAATCTCCAATTGCAAATTCCACAAAAAGAGAGTTTCAAATCTGCTCTCTCTGAAGATAGGTTCCACTCCGTGAGCTGAATACACACAACACTAAGAAGTTACTGAGAATTCCTCTGTCTAGTATTATATGAAGGAATCCCGTTTCCAACGAAGGCCTCAAAGAGGTCCAAGTATCCGCTACCAGACTTCACAAACAGAGTGTTTCCTAACTGCTCTATGAAAAGGAAGGTTAAACTCTGTGAGCTGAACGCACAAATCATTAAGTTGTTTCAGAGAATGATTCCGTCTAGTTTTTATACGAAGATATTTCCTTTTCCACCATTGGCCTCAAATCGCTTGAAATCTGCAATTGCAAAATCCACAAAAAGAGAGTTTCAAACCTGCTCTGTCTAAAGAAAGGTTCAACTCTGTGAGCTGCATACACACAACACAAAGAAGTCACTGAGAATTCTTCTGTCTTGCATTATATAAAGAAATCCCGTTTCCAACGAAGGGTTAAAAGAAGTCCAAATATCCAGTTGCAGACTTTACAAACAGAGTGTTTTTGAACTGCTCTATGAAAAGAAAGGTTAAACTCTGTCAGGTGGATGCACACATCACAAAGTAGTTTCTGAGAATGATTCTGTCTAGTTTTTAAACGAAGATATTTCCTTTTCTGTCATTGACCTCAATTCGCTTGAAATCTCCACATGTAAATTCCACAAAACGAGTGTTGCAAATCTGCTCTGCCTAAAGGAAGGTTCAGCTCTGTGGGTTGAATACACACACACAAAGAAGTTACTGAGAATTCTTCTGTCTAGCATTTTATGAAGAAATCCCGTTTCCAATGAAGGCCTTCAAAGAGGTCCAAATATCCACTTGCAGACTTTACAAAGAGAGTGCTTCCAAACTGCTCTGTGAAAAGAAACGTTAAACTCTGTCTGCTGAAGGCACACATCACAAACTAGTTTCTGAAAATGATTCTGTCTAGTTTTTAAACGAAGATATTTCCTTTTCCGTCATTGGCCTCAAATCGCTTGAAATCTCCACATGTAATTTCCACAAAAAGAGAGTTTCAAATCTACTCTCTCTAAAGAAAGGTTCAACTCTGTGAGTTGAATACACACACACAAGGAAGTTACTGAGAATTCTTCGGTCTTGCATTATATGAAGAAATCCCGTTTCCAACGAAGGCCTCGTACAGGTCCAAATATCCGCTTCCAGACTTTACAAACAGAGTGTTTCCTAACCGCTCTATGAAAAGGAAGGTTAAACTCTGTGAGCTGAACGCACAAATCATTAAGTTGTTTCAGAGAATGATTCCGTCTAGTTTTTATACGAAGGTATTTCCTCTTCAAACACTGGCCTCAAATCGCTTGAAATCTCCAATTGCAAAATCCACAAAAAGAGAGTTTCAAATCTGCTCTCTCTAAAGAAATGCTCCACTCTTTGAGTTGAATACACACAACACTAAGAAGCTACTGAGAATTCTTCTGTCTAGCATTATATGAAGGAATCCCGTTTCCAACGAAGGCCTCAAAGAGGTCCAAATGTCCGCTTCCAGATTTTACAAACAGAGTGTTTCCTAACTGCTGTATGAAAAGGAAGGTTAAACTCTGTGAGCTGAATGCACAAATCATTAAGTTGTTTCAGAGAATGATTCCGTCTGGTTTTTAAAAGAAGATATTTCCTTTTCAACCTTTGGCCTCAAATCGCTTGAAATCTCCAATTGCAAAATCCACAAAAAGAGAGTTTCAAATCTGCTCTGTCTAAAGAAAGGTTCAATTCTGTGAGCTGCATACACACAACACAAAGAAGTTACTGAGAACTCCTCTGTCTTGCATTATATGAAGAAATCCCGTTTCCAACGAAGGCCTCGTACAGGTCCAAATATCCACTTGCAGACTTTACAAACAGAGTATTTTCAAAGTGCTCTATGAAAAGAAAGGTTAAACTCTGTCAGGTGGATGCACAAATCACAAAGTAGTTTCTGAGAATGATTCTGTCTAGTTTTGAAACGGAGATATTTCCCTTTCTTCCATTGGCCTCAAATCGCTTGAAATCTCCAATTGCAAATTCCACAAAAAGAGAGTTTCAAATCTGCTCTCTCTGAAGATAGGTTCCACTCCGTGAGCTGAATACACACAACACTAAGAAGTTACTGAGAATTCCTCTGTCTAGTATTATATGAAGGAATCCCGTTTCCAACGAAGGCCTCAAAGAGGTCCAAATGTCCGCTTCCAGATTTTACAAACAGAGTGTTTCCTAACTGCTGTATGAAAAGGAAGGTTAAACTCTGTGAGCTGAATGCACAAATCATTAAGTTGTTTCAGAGAATGATTCCGTCTGGTTTTTAAAAGAAGATATTTCCTTTTCAACCTTTGGCCTCAAATCGCTTGAAATCTCCAATTGCAAAATCCACAAAAAGAGAGTTTCAAATCTGCTCTGTCTAAAGAAAGGTTCAATTCTGTGAGCTGCATACACACAACACAAAGAAGTTACTGAGAACTCCTCTGTCTTGCATTATATGAAGAAATCCCGTTTCCAACGAAGGCCTCGTACAGGTCCAAATATCCACTTGCAGACTTTACAAACCGAGTGTTTTCAAACTGCTCTATGAAAAGAAAGGTTAAACTCTGTCAGGTGGATGCACAAATCACAAAGTAGTTTCTGAGAATGATTCTGTCTAGTTTTGAAACGGAGATATTTCCCTTTCTTCCATTGGCCTCAAATCGCTTGAAATCTCCAATTGCAAATTCCACAAAAAGAGAGTTTCAAATCTGCTCTCTCTGAAGATAGGTTCCACTCCGTGAGCTGAATACACACAACACTAAGAAGTTACTGAGAATTCCTCTGTCTAGTATTATATGAAGGAATCCCGTTTCCAACGAAGGCCTCAAAGAGGTCCAAGTATCCGCTACCAGACTTCACAAACAGAGTGTTTCCTAACTGCTCTATGAAAAGGAAGGTTAAACTCTGTGAGCTGAACGCACAAATCATTAAGTTGTTTCAGAGAATGATTCCGTCTAGTTTTTATACGAAGATATTTCCTTTTCCACCATTGGCCTCAAATCGCTTGAAATCTGCAATTGCAAAATCCACAAAAAGAGAGTTTCAAACCTGCTCTGTCTAAAGAAAGGTTCAACTCTGTGAGCTGCATACACACAACACAAAGAAGTCACTGAGAATTCTTCTGTCTTGCATTATATAAAGAAATCCCGTTTCCAACGAAGGGTTAAAAGAAGTCCAAATATCCAGTTGCAGACTTTACAAACAGAGTGTTTTCGAACTGCTCTATGAAAAGAAAGGTTAAACTCTGTCAGCTGGATGCACACATCACAAAGTAGTTTCTGAGAATGATTCTGTCTAGTTTTTAAACGAAGATATTTCCTTTTCTGTCATTGACCTCAATTCGCTTGAAATCTCCACATGTAAATTCCACAAAACGAGTGTTGCAAATCTGCTCTGCCTAAAGGAAGGTTCAGCTCTGTGGGTTGAATACACACACACAAAGAAGTTACTGAGAATTCTTCTGTCTAGCATTTTATGAAGAAATCCCGTTTCCAACGAAGGCCTTCAAAGAGGTCCAAATATCCACTTGCAGACTTTACAAAGAGAGTGCTTCCAAACTGCTCTGTGAAAAGAAACGTTAAACTCTGTCTGCTGAAGGCACACATCACAAACTAGTTTCTGAAAATGATTCTGTCTAGTTTTTAAACGAAGATATTTCCTTTTCCGTCATTGGCCTCAAATCGCTTGAAATCTCCACATGTAATTTCCACAAAAAGAGAGTTTCAAATCTACTCTCTCTTAAGAAAGGTTCAACTCTGTGAGTTGAATACACACACACAAGGAAGTTACTGAGAATTCTTTGGTCTTGCATTATATGAAGAAATCCCGTTTCCAACGAAGGCCTCGTACAGGTCCAAATATCCGCTTCCAGACTTTACAAACAGAGTGTTTCCTAACCGCTCTATGAAAAGGAAGGTTAAACTCTGTGAGCTGAACGCACAAATCATTAAGTTGTTTCAGAGAATGATTCCGTCTAGTTTTTATACGAAGGTATTTCCTCTTCAAACACTGGCCTCAAATCGCTTGAAATCTCCAATTGCAAAATCCACAAAAAGAGAGTTTCAAATCTGCTCTCTCTAAAGAAATGCTCCACTCTTTGAGTTGAATACACACAACACTAAGAAGCTACTGAGAATTCTTCTGTCTAGCATTATATGAAGGAATCCCGTTTCCAACGAAGGCCTCAAAGAGGTCCAAATGTCCGCTTCCAGATTTTACAAACAGAGTGTTTCCTAACTGCTGTATGAAAAGGAAGGTTAAACTCTGTGAGCTGAATGCACAAATCATTAAGTTGTTTCAGAGAATGATTCCGTCTGGTTTTTAAAAGAAGATATTTCCTTTTCAACCTTTGGCCTCAAATCGCTTGAAATCTCCAATTGCAAAATCCACAAAAAGAGAGTTTCAAATCTGCTCTGTCTAAAGAAAGGTTCAATTCTGTGAGCTGCATACACACAACACAAAGAAGTTACTGAGAACTCCTCTGTCTTGCATTATATGAAGAAATCCCGTTTCCAACGAAGGCCTCGTACAGGTCCAAATATCCACTTGCAGACTTTACAAACAGAGTATTTTCAAAGTGCTCTATGAAAAGAAAGGTTAAACTCTGTCAGGTGGATGCACAAATCACAAAGTAGTTTCTGAGAATGATTCTGTCTAGTTTTTAAACGGAGATATTTCCCTTTCTTCCATTGGCCTCAAATCGCTTGAAATCTCCAATTGCAAATTCCACAAAAAGAGAGTTTCAAATCTGCTCTCTCTGAAGATAGGTTCCACTCCGTGAGCTGAATACACACAACACTAAGAAGTTACTGAGAATTCCTCTGTCTAGTATTATATGAAGGAATCCCGTTTCCAACGAAGGCCTCAAAGAGGTCCAAGTATCCGCTACCAGACTTCACAAACAGAGTGTTTCCTAACTGCTCTATGAAAAGGAAGGTTAAACTCTGTGAGCTGAACGCACAAATCATTAAGTTGTTTCAGAGAATGATTCCGTCTAGTTTTTATACGAAGATATTTCCTTTTCCACCATTGGCCTCAAATCGCTTGAAATCTGCAATTGCAAAATCCACAAAAAGAGAGTTTCAAACCTGCTCTGTCTAAAGAAAGGTTCAACTCTGTGAGCTGCATACACACAACACAAAGAAGTCACTGAGAATTCTTCTGTCTTGCATTATATAAAGAAATCCCGTTTCCAACGAAGGGTTAAAAGAAGTCCAAATATCCAGTTGCAGACTTTACAAACAGAGTGTTTTCGAACTGCTCTATGAAAAGAAAGGTTAAACTCTGTCAGGTGGATGCACACATCACAAAGTAGTTTCTGAGAATGATTCTGTCTAGTTTTTAAACGAAGATATTTCCTTTTCTGTCATTGACCTCAATTCGCTTGAAATCTCCACATGTAAATTCCACAAAACGAGTGTTGCAAATCTGCTCTGCCTAAAGGAAGGTTCAGCTCTGTGGGTTGAATACACACACACAAAGAAGTTACTGAGAATTCTTCTGTCTAGCATTTTATGAAGAAATCCCGTTTCCAACGAAGGCCTTCAAAGAGGTCCAAATATCCACTTGCAGACTTTACAAAGAGAGTGCTTCCAAACTGCTCTGTGAAAAGAAACGTTAAACTCTGTCTGCTGAAGGCACACATCACAAACTAGTTTCTGAAAATGATTCTGTCTAGTTTTTAAACGAAGATATTTCCTTTTCCGTCATTGGCCTCAAATCGCTTGAAATCTCCACATGTAATTTCCACAAAAAGAGAGTTTCAAATCTACTCTCTCTAAAGAAAGGTTAAACTCTGTGAGTTGAATACACACACACAAGGAAGTTACTGAGAATTCTTCGGTCTTGCATTATATGAAGAAATCCCGTTTCCAACGAAGGCCTCGTACAGGTCCAAATATCCGCTTCCAGACTTTACAAACAGAGTGTTTCCTAACCGCTCTATGAAAAGGAAGGTTAAACTCTGTGAGCTGAACGCACAAATCATTAAGTTGTTTCAGAGAATGATTCCGTCTAGTTTTTATACGAAGGTATTTCCTCTTCAAACACTGGCCTCAAATCGCTTGAAATCTCCAATTGCAAAATCCACAAAAAGAGAGTTTCAAATCTGCTCTCTCTAAAGAAATGCTCCACTCTTTGAGTTGAATACACACAACACTAAGAAGCTACTGAGAATTCTTCTGTCTAGCATTATATGAAGGAATCCCGTTTCCAACGAAGGCCTCAAAGAGGTCCAAATGTCCGCTTCCAGATTTTACAAACAGAGTGTTTCCTAACTGCTGTATGAAAAGGAAGGTTAAACTCTGTGAGCTGAATGCACAAATCATTAAGTTGTTTCAGAGAATGATTCCGTCTGGTTTTTAAAAGAAGATATTTCCTTTTCAACCTTTGGCCTCAAATCGCTTGAAATCTCCAATTGCAAAATCCACAAAAAGAGAGTTTCAAATCTGCTCTGTCTAAAGAAAGGTTCAATTCTGTGAGCTGCATACACACAACACAAAGAAGTTACTGAGAACTCCTCTGTCTTGCATTATATGAAGAAATCCCGTTTCCAACGAAGGCCTCGTACAGGTCCAAATATCCACTTGCAGACTTTACAAACCGAGTGTTTTCAAACTGCTCTATGAAAAGAAAGGTTAAACTCTGTCAGGTGGATGCACAAATCACAAAGTAGTTTCTGAGAATGATTCTGTCTAGTTTTGAAACGGAGATATTTCCCTTTCTTCCATTGGCCTCAAATCGCTTGAAATCTCCAATTGCAAATTCCACAAAAAGAGAGTTTCAAATCTGCTCTCTCTGAAGATAGGTTCCACTCCGTGAGCTGAATACACACAACACTAAGAAGTTACTGAGAATTCCTCTGTCTAGTATTATATGAAGGAATCCCGTTTCCAACGAAGGCCTCAAAGAGGTCCAAGTATCCGCTACCAGACTTCACAAACAGAGTGTTTCCTAACTGCTCTATGAAAAGGAAGGTTAAACTCTGTGAGCTGAACGCGCAAATCATTAAGTTGTTTCAGAGAATGATTCCGTCTAGTTTTTATACGAAGATATTTCCTTTTCCACCATTGGCCTCAAATCGCTTGAAATCTGCAATTGCAAAATCCACAAAAAGAGAGTTTCAAACCTGCTCTGTCTAAAGATAGGTTCAACTCTGTGAGCTGCATACACACAACACAAAGAAGTCACTGAGAATTCTTCTGTCTTGCATTATATAAAGAAATCCCGTTTCCAACGAAGGGTTAAAAGAAGTCCAAATATCCAGTTGCAGACTTTACAAACAGAGTGTTTTCGAACTGCTCTATGAAAAGAAAGGTTAAACTCTGTCAGGTGGATGCACACATCACAAAGTAGTTTCTGAGAATGATTCTGTCTAGTTTTTAAACGAAGATATTTCCTTTTCTGTCATTGACCTCAATTCGCTTGAAATCTCCACATGTAAATTCCACAAAACGAGTGTTGCAAATCTGCTCTGCCTAAAGGAAGGTTCAGCTCTGTGGGTTGAATACACACACACAAAGAAGTTACTGAGAATTCTTCTGTCTAGCATTTTATGAAGAAATCCCGTTTCCAACGAAGGCCTTCAAAGAGGTCCAAATATCCACTTGCAGACTTTACAAAGAGAGTGCTTCCAAACTGCTCTGTGAAAAGAAACGTTAAACTCTGTCTGCTGAAGGCACACATCACAAACTAGTTTCTGAAAATGATTCTGTCTAGTTTTTAAACGAAGATATTTCCTTTTCCGTCATTGGCCTCAAATCGCTTGAAATCTCCACATGTAATTTCCACAAAAAGAGAGTTTCAAATCTACTCTCTCTAAAGAAAGGTTCAACTCTGTGAGTTGAATACACACACACAAGGAAGTTACTGAGAATTCTTTGGTCTTGCATTATATGAAGAAATCCCGTTTCCAACGAAGGCCTCGTACAGGTCCAAATATCCGCTTCCAGACTTTACAAACAGAGTGTTTCCTAACTGCTCTATGAAAAGGAAGGTTAAACACTGTGAGATGAACGCACAAATCATTAAGTTGTTTCAGAGAATGATTCCGTCTGGTTTTTAAAAGAAGATATTTCCTTTTCAACCTTTGGCCTCAAATCGCTTGAAATCTCCAATTGCAAAATCCACAAAAAGAGAGTTTCAAATCTGCTCTGTCTAAAGAAAGGTTCAATTCTGTGAGCTGCATACACACAACACAAAGAAGTTACTGAGAACTCCTCTGTCTTGCATTATATGAAGAAATCCCGTTTCCAACGAAGGCCTCGTACAGGTCCAAATATCCACTTGCAGACTTTACAAACCGAGTGTTTTCAAACTGCTCTATGAAAAGAAAGGTTAAACTCTGTCAGGTGGATGCACAAATCACAAAGTAGTTTCTGAGAATGATTCTGTCTAGTTTTGAAACGGAGATATTTCCCTTTCTTCCATTGGCCTCAAATCGCTTGAAATCTCCAATTGCAAATTCCACAAAAAGAGAGTTTCAAATCTGCTCTCTCTGAAGATAGGTTCCACTCCGTGAGCTGAATACACACAACACTAAGAAGTTACTGAGAATTCCTCTGTCTAGTATTATATGAAGGAATCCCGTTTCCAACGAAGGCCTCAAAGAGGTCCAAGTATCCGCTACCAGACTTCACAAACAGAGTGTTTCCTAACTGCTCTATGAAAAGGAAGGTTAAACTCTGTGAGCTGAACGCACAAATCATTAAGTTGTTTCAGAGAATGATTCCGTCTAGTTTTTATACGAAGATATTTCCTTTTCCACCATTGGCCTCAAATCGCTTGAAATCTGCAATTGCAAAATCCACAAAAAGAGAGTTTCAAACCTGCTCTGTCTAAAGAAAGGTTCAACTCTGTGAGCTGCATACACACAACACAAAGAAGTCACTGAGAATTCTTCTGTCTTGCATTATATAAAGAAATCCCGTTTCCAACGAAGGGTTAAAAGAAGTCCAAATATCCAGTTGCAGACTTTACAAACAGAGTGTTTTCGAACTGCTCTATGAAAAGAAAGGTTAAACTCTGTCAGGTGGATGCACACATCACAAAGTAGTTTCTGAGAATGATTCTGTCTAGTTTTTAAACGAAGATATTTCCTTTTCTGTCATTGACCTCAATTCGCTTGAAATCTCCACATGTAAATTCCACAAAACGAGTGTTGCAAATCTGCTCTGCCTAAAGGAAGGTTCAGCTCTGTGGGTTGAATACACACACACAAAGAAGTTACTGAGAATTCTTCTGTCTAGCATTTTATGAAGAAATCCCGTTTCCAACGAAGGCCTTCAAAGAGGTCCAAATATCCACTTGCAGACTTTACAAAGAGAGTGCTTCCAAACTGCTCTGTGAAAAGAAACGTTAAACTCTGTCTGCTGAAGGCACACATCACAAACTAGTTTCTGAAAATGATTCTGTCTAGTTTTTAAACGAAGATATTTCCTTTTCCGTCATTGGCCTCAAATCGCTTGAAATCTCCACATGTAATTTCCACAAAAAGAGAGTTTCAAATCTACTCTCTCTAAAGAAAGGTTCAACTCTGTGAGTTGAATACACACACACAAGGAAGTTACTGAGAATTCTTCGGTCTTGCATTATATGAAGAAATCCCGTTTCCAACGAAGGCCTCGTACAGGTCCAAATATCCGCTTCCAGACTTTACAAACAGAGTGTTTCCTAACCGCTCTATGAAAAGGAAGGTTAAACTCTGTGAGCTGAACGCACAAATCATTAAGTTGTTTCAGAGAATGATTCCGTCTAGTTTTTATACGAAGGTATTTCCTCTTCAAACACTGGCCTCAAATCGCTTGAAATCTCCAATTGCAAAATCCACAAAAAGAGAGTTTCAAATCTGCTCTCTCTAAAGAAATGCTCCACTCTTTGAGTTGAATACACACAACACTAAGAAGCTACTGAGAATTCTTCTGTCTAGCATTATATGAAGGAATCCCGTTTCCAACGAAGGCCTCAAAGAGGTCCAAATGTCCGCTTCCAGATTTTACAAACAGAGTGTTTCCTAACTGCTGTATGAAAAGGAAGGTTAAACTCTGTGAGCTGAATGCACAAATCATTAAGTTGTTTCAGAGAATGATTCCGTCTGGTTTTTAAAAGAAGATATTTCCTTTTCAACCTTTGGCCTCAAATCGCTTGAAATCTCCAATTGCAAAATCCACAAAAAGAGAGTTTCAAATCTGCTCTGTCTAAAGAAAGGTTCAATTCTGTGAGCTGCATACACACAACACAAAGAAGTTACTGAGAACTCCTCTGTCTTGCATTATATGAAGAAATCCCGTTTCCAACGAAGGCCTCGTACAGGTCCAAATATCCACTTGCAGACTTTACAAACAGAGTATTTTCAAAGTGCTCTATGAAAAGAAAGGTTAAACTCTGTCAGGTGGATGCACAAATCACAAAGTAGTTTCTGAGAATGATTCTGTCTAGTTTTTAAACGGAGATATTTCCCTTTCTTCCATTGGCCTCAAATCGCTTGAAATCTCCAATTGCAAATTCCACAAAAAGAGAGTTTCAAATCTGCTCTCTCTGAAGATAGGTTCCACTCCGTGAGCTGAATACACACAACACTAAGAAGTTACTGAGAATTCCTCTGTCTAGTATTATATGAAGGAATCCCGTTTCCAACGAAGGCCTCAAAGAGGTCCAAGTATCCGCTACCAGACTTCACAAACAGAGTGTTTCCTAACTGCTCTATGAAAAGGAAGGTTAAACTCTGTGAGCTGAACGCGCAAATCATTAAGTTGTTTCAGAGAATGATTCCGTCTAGTTTTTATACGAAGATATTTCCTTTTCCACCATTGGCCTCAAATCGCTTGAAATCTGCAATTGCAAAATCCACAAAAAGAGAGTTTCAAACCTGCTCTGTCTAAAGATAGGTTCAACTCTGTGAGCTGCATACACACAACACAAAGAAGTCACTGAGAATTCTTCTGTCTTGCATTATATAAAGAAATCCCGTTTCCAACGAAGGGTTAAAAGAAGTCCAAATATCCAGTTGCAGACTTTACAAACAGAGTGTTTTCGAACTGCTCTATGAAAAGAAAGGTTAAACTCTGTCAGGTGGATGCACACATCACAAAGTAGTTTCTGAGAATGATTCTGTCTAGTTTTTAAACGAAGATATTTCCTTTTCTGTCATTGACCTCAATTCGCTTGAAATCTCCACATGTAAATTCCACAAAACGAGTGTTGCAAATCTGCTCTGCCTAAAGGAAGGTTCAGCTCTGTGGGTTGAATACACACACACAAAGAAGTTACTGAGAATTCTTCTGTCTAGCATTTTATGAAGAAATCCCGTTTCCAACGAAGGCCTTCAAAGAGGTCCAAATATCCACTTGCAGACTTTACAAAGAGAGTGCTTCCAAACTGCTCTGTGAAAAGAAACGTTAAACTCTGTCTGCTGAAGGCACACATCACAAACTAGTTTCTGAAAATGATTCTGTCTAGTTTTTAAACGAAGATATTTCCTTTTCCGTCATTGGCCTCAAATCGCTTGAAATCTCCACATGTAATTTCCACAAAAAGAGAGTTTCAAATCTACTCTCTCTAAAGAAAGGTTCAACTCTGTGAGTTGAATACACACACACAAGGAAGTTACTGAGAATTCTTTGGTCTTGCATTATATGAAGAAATCCCGTTTCCAACGAAGGCCTCGTACAGGTCCAAATATCCGCTTCCAGACTTTACAAACAGAGTGTTTCCTAACTGCTCTATGAAAAGGAAGGTTAAACACTGTGAGATGAACGCACAAATCATTAAGTTGTTTCAGAGAATGATTCCGTCTGGTTTTTAAAAGAAGATATTTCCTTTTCAACCTTTGGCCTCAAATCGCTTGAAATCTCCAATTGCAAAATCCACAAAAAGAGAGTTTCAAATCTGCTCTGTCTAAAGAAAGGTTCAATTCTGTGAGCTGCATACACACAACACAAAGAAGTTACTGAGAACTCCTCTGTCTTGCATTATATGAAGAAATCCCGTTTCCAACGAAGGCCTCGTACAGGTCCAAATATCCACTTGCAGACTTTACAAACCGAGTGTTTTCAAACTGCTCTATGAAAAGAAAGGTTAAACTCTGTCAGGTGGATGCACAAATCACAAAGTAGTTTCTGAGAATGATTCTGTCTAGTTTTGAAACGGAGATATTTCCCTTTCTTCCATTGGCCTCAAATCGCTTGAAATCTCCAATTGCAAATTCCACAAAAAGAGAGTTTCAAATCTGCTCTCTCTGAAGATAGGTTCCACTCCGTGAGCTGAATACACACAACACTAAGAAGTTACTGAGAATTCCTCTGTCTAGTATTATATGAAGGAATCCCGTTTCCAACGAAGGCCTCAAAGAGGTCCAAGTATCCGCTACCAGACTTCACAAACAGAGTGTTTCCTAACTGCTCTATGAAAAGGAAGGTTAAACTCTGTGAGCTGAACGCACAAATCATTAAGTTGTTTCAGAGAATGATTCCGTCTAGTTTTTATACGAAGATATTTCCTTTTCCACCATTGGCCTCAAATCGCTTGAAATCTGCAATTGCAAAATCCACAAAAAGAGAGTTTCAAACCTGCTCTGTCTAAAGAAAGGTTCAACTCTGTGAGCTGCATACACACAACACAAAGAAGTCACTGAGAATTCTTCTGTCTTGCATTATATAAAGAAATCCCGTTTCCAACGAAGGGTTAAAAGAAGTCCAAATATCCAGTTGCAGACTTTACAAACAGAGTGTTTTCGAACTGCTCTATGAAAAGAAAGGTTAAACTCTGTCAGGTGGATGCACACATCACAAAGTAGTTTCTGAGAATGATTCTGTCTAGTTTTTAAACGAAGATATTTCCTTTTCTGTCATTGACCTCAATTCGCTTGAAATCTCCACATGTAAATTCCACAAAACGAGTGTTGCAAATCTGCTCTGCCTAAAGGAAGGTTCAGCTCTGTGGGTTGAATACACACACACAAAGAAGTTACTGAGAATTCTTCTGTCTAGCATTTTATGAAGAAATCCCGTTTCCAACGAAGGCCTTCAAAGAGGTCCAAATATCCACTTGCAGACTTTACAAAGAGAGTGCTTCCAAACTGCTCTGTGAAAAGAAACGTTAAACTCTGTCTGCTGAAGGCACACATCACAAACTAGTTTCTGAAAATGATTCTGTCTAGTTTTTAAACGAAGATATTTCCTTTTCCGTCATTGGCCTCAAATCGCTTGAAATCTCCACATGTAATTTCCACAAAAAGAGAGTTTCAAATCTACTCTCTCTAAAGAAAGGTTCAACTCTGTGAGTTGAATACACACACACAAGGAAGTTACTGAGAATTCTTCGGTCTTGCATTATATGAAGAAATCCCGTTTCCAACGAAGGCCTCGTACAGGTCCAAATATCCGCTTCCAGACTTTACAAACAGAGTGTTTCCTAACCGCTCTATGAAAAGGAAGGTTAAACTCTGTGAGCTGAACGCACAAATCATTAAGTTGTTTCAGAGAATGATTCCGTCTAGTTTTTATACGAAGGTATTTCCTCTTCAAACACTGGCCTCAAATCGCTTGAAATCTCCAATTGCAAAATCCACAAAAAGAGAGTTTCAAATCTGCTCTCTCTAAAGAAATGCTCCACTCTTTGAGTTGAATACACACAACACTAAGAAGCTACTGAGAATTCTTCTGTCTAGCATTATATGAAGGAATCCCGTTTCCAACGAAGGCCTCAAAGAGGTCCAAATGTCCGCTTCCAGATTTTACAAACAGAGTGTTTCCTAACTGCTGTATGAAAAGGAAGGTTAAACTCTGTGAGCTGAATGCACAAATCATTAAGTTGTTTCAGAGAATGATTCCGTCTGGTTTTTAAAAGAAGATATTTCCTTTTCAACCTTTGGCCTCAAATCGCTTGAAATCTCCAATTGCAAAATCCACAAAAAGAGAGTTTCAAATCTGCTCTGTCTAAAGAAAGGTTCAATTCTGTGAGCTGCATACACACAACACAAAGAAGTTACTGAGAACTCCTCTGTCTTGCATTATATGAAGAAATCCCGTTTCCAACGAAGGCCTCGTACAGGTCCAAATATCCACTTGCAGACTTTACAAACCGAGTGTTTTCAAACTGCTCTATGAAAAGAAAGGTTAAACTCTGTCAGGTGGATGCACAAATCACAAAGTAGTTTCTGAGAATGATTCTGTCTAGTTTTTAAACGGAGATATTTCCCTTTCTTCCATTGGCCTCAAATCGCTTGAAATCTCCAATTGCAAATTCCACAAAAAGAGAGTTTCAAATCTGCTCTCTCTGAAGATAGGTTCCACTCCGTGAGCTGAATACACACAACACTAAGAAGTTACTGAGAATTCCTCTGTCTAGTATTAGATGAAGGAATCCCGTTTCCAACGAAGGCCTCAAAGAGGTCCAAGTATCCGCTACCAGACTTCACAAACAGAGTGTTTCCTAACTGCTCTATGAAAAGGAAGGTTAAACTCTGTGAGCTGAACGCACAAATCATTAAGTTGTTTCAGAGAATGATTCCGTCTAGTTTTTATACGAAGATATTTCCTTTTCCACCATTGGCCTCAAATCGCTTGAAATCTGCAATTGCAAAATCCACAAAAAGAGAGTTTCAAACCTGCTCTGTCTAAAGAAAGGTTCAACTCTGTGAGCTGCATACACACAACACAAAGAAGTCACTGAGAATTCTTCTGTCTTGCATTATATAAAGAAATCCCGTTTCCAACGAAGGGTTAAAAGAAGTCCAAATATCCAGTTGCAGACTTTACAAACAGAGTGTTTTCGAACTGCTCTATGAAAAGAAAGGTTAAACTCTGTCAGGTGGATGCACACATCACAAAGTAGTTTCTGAGAATGATTCTGTCTAGTTTTTAAACGAAGATATTTCCTTTTCTGTCATTGACCTCAATTCGCTTGAAATCTCCACATGTAAATTCCACAAAACGAGTGTTGCAAATCTGCTCTGCCTAAAGGAAGGTTCAGCTCTGTGGGTTGAATACACACACACAAAGAAGTTACTGAGAATTCTTCTGTCTAGCATTTTATGAAGAAATCCCGTTTCCAACGAAGGCCTTCAAAGAGGTCCAAATATCCACTTGCAGACTTTACAAAGAGAGTGCTTCCAAACTGCTCTGTGAAAAGAAACGTTAAACTCTGTCTGCTGAAGGCACACATCACAAACTAGTTTCTGAAAATGATTCTGTCTAGTTTTTAAACGAAGATATTTCCTTTTCCGTCATTGGCCTCAAATCGCTTGAAATCTCCACATGTAATTTCCACAAAAAGAGAGTTTCAAATCTACTCTCTCTAAAGAAAGGTTCAACTCTGTGAGTTGAATACACACACACAAGGAAGTTACTGAGAATTCTTCGGTCTTGCATTATATGAAGAAATCCCGTTTCCAACGAAGGCCTCGTACAGGTCCAAATATCCGCTTCCAGACTTTACAAACAGAGTGTTTCCTAACCGCTCTATGAAAAGGAAGGTTAAACTCTGTGAGCTGAACGCACAAATCATTAAGTTGTTTCAGAGAATGATTCCGTCTAGTTTTTATACGAAGGTATTTCCTCTTCAAACACTGGCCTCAAATCGCTTGAAATCTCCAATTGCAAAATCCACAAAAAGAGAGTTTCAAATCTGCTCTCTCTAAAGAAATGCTCCACTCTTTGAGTTGAATACACACAACACTAAGAAGCTACTGAGAATTCTTCTGTCTAGCATTATATGAAGGAATCCCGTTTCCAACGAAGGCCTCAAAGAGGTCCAAATGTCCGCTTCCAGATTTTACAAACAGAGTGTTTCCTAACTGCTGTATGAAAAGGAAGGTTAAACTCTGTGAGCTGAATGCACAAATCATTAAGTTGTTTCAGAGAATGATTCCGTCTGGTTTTTAAAAGAAGATATTTCCTTTTCAACCTTTGGCCTCAAATCGCTTGAAATCTCCAATTGCAAAATCCACAAAAAGAGAGTTTCAAATCTGCTCTGTCTAAAGAAAGGTTCAATTCTGTGAGCTGCATACACACAACACAAAGAAGTTACTGAGAACTCCTCTGTCTTGCATTATATGAAGAAATCCCGTTTCCAACGAAGGCCTCGTACAGGTCCAAATATCCACTTGCAGACTTTACAAACCGAGTGTTTTCAAACTGCTCTATGAAAAGAAAGGTTAAACTCTGTCAGGTGGATGCACAAATCACAAAGTAGTTTCTGAGAATGATTCTGTCTAGTTTTGAAACGGAGATATTTCCCTTTCTTCCATTGGCCTCAAATCGCTTGAAATCTCCAATTGCAAATTCCACAAAAAGAGAGTTTCAAATCTGCTCTCTCTGAAGATAGGTTCCACTCCGTGAGCTGAATACACACAACACTAAGAAGTTACTGAGAATTCCTCTGTCTAGTATTATATGAAGGAATCCCGTTTCCAACGAAGGCCTCAAAGAGGTCCAAGTATCCGCTACCAGACTTCACAAACAGAGTGTTTCCTAACTGCTCTATGAAAAGGAAGGTTAAACTCTGTGAGCTGAACGCGCAAATCATTAAGTTGTTTCAGAGAATGATTCCGTCTAGTTTTTATACGAAGATATTTCCTTTTCCACCATTGGCCTCAAATCGCTTGAAATCTGCAATTGCAAAATCCACAAAAAGAGAGTTTCAAACCTGCTCTGTCTAAAGATAGGTTCAACTCTGTGAGCTGCATACACACAACACAAAGAAGTCACTGAGAATTCTTCTGTCTTGCATTATATAAAGAAATCCCGTTTCCAACGAAGGGTTAAAAGAAGTCCAAATATCCAGTTGCAGACTTTACAAACAGAGTGTTTTCGAACTGCTCTATGAAAAGAAAGGTTAAACTCTGTCAGGTGGATGCACACATCACAAAGTAGTTTCTGAGAATGATTCTGTCTAGTTTTTAAACGAAGATATTTCCTTTTCTGTCATTGACCTCAATTCGCTTGAAATCTCCACATGTAAATTCCACAAAACGAGTGTTGCAAATCTGCTCTGCCTAAAGGAAGGTTCAGCTCTGTGGGTTGAATACACACACACAAAGAAGTTACTGAGAATTCTTCTGTCTAGCATTTTATGAAGAAATCCCGTTTCCAACGAAGGCCTTCAAAGAGGTCCAAATATCCACTTGCAGACTTTACAAAGAGAGTGCTTCCAAACTGCTCTGTGAAAAGAAACGTTAAACTCTGTCTGCTGAAGGCACACATCACAAACTAGTTTCTGAAAATGATTCTGTCTAGTTTTTAAACGAAGATATTTCCTTTTCCGTCATTGGCCTCAAATCGCTTGAAATCTCCACATGTAATTTCCACAAAAAGAGAGTTTCAAATCTACTCTCTCTAAAGAAAGGTTCAACTCTGTGAGTTGAATACACACACACAAGGAAGTTACTGAGAATTCTTTGGTCTTGCATTATATGAAGAAATCCCGTTTCCAACGAAGGCCTCGTACAGGTCCAAATATCCGCTTCCAGACTTTACAAACAGAGTGTTTCCTAACTGCTCTATGAAAAGGAAGGTTAAACACTGTGAGATGAACGCACAAATCATTAAGTTGTTTCAGAGAATGATTCCGTCTGGTTTTTAAAAGAAGATATTTCCTTTTCAACCTTTGGCCTCAAATCGCTTGAAATCTCCAATTGCAAAATCCACAAAAAGAGAGTTTCAAATCTGCTCTGTCTAAAGAAAGGTTCAATTCTGTGAGCTGCATACACACAACACAAAGAAGTTACTGAGAACTCCTCTGTCTTGCATTATATGAAGAAATCCCGTTTCCAACGAAGGCCTCGTACAGGTCCAAATATCCACTTGCAGACTTTACAAACCGAGTGTTTTCAAACTGCTCTATGAAAAGAAAGGTTAAACTCTGTCAGGTGGATGCACAAATCACAAAGTAGTTTCTGAGAATGATTCTGTCTAGTTTTGAAACGGAGATATTTCCCTTTCTTCCATTGGCCTCAAATCGCTTGAAATCTCCAATTGCAAATTCCACAAAAAGAGAGTTTCAAATCTGCTCTCTCTGAAGATAGGTTCCACTCCGTGAGCTGAATACACACAACACTAAGAAGTTACTGAGAATTCCTCTGTCTAGTATTATATGAAGGAATCCCGTTTCCAACGAAGGCCTCAAAGAGGTCCAAGTATCCGCTACCAGACTTCACAAACAGAGTGTTTCCTAACTGCTCTATGAAAAGGAAGGTTAAACTCTGTGAGCTGAACGCACAAATCATTAAGTTGTTTCAGAGAATGATTCCGTCTAGTTTTTATACGAAGATATTTCCTTTTCCACCATTGGCCTCAAATCGCTTGAAATCTGCAATTGCAAAATCCACAAAAAGAGAGTTTCAAACCTGCTCTGTCTAAAGAAAGGTTCAACTCTGTGAGCTGCATACACACAACACAAAGAAGTCACTGAGAATTCTTCTGTCTTGCATTATATAAAGAAATCCCGTTTCCAACGAAGGGTTAAAAGAAGTCCAAATATCCAGTTGCAGACTTTACAAACAGAGTGTTTTCGAACTGCTCTATGAAAAGAAAGGTTAAACTCTGTCAGGTGGATGCACACATCACAAAGTAGTTTCTGAGAATGATTCTGTCTAGTTTTTAAACGAAGATATTTCCTTTTCTGTCATTGACCTCAATTCGCTTGAAATCTCCACATGTAAATTGCACAAAACGAGTGTTGCAAATCTGCTCTGCCTAAAGGAAGGTTCAGCTCTGTGGGTTGAATACACACACACAAAGAAGTTACTGAGAATTCTTCTGTCTAGCATTTTATGAAGAAATCCCGTTTCCAACGAAGGCCTTCAAAGAGGTCCAAATATCCACTTGCAGACTTTACAAAGAGAGTGCTTCCAAACTGCTCTGTGAAAAGAAACGTTAAACTCTGTCTGCTGAAGGCACACATCACAAACTAGTTTCTGAAAATGATTCTGTCTAGTTTTTAAACGAAGATATTTCCTTTTCCGTCATTGGCCTCAAATCGCTTGAAATCTCCACATGTAATTTCCACAAAAAGAGAGTTTCAAATCTACTCTCTCTAAAGAAAGGTTCAACTCTGTGAGTTGAATACACACACACAAGGAAGTTACTGAGAATTCTTCGGTCTTGCATTATATGAAGAAATCCCGTTTCCAACGAAGGCCTCGTACAGGTCCAAATATCCGCTTCCAGACTTTACAAACAGAGTGTTTCCTAACCGCTCTATGAAAAGGAAGGTTAAACTCTGTGAGCTGAACGCACAAATCATTAAGTTGTTTCAGAGAATGATTCCATCTAGTTTTTATACGAAGGTATTTCCTCTTCAAACACTGGCCTCAAATCGCTTGAAATCTCCAATTGCAAAATCCACAAAAAGAGAGTTTCAAATCTGCTCTCTCTAAAGAAATGCTCCACTCTTTGAGTTGAATACACACAACACTAAGAAGCTACTGAGAATTCTTCTGTCTAGCATTATATGAAGGAATCCCGTTTCCAACGAAGGCCTCAAAGAGGTCCAAATGTCCGCTTCCAGATTTTACAAACAGAGTGTTTCCTAACTGCTGTATGAAAAGGAAGGTTAAACTCTGTGAGCTGAATGCACAAATCATTAAGTTGTTTCAGAGAATGATTCCGTCTGGTTTTTAAAAGAAGATATTTCCTTTTCAACCTTTGGCCTCAAATCGCTTGAAATCTCCAATTGCAAAATCCACAAAAAGAGAGTTTCAAATCTGCTCTGTCTAAAGAAAGGTTCAATTCTGTGAGCTGCATACACACAACACAAAGAAGTTACTGAGAACTCCTCTGTCTTGCATTATATGAAGAAATCCCGTTTCCAACGAAGGCCTCGTACAGGTCCAAATATCCACTTGCAGACTTTACAAACCGAGTGTTTTCAAACTGCTCTATGAAAAGAAAGGTTAAACTCTGTCAGGTGGATGCACAAATCACAAAGTAGTTTCTGAGAATGATTCTGTCTAGTTTTGAAACGGAGATATTTCCCTTTCTTCCATTGGCCTCAAATCGCTTGAAATCTCCAATTGCAAATTCCACAAAAAGAGAGTTTCAAATCTGCTCTCTCTGAAGATAGGTTCCACTCCGTGAGCTGAATACACACAACACTAAGAAGTTACTGAGAATTCCTCTGTCTAGTATTATATGAAGGAATCCCGTTTCCAACGAAGGCCTCAAAGAGGTCCAAGTATCCGCTACCAGACTTCACAAACAGAGTGTTTCCTAACTGCTCTATGAAAAGGAAGGTTAAACTCTGTGAGCTGAACGCACAAATCATTAAGTTGTTTCAGAGAATGATTCCGTCTAGTTTTTATACGAAGATATTTCCTTTTCCACCATTGGCCTCAAATCGCTTGAAATCTGCAATTGCAAAATCCACAAAAAGAGAGTTTCAAACCTGCTCTGTCTAAAGAAAGGTTCAACTCTGTGAGCTGCATACACACAACACAAAGAAGTCACTGAGAATTCTTCTGTCTTGCATTATATAAAGAAATCCCGTTTCCAACGAAGGGTTAAAAGAAGTCCAAATATCCAGTTGCAGACTTTACAAACAGAGTGTTTTCGAACTGCTCTATGAAAAGAAAGGTTAAACTCTGTCAGGTGGATGCACACATCACAAAGTAGTTTCTGAGAATGATTCTGTCTAGTTTTTAAACGAAGATATTTCCTTTTCTGTCATTGACCTCAATTCGCTTGAAATCTCCACATGTAAATTCCACAAAACGAGTGTTGCAAATCTGCTCTGCCTAAAGGAAGGTTCAGCTCTGTGGGTTGAATACACACACACAAAGAAGTTACTGAGAATTCTTCTGTCTAGCATTTTATGAAGAAATCCCGTTTCCAACGAAGGCCTTCAAAGAGGTCCAAATATCCACTTGCAGACTTTACAAAGAGAGTGCTTCCAAACTGCTCTGTGAAAAGAAACGTTAAACTCTGTCTGCTGAAGGCACACATCACAAACTAGTTTCTGAAAATGATTCTGTCTAGTTTTTAAACGAAGATATTTCCTTTTCCGTCATTGGCCTCAAATCGCTTGAAATCTCCACATGTAATTTCCACAAAAAGAGAGTTTCAAATCTACTCTCTCTAAAGAAAGGTTCAACTCTGTGAGTTGAATACACACACACAAGGAAGTTACTGAGAATTCTTCGGTCTTGCATTATATGAAGAAATCCCGTTTCCAACGAAGGCCTCGTACAGGTCCAAATATCCGCTTCCAGACTTTACAAACAGAGTGTTTCCTAACCGCTCTATGAAAAGGAAGGTTAAACTCTGTGAGCTGAACGCACAAATCATTAAGTTGTTTCAGAGAATGATTCCGTCTAGTTTTTATGCGAAGGTATTTCCTCTTCAAACACTGGCCTCAAATCGCTTGAAATCTCCAATTGCAAAATCCACAAAAAGAGAGTTTCAAATCTGCTCTCTCTAAAGAAATGCTCCACTCTTTGAGTTGAATACACACAACACTAAGAAGCTACTGAGAATTCTTCTGTCTAGCATTATATGAAGGAATCCCGTTTCCAACGAAGGCCTCAAAGAGGTCCAAATGTCCGCTTCCAGATTTTACAAACAGAGTGTTTCCTAACTGCTGTATGAAAAGGAAGGTTAAACTCTGTGAGCTGAATGCACAAATCATTAAGTTGTTTCAGAGAATGATTCCGTCTGGTTTTTAAAAGAAGATATTTCCTTTTCAACCTTTGGCCTCAAATCGCTTGAAATCTCCAATTGCAAAATCCACAAAAAGAGAGTTTCAAATCTGCTCTGTCTAAAGAAAGGTTCAATTCTGTGAGCTGCATACACACAACACAAAGAAGTTACTGAGAACTCCTCTGTCTTGCATTATATGAAGAAATCCCGTTTCCAACGAAGGCCTCGTACAGGTCCAAATATCCACTTGCAGACTTTACAAACCGAGTGTTTTCAAACTGCTCTATGAAAAGAAAGGTTAAACTCTGTCAGGTGGATGCACAAATCACAAAGTAGTTTCTGAGAATGATTCTGTCTAGTTTTGAAACGGAGATATTTCCCTTTCTTCCATTGGCCTCAAATCGCTTGAAATCTCCAATTGCAAATTCCACAAAAAGAGAGTTTCAAATCTGCTCTCTCTGAAGATAGGTTCCACTCCGTGAGCTGAATACACACAACACTAAGAAGTTACTGAGAATTCCTCTGTCTAGTATTATATGAAGGAATCCCGTTTCCAACGAAGGCCTCAAAGAGGTCCAAGTATCCGCTACCAGACTTCACAAACAGAGTGTTTCCTAACTGCTCTATGAAAAGGAAGGTTAAACTCTGTGAGCTGAACGCACAAATCATTAAGTTGTTTCAGAGAATGATTCCGTCTAGTTTTTATACGAAGATATTTCCTTTTCCACCATTGGCCTCAAATCGCTTGAAATCTGCAATTGCAAAATCCACAAAAAGAGAGTTTCAAACCTGCTCTGTCTAAAGAAAGGTTCAACTCTGTGAGCTGCATACACACAACACAGAGAAGTCACTGAGAATTCTTCTGTCTTGCATTATATAAAGAAATCCCGTTTCCAACGAAGGGTGAAAAGAAGTCCAAATATCCAGTTGCAGACTTTACAAACAGAGTGTTTTCGAACTGCTCTATGAAAAGAAAGGTTAAACTCTGTCAGGTGGATGCACACATCACAAAGTAGTTTCTGAGAATGATTCTGTCTAGTTTTTAAACGAAGATATTTCCTTTTCTGTCATTGACCTCAATTCGCTTGAAATCTCCACATGTAAATTCCACAAAACGAGTGTTGCAAATCTGCTCTGCCTAAAGGAAGGTTCAGCTCTGTGGGTTGAATACACACACACAAAGAAGTTACTGAGAATTCTTCTGTCTAGCATTTTATGAAGAAATCCCGTTTCCAACGAAGGCCTTCAAAGAGGTCCAAATATCCACTTGCAGACTTTACAAAGAGAGTGCTTCCAAACTGCTCTGTGAAAAGAAACGTTAAACTCTGTCTGCTGAAGGCACACATCACAAACTAGTTTCTGAAAATGATTCTGTCTAGTTTTTAAACGAAGATATTTCCTTTTCCGTCATTGGCCTCAAATCGCTTGAAATCTCCACATGTAATTTCCACAAAAAGAGAGTTTCAAATCTACTCTCTCTAAAGAAAGGTTCAACTCTGTGAGTTGAATACACACACACAAGGAAGTTACTGAGAATTCTTCGGTCTTGCATTATATGAAGAAATCCCGTTTCCAACGAAGGCCTCGTACAGGTCCAAATATCCGCTTCCAGACTTTACAAACAGAGTGTTTCCTAACCGCTCTATGAAAAGGAAGGTTAAACTCTGTGAGCTGAACGCACAAATCATTAAGTTGTTTCAGAGAATGATTCCGTCTAGTTTTTATGCGAAGGTATTTCCTCTTCAAACACTGGCCTCAAATCGCTTGAAATCTCCAATTGCAAAATCCACAAAAAGAGAGTTTCAAATCTGCTCTCTCTAAAGAAATGCTCCACTCTTTGAGTTGAATACACACAACACTAAGAAGCTACTGAGAATTCTTCTGTCTAGCATTATATGAAGGAATCCCGTTTCCAACGAAGGCCTCAAAGAGGTCCAAATGTCCGCTTCCAGATTTTACAAACAGAGTGTTTCCTAACTGCTGTATGAAAAGGAAGGTTAAACTCTGTGAGCTGAATGCACAAATCATTAAGTTGTTTCAGAGAATGATTCCGTCTGGTTTTTAAAAGAAGATATTTCCTTTTCAACCTTTGGCCTCAAATCGCTTGAAATCTCCAATTGCAAAATCCAC
The DNA here is from genome assembly GCF_028858775.2 of Pan troglodytes. Lineage (NCBI taxonomy): Eukaryota > Metazoa > Chordata > Mammalia > Primates > Hominidae > Pan > Pan troglodytes. The sequence continues at coordinate 12,967,121 of NC_072420.2, forward strand.
AAAAAGAGAGTTTCAAATCTGCTCTGTCTAAAGAAAGGTTCAATTCTGTGAGCTGCATACACACAACACAAAGAAGTTACTGAGAACTCCTCTGTCTTGCATTATATGAAGAAATCCCGTTTCCAACGAAGGCCTCGTACAGGTCCAAATATCCACTTGCAGACTTTACAAACCGAGTGTTTTCAAACTGCTCTATGAAAAGAAAGGTTAAACTCTGTCAGGTGGATGCACAAATCACAAAGTAGTTTCTGAGAATGATTCTGTCTAGTTTTGAAACGGAGATATTTCCCTTTCTTCCATTGGCCTCAAATCGCTTGAAATCTCCAATTGCAAATTCCACAAAAAGAGAGTTTCAAATCTGCTCTCTCTGAAGATAGGTTCCACTCCGTGAGCTGAATACACACAACACTAAGAAGTTACTGAGAATTCCTCTGTCTAGTATTATATGAAGGAATCCCGTTTCCAACGAAGGCCTCAAAGAGGTCCAAGTATCCGCTACCAGACTTCACAAACAGAGTGTTTCCTAACTGCTCTATGAAAAGGAAGGTTAAACTCTGTGAGCTGAACGCACAAATCATTAAGTTGTTTCAGAGAATGATTCCGTCTAGTTTTTATACGAAGATATTTCCTTTTCCACCATTGGCCTCAAATCGCTTGAAATCTGCAATTGCAAAATCCACAAAAAGAGAGTTTCAAACCTGCTCTGTCTAAAGAAAGGTTCAACTCTGTGAGCTGCATACACACAACACAAAGAAGTCACTGAGAATTCTTCTGTCTTGCATTATATAAAGAAATCCCGTTTCCAACGAAGGGTTAAAAGAAGTCCAAATATCCAGTTGCAGACTTTACAAACAGAGTGTTTTCGAACTGCTCTATGAAAAGAAAGGTTAAACTCTGTCAGGTGGATGCACACATCACAAAGTAGTTTCTGAGAATGATTCTGTCTAGTTTTTAAACGAAGATATTTCCTTTTCTGTCATTGACCTCAATTCGCTTGAAATCTCCACATGTAAATTCCACAAAACGAGTGTTGCAAATCTGCTCTGCCTAAAGGAAGGTTCAGCTCTGTGGGTTGAATACACACACACAAAGAAGTTACTGAGAATTCTTCTGTCTAGCATTTTATGAAGAAATCCCGTTTCCAACGAAGGCCTTCAAAGAGGTCCAAATATCCACTTGCAGACTTTACAAAGAGAGTGCTTCCAAACTGCTCTGTGAAAAGAAACGTTAAACTCTGTCTGCTGAAGGCACACATCACAAACTAGTTTCTGAAAATGATTCTGTCTAGTTTTTAAACGAAGATATTTCCTTTTCCGTCATTGGCCTCAAATCGCTTGAAATCTCCACATGTAATTTCCACAAAAAGAGAGTTTCAAATCTACTCTCTCTAAAGAAAGGTTAAACTCTGTGAGTTGAATACACACACACAAGGAAGTTACTGAGAATTCTTCGGTCTTGCATTATATGAAGAAATCCCGTTTCCAACGAAGGCCTCGTACAGGTCCAAATATCCGCTTCCAGACTTTACAAACAGAGTGTTTCCTAACCGCTCTATGAAAAGGAAGGTTAAACTCTGTGAGCTGAACGCACAAATCATTAAGTTGTTTCAGAGAATGATTCCGTCTAGTTTTTATACGAAGGTATTTCCTCTTCAAACACTGGCCTCAAATCGCTTGAAATCTCCAATTGCAAAATCCACAAAAAGAGAGTTTCAAATCTGCTCTCTCTAAAGAAATGCTCCACTCTTTGAGTTGAATACACACAACACTAAGAAGCTACTGAGAATTCTTCTGTCTAGCATTATATGAAGGAATCCCGTTTCCAACGAAGGCCTCAAAGAGGTCCAAATGTCCGCTTCCAGATTTTACAAACAGAGTGTTTCCTAACTGCTGTATGAAAAGGAAGGTTAAACTCTGTGAGCTGAATGCACAAATCATTAAGTTGTTTCAGAGAATGATTCCGTCTGGTTTTTAAAAGAAGATATTTCCTTTTCAACCTTTGGCCTCAAATCGCTTGAAATCTCCAATTGCAAAATCCACAAAAAGAGAGTTTCAAATCTGCTCTGTCTAAAGAAAGGTTCAATTCTGTGAGCTGCATACACACAACACAAAGAAGTTACTGAGAACTCCTCTGTCTTGCATTATATGAAGAAATCCCGTTTCCAACGAAGGCCTCGTACAGGTCCAAATATCCACTTGCAGACTTTACAAACAGAGTATTTTCAAAGTGCTCTATGAAAAGAAAGGTTAAACTCTGTCAGGTGGATGCACAAATCACAAAGTAGTTTCTGAGAATGATTCTGTCTAGTTTTGAAACGGAGATATTTCCCTTTCTTCCATTGGCCTCAAATCGCTTGAAATCTCCAATTGCAAATTCCACAAAAAGAGAGTTTCAAATCTGCTCTCTCTGAAGATAGGTTCCACTCCGTGAGCTGAATACACACAACACTAAGAAGTTACTGAGAATTCCTCTGTCTAGTATTATATGAAGGAATCCCGTTTCCAACGAAGGCCTCAAAGAGGTCCAAGTATCCGCTACCAGACTTCACAAACAGAGTGTTTCCTAACTGCTCTATGAAAAGGAAGGTTAAACTCTGTGAGCTGAACGCACAAATCATTAAGTTGTTTCAGAGAATGATTCCGTCTAGTTTTTATACGAAGATATTTCCTTTTCCACCATTGGCCTCAAATCGCTTGAAATCTGCAATTGCAAAATCCACAAAAAGAGAGTTTCAAACCTGCTCTGTCTAAAGAAAGGTTCAACTCTGTGAGCTGCATACACACAACACAAAGAAGTCACTGAGAATTCTTCTGTCTTGCATTATATAAAGAAATCCCGTTTCCAACGAAGGGTTAAAAGAAGTCCAAATATCCAGTTGCAGACTTTACAAACAGAGTGTTTTCGAACTGCTCTATGAAAAGAAAGGTTAAACTCTGTCAGGTGGATGCACACATCACAAAGTAGTTTCTGAGAATGATTCTGTCTAGTTTTTAAACGAAGATATTTCCTTTTCTGTCATTGACCTCAATTCGCTTGAAATCTCCACATGTAAATTCCACAAAACGAGTGTTGCAAATCTGCTCTGCCTAAAGGAAGGTTCAGCTCTGTGGGTTGAATACACACACACAAAGAAGTTACTGAGAATTCTTCTGTCTAGCATTTTATGAAGAAATCCCGTTTCCAACGAAGGCCTTCAAAGAGGTCCAAATATCCACTTGCAGACTTTACAAAGAGAGTGCTTCCAAACTGCTCTGTGAAAAGAAACGTTAAACTCTGTCTGCTGAAGGCACACATCACAAACTAGTTTCTGAAAATGATTCTGTCTAGTTTTTAAACGAAGATATTTCCTTTTCCGTCATTGGCCTCAAATCGCTTGAAATCTCCACATGTAATTTCCACAAAAAGAGAGTTTCAAATCTACTCTCTCTAAAGAAAGGTTCAACTCTGTGAGTTGAATACACACACACAAGGAAGTTACTGAGAATTCTTCGGTCTTGCATTATATGAAGAAATCCCGTTTCCAACGAAGGCCTCGTACAGGTCCAAATATCCGCTTCCAGACTTTACAAACAGAGTGTTTCCTAACCGCTCTATGAAAAGGAAGGTTAAACTCTGTGAGCTGAACGCACAAATCATTAAGTTGTTTCAGAGAATGATTCCGTCTAGTTTTTATACGAAGGTATTTCCTCTTCAAACACTGGCCTCAAATCGCTTGAAATCTCCAATTGCAAAATCCACAAAAAGAGAGTTTCAAATCTGCTCTCTCTAAAGAAATGCTCCACTCTTTGAGTTGAATACACACAACACTAAGAAGCTACTGAGAATTCTTCTGTCTAGCATTATATGAAGGAATCCCGTTTCCAACGAAGGCCTCAAAGAGGTCCAAATGTCCGCTTCCAGATTTTACAAACAGAGTGTTTCCTAACTGCTGTATGAAAAGGAAGGTTAAACTCTGTGAGCTGAATGCACAAATCATTAAGTTGTTTCAGAGAATGATTCCGTCTGGTTTTTAAAAGAAGATATTTCCTTTTCAACCTTTGGCCTCAAATCGCTTGAAATCTCCAATTGCAAAATCCACAAAAAGAGAGTTTCAAATCTGCTCTGTCTAAAGAAAGGTTCAATTCTGTGAGCTGCATACACACAACACAAAGAAGTTACTGAGAACTCCTCTGTCTTGCATTATATGAAGAAATCCCGTTTCCAACGAAGGCCTCGTACAGGTCCAAATATCCACTTGCAGACTTTACAAACCGAGTGTTTTCAAACTGCTCTATGAAAAGAAAGGTTAAACTCTGTCAGGTGGATGCACAAATCACAAAGTAGTTTCTGAGAATGATTCTGTCTAGTTTTGAAACGGAGATATTTCCCTTTCTTCCATTGGCCTCAAATCGCTTGAAATCTCCAATTGCAAATTCCACAAAAAGAGAGTTTCAAATCTGCTCTCTCTGAAGATAGGTTCCACTCCGTGAGCTGAATACACACAACACTAAGAAGTTACTGAGAATTCCTCTGTCTAGTATTATATGAAGGAATCCCGTTTCCAACGAAGGCCTCAAAGAGGTCCAAGTATCCGCTACCAGACTTCACAAACAGAGTGTTTCCTAACTGCTCTATGAAAAGGAAGGTTAAACTCTGTGAGCTGAACGCACAAATCATTAAGTTGTTTCAGAGAATGATTCCGTCTAGTTTTTATACGAAGATATTTCCTTTTCCACCATTGGCCTCAAATCGCTTGAAATCTGCAATTGCAAAATCCACAAAAAGAGAGTTTCAAACCTGCTCTGTCTAAAGAAAGGTTCAACTCTGTGAGCTGCATACACACAACACAAAGAAGTCACTGAGAATTCTTCTGTCTTGCATTATATAAAGAAATCCCGTTTCCAACGAAGGGTTAAAAGAAGTCCAAATATCCAGTTGCAGACTTTACAAACAGAGTGTTTTCGAACTGCTCTATGAAAAGAAAGGTTAAACTCTGTCAGGTGGATGCACACATCACAAAGTAGTTTCTGAGAATGATTCTGTCTAGTTTTTAAACGAAGATATTTCCTTTTCTGTCATTGACCTCAATTCGCTTGAAATCTCCACATGTAAATTCCACAAAACGAGTGTTGCAAATCTGCTCTGCCTAAAGGAAGGTTCAGCTCTGTGGGTTGAATACACACACACAAAGAAGTTACTGAGAATTCTTCTGTCTAGCATTTTATGAAGAAATCCCGTTTCCAACGAAGGCCTTCAAAGAGGTCCAAATATCCACTTGCAGACTTTACAAAGAGAGTGCTTCCAAACTGCTCTGTGAAAAGAAACGTTAAACTCTGTCTGCTGAAGGCACACATCACAAACTAGTTTCTGAAAATGATTCTGTCTAGTTTTTAAACGAAGATATTTCCTTTTCCGTCATTGGCCTCAAATCGCTTGAAATCTCCACATGTAATTTCCACAAAAAGAGAGTTTCAAATCTACTCTCTCTAAAGAAAGGTTCAACTCTGTGAGTTGAATACACACACACAAGGAAGTTACTGAGAATTCTTCGGTCTTGCATTATATGAAGAAATCCCGTTTCCAACGAAGGCCTCGTACAGGTCCAAATATCCGCTTCCAGACTTTACAAACAGAGTGTTTCCTAACCGCTCTATGAAAAGGAAGGTTAAACTCTGTGAGCTGAACGCACAAATCATTAAGTTGTTTCAGAGAATGATTCCGTCTAGTTTTTATGCGAAGGTATTTCCTCTTCAAACACTGGCCTCAAATCGCTTGAAATCTCCAATTGCAAAATCCACAAAAAGAGAGTTTCAAATCTGCTCTCTCTAAAGAAATGCTCCACTCTTTGAGTTGAATACACACAACACTAAGAAGTTACTGAGAATTCTTCTGTCTAGCATTATATGAAGGAATCCCGTTTCCAACGAAGGCCTCAAAGAGGTCCAAATGTCCGCTTCCAGATTTTACAAACAGAGTGTTTCCTAACTGCTGTATGAAAAGGAAGGTTAAACTCTGTGAGCTGAATGCACAAATCATTAAGTTGTTTCAGAGAATGATTCCGTCTGGTTTTTAAAAGAAGATATTTCCTTTTCAACCTTTGGCCTCAAATCGCTTGAAATCTCCAATTGCAAAATCCACAAAAAGAGAGTTTCAAATCTGCTCTGTCTAAAGAAAGGTTCAATTCTGTGAGCTGCATACACACAACACAAAGAAGTTACTGAGAACTCCTCTGTCTTGCATTATATGAAGAAATCCCGTTTCCAACGAAGGCCTCGTACAGGTCCAAATATCCACTTGCAGACTTTACAAACCGAGTGTTTTCAAACTGCTCTATGAAAAGAAAGGTTAAACTCTGTCAGGTGGATGCACAAATCACAAAGTAGTTTCTGAGAATGATTCTGTCTAGTTTTGAAACGGAGATATTTCCCTTTCTTCCATTGGCCTCAAATCGCTTGAAATCTCCAATTGCAAATTCCACAAAAAGAGAGTTTCAAATCTGCTCTCTCTGAAGATAGGTTCCACTCCGTGAGCTGAATACACACAACACTAAGAAGTTACTGAGAATTCCTCTGTCTAGTATTATATGAAGGAATCCCGTTTCCAACGAAGGCCTCAAAGAGGTCCAAGTATCCGCTACCAGACTTCACAAACAGAGTGTTTCCTAACTGCTCTATGAAAAGGAAGGTTAAACTCTGTGAGCTGAACGCACAAATCATTAAGTTGTTTCAGAGAATGATTCCGTCTAGTTTTTATACGAAGATATTTCCTTTTCCACCATTGGCCTCAAATCGCTTGAAATCTGCAATTGCAAAATCCACAAAAAGAGAGTTTCAAACCTGCTCTGTCTAAAGATAGGTTCAACTCTGTGAGCTGCATACACACAACACAAAGAAGTCACTGAGAATTCTTCTGTCTTGCATTATATAAAGAAATCCCGTTTCCAACGAAGGGTTAAAAGAAGTCCAAATATCCAGTTGCAGACTTTACAAACAGAGTGTTTTCGAACTGCTCTATGAAAAGAAAGGTTAAACTCTGTCAGGTGGATGCACACATCACAAAGTAGTTTCTGAGAATGATTCTGTCTAGTTTTTAAACGAAGATATTTCCTTTTCTGTCATTGACCTCAATTCGCTTGAAATCTCCACATGTAAATTCCACAAAACGAGTGTTGCAAATCTGCTCTGCCTAAAGGAAGGTTCAGCTCTGTGGGTTGAATACACACACACAAAGAAGTTACTGAGAATTCTTCTGTCTAGCATTTTATGAAGAAATCCCGTTTCCAACGAAGGCCTTCAAAGAGGTCCAAATATCCACTTGCAGACTTTACAAAGAGAGTGCTTCCAAACTGCTCTGTGAAAAGAAACGTTAAACTCTGTCTGCTGAAGGCACACATCACAAACTAGTTTCTGAAAATGATTCTGTCTAGTTTTTAAACGAAGATATTTCCTTTTCCGTCATTGGCCTCAAATCGCTTGAAATCTCCACATGTAATTTCCACAAAAAGAGAGTTTCAAATCTACTCTCTCTAAAGAAAGGTTCAACTCTGTGAGTTGAATACACACACACAAGGAAGTTACTGAGAATTCTTCGGTCTTGCATTATATGAAGAAATCCCGTTTCCAACGAAGGCCTCGTACAGGTCCAAATATCCGCTTCCAGACTTTACAAACAGAGTGTTTCCTAACCGCTCTATGAAAAGGAAGGTTAAACTCTGTGAGCTGAACGCACAAATCATTAAGTTGTTTCAGAGAATGATTCCGTCTAGTTTTTATGCGAAGGTATTTCCTCTTCAAACACTGGCCTCAAATCGCTTGAAATCTCCAATTGCAAAATCCACAAAAAGAGAGTTTCAAATCTGCTCTCTCTAAAGAAATGCTCCACTCTTTGAGTTGAATACACACAACACTAAGAAGCTACTGAGAATTCTTCTGTCTAGCATTATATGAAGGAATCCCGTTTCCAACGAAGGCCTCAAAGAGGTCCAAATGTCCGCTTCCAGATTTTACAAACAGAGTGTTTCCTAACTGCTGTATGAAAAGGAAGGTTAAACTCTGTGAGCTGAATGCACAAATCATTAAGTTGTTTCAGAGAATGATTCCGTCTAGTTTTTATACGAAGATATTTCCTTTTCCACCATTGGCCTCAAATCGCTTGAAATCTGCAATTGCAAAATCCACAAAAAGAGAGTTTCAAACCTGCTCTGTCTAAAGAAAGGTTCAACTCTGTGAGCTGCATACACACAACACAAAGAAGTCACTGAGAATTCTTCTGTCTTGCATTATATAAAGAAATCCCGTTTCCAACGAAGGGTTAAAAGAAGTCCAAATATCCAGTTGCAGACTTTACAAACAGAGTGTTTTCGAACTGCTCTATGAAAAGAAAGGTTAAACTCTGTCAGGTGGATGCACACATCACAAAGTAGTTTCTGAGAATGATTCTGTCTAGTTTTTAAACGAAGATATTTCCTTTTCTGTCATTGACCTCAATTCGCTTGAAATCTCCACATGTAAATTCCACAAAACGAGTGTTGCAAATCTGCTCTGCCTAAAGGAAGGTTCAGCTCTGTGGGTTGAATACACACACACAAAGAAGTTACTGAGAATTCTTCTGTCTAGCATTTTATGAAGAAATCCCGTTTCCAACGAAGGCCTTCAAAGAGGTCCAAATATCCACTTGCAGACTTTACAAAGAGAGTGCTTCCAAACTGCTCTGTGAAAAGAAACGTTAAACTCTGTCTGCTGAAGGCACACATCACAAACTAGTTTCTGAAAATGATTCTGTCTAGTTTTTAAACGAAGATATTTCCTTTTCCGTCATTGGCCTCAAATCGCTTGAAATCTCCACATGTAATTTCCACAAAAAGAGAGTTTCAAATCTACTCTCTCTAAAGAAAGGTTAAACTCTGTGAGTTGAATACACACACACAAGGAAGTTACTGAGAATTCTTCGGTCTTGCATTATATGAAGAAATCCCGTTTCCAACGAAGGCCTCGTACAGGTCCAAATATCCGCTTCCAGACTTTACAAACAGAGTGTTTCCTAACCGCTCTATGAAAAGGAAGGTTAAACTCTGTGAGCTGAACGCACAAATCATTAAGTTGTTTCAGAGAATGATTCCGTCTAGTTTTTATACGAAGGTATTTCCTCTTCAAACACTGGCCTCAAATCGCTTGAAATCTCCAATTGCAAAATCCACAAAAAGAGAGTTTCAAATCTGCTCTCTCTAAAGAAATGCTCCACTCTTTGAGTTGAATACACACAACACTAAGAAGCTACTGAGAATTCTTCTGTCTAGCATTATATGAAGGAATCCCGTTTCCAACGAAGGCCTCAAAGAGGTCCAAATGTCCGCTTCCAGATTTTACAAACAGAGTGTTTCCTAACTGCTGTATGAAAAGGAAGGTTAAACTCTGTGAGCTGAATGCACAAATCATTAAGTTGTTTCAGAGAATGATTCCGTCTGGTTTTTAAAAGAAGATATTTCCTTTTCAACCTTTGGCCTCAAATCGCTTGAAATCTCCAATTGCAAAATCCACAAAAAGAGAGTTTCAAATCTGCTCTGTCTAAAGAAAGGTTCAATTCTGTGAGCTGCATACACACAACACAAAGAAGTTACTGAGAACTCCTCTGTCTTGCATTATATGAAGAAATCCCGTTTCCAACGAAGGCCTCGTACAGGTCCAAATATCCACTTGCAGACTTTACAAACCGAGTGTTTTCAAACTGCTCTATGAAAAGAAAGGTTAAACTCTGTCAGGTGGATGCACAAATCACAAAGTAGTTTCTGAGAATGATTCTGTCTAGTTTTGAAACGGAGATATTTCCCTTTCTTCCATTGGCCTCAAATCGCTTGAAATCTCCAATTGCAAATTCCACAAAAAGAGAGTTTCAAATCTGCTCTCTCTGAAGATAGGTTCCACTCCGTGAGCTGAATACACACAACACTAAGAAGTTACTGAGAATTCCTCTGTCTAGTATTATATGAAGGAATCCCGTTTCCAACGAAGGCCTCAAAGAGGTCCAAGTATCCGCTACCAGACTTCACAAACAGAGTGTTTCCTAACTGCTCTATGAAAAGGAAGGTTAAACTCTGTGAGCTGAACGCGCAAATCATTAAGTTGTTTCAGAGAATGATTCCGTCTAGTTTTTATACGAAGATATTTCCTTTTCCACCATTGGCCTCAAATCGCTTGAAATCTGCAATTGCAAAATCCACAAAAAGAGAGTTTCAAACCTGCTCTGTCTAAAGATAGGTTCAACTCTGTGAGCTGCATACACACAACACAAAGAAGTCACTGAGAATTCTTCTGTCTTGCATTATATAAAGAAATCCCGTTTCCAACGAAGGGTGAAAAGAAGTCCAAATATCCAGTTGCAGACTTTACAAACAGAGTGTTTTCGAACTGCTCTATGAAAAGAAAGGTTAAACTCTGTCAGGTGGATGCACACATCACAAAGTAGTTTCTGAGAATGATTCTGTCTAGTTTTTAAACGAAGATATTTCCTTTTCTGTCATTGACCTCAATTCGCTTGAAATCTCCACATGTAAATTCCACAAAACGAGTGTTGCAAATCTGCTCTGCCTAAAGGAAGGTTCAGCTCTGTGGGTTGAATACACACACACAAAGAAGTTACTGAGAATTCTTCTGTCTAGCATTTTATGAAGAAATCCCGTTTCCAACGAAGGCCTTCAAAGAGGTCCAAATATCCACTTGCAGACTTTACAAAGAGAGTGCTTCCAAACTGCTCTGTGAAAAGAAACGTTAAACTCTGTCTGCTGAAGGCACACATCACAAACTAGTTTCTGAAAATGATTCTGTCTAGTTTTTAAACGAAGATATTTCCTTTTCCGTCATTGGCCTCAAATCGCTTGAAATCTCCACATGTAATTTCCACAAAAAGAGAGTTTCAAATCTACTCTCTCTAAAGAAAGGTTCAACTCTGTGAGTTGAATACACACACACAAGGAAGTTACTGAGAATTCTTTGGTCTTGCATTATATGAAGAAATCCCGTTTCCAACGAAGGCCTCGTACAGGTCCAAATATCCGCTTCCAGACTTTACAAACAGAGTGTTTCCTAACTGCTCTATGAAAAGGAAGGTTAAACACTGTGAGATGAACGCACAAATCATTAAGTTGTTTCAGAGAATGATTCCGTCTGGTTTTTAAAAGAAGATATTTCCTTTTCAACCTTTGGCCTCAAATCGCTTGAAATCTCCAATTGCAAAATCCACAAAAAGAGAGTTTCAAATCTGCTCTGTCTAAAGAAAGGTTCAATTCTGTGAGCTGCATACACACAACACAAAGAAGTTACTGAGAACTCCTCTGTCTTGCATTATATGAAGAAATCCCGTTTCCAACGAAGGCCTCGTACAGGTCCAAATATCCACTTGCAGACTTTACAAACCGAGTGTTTTCAAACTGCTCTATGAAAAGAAAGGTTAAACTCTGTCAGGTGGATGCACAAATCACAAAGTAGTTTCTGAGAATGATTCTGTCTAGTTTTTAAACGGAGATATTTCCCTTTCTTCCATTGGCCTCAAATCGCTTGAAATCTCCAATTGCAAATTCCACAAAAAGAGAGTTTCAAATCTGCTCTCTCTGAAGATAGGTTCCACTCCGTGAGCTGAATACACACAACACTAAGAAGTTACTGAGAATTCCTCTGTCTAGTATTATATGAAGGAATCCCGTTTCCAACGAAGGCCTCAAAGAGGTCCAAGTATCCGCTACCAGACTTCACAAACAGAGTGTTTCCTAACTGCTCTATGAAAAGGAAGGTTAAACTCTGTGAGCTGAACGCACAAATCATTAAGTTGTTTCAGAGAATGATTCCGTCTAGTTTTTATACGAAGATATTTCCTTTTCCACCATTGGCCTCAAATCGCTTGAAATCTGCAATTGCAAAATCCACAAAAAGAGAGTTTCAAACCTGCTCTGTCTAAAGAAAGGTTCAACTCTGTGAGCTGCATACACACAACACAAAGAAGTCACTGAGAATTCTTCTGTCTTGCATTATATAAAGAAATCCCGTTTCCAACGAAGGGTTAAAAGAAGTCCAAATATCCAGTTGCAGACTTTACAAACAGAGTGTTTTCGAACTGCTCTATGAAAAGAAAGGTTAAACTCTGTCAGGTGGATGCACACATCACAAAGTAGTTTCTGAGAATGATTCTGTCTAGTTTTTAAACGAAGATATTTCCTTTTCTGTCATTGACCTCAATTCGCTTGAAATCTCCACATGTAAATTCCACAAAACGAGTGTTGCAAATCTGCTCTGCCTAAAGGAAGGTTCAGCTCTGTGGGTTGAATACACACACACAAAGAAGTTACTGAGAATTCTTCTGTCTAGCATTTTATGAAGAAATCCCGTTTCCAACGAAGGCCTTCAAAGAGGTCCAAATATCCACTTGCAGACTTTACAAAGAGAGTGCTTCCAAACTGCTCTGTGAAAAGAAACGTTAAACTCTGTCTGCTGAAGGCACACATCACAAACTAGTTTCTGAAAATGATTCTGTCTAGTTTTTAAACGAAGATATTTCCTTTTCCGTCATTGGCCTCAAATCGCTTGAAATCTCCACATGTAATTTCCACAAAAAGAGAGTTTCAAATCTACTCTCTCTAAAGAAAGGTTCAACTCTGTGAGTTGAATACACACACACAAGGAAGTTACTGAGAATTCTTCGGTCTTGCATTATATGAAGAAATCCCGTTTCCAACGAAGGCCTCGTACAGGTCCAAATATCCGCTTCCAGACTTTACAAACAGAGTGTTTCCTAACCGCTCTATGAAAAGGAAGGTTAAACTCTGTGAGCTGAACGCACAAATCATTAAGTTGTTTCAGAGAATGATTCCGTCTAGTTTTTATACGAAGGTATTTCCTCTTCAAACACTGGCCTCAAATCGCTTGAAATCTCCAATTGCAAAATCCACAAAAAGAGAGTTTCAAATCTGCTCTCTCTAAAGAAATGCTCCACTCTTTGAGTTGAATACACACAACACTAAGAAGCTACTGAGAATTCTTCTGTCTAGCATTATATGAAGGAATCCCGTTTCCAACGAAGGCCTCAAAGAGGTCCAAATGTCCGCTTCCAGATTTTACAAACAGAGTGTTTCCTAACTGCTGTATGAAAAGGAAGGTTAAACTCTGTGAGCTGAATGCACAAATCATTAAGTTGTTTCAGAGAATGATTCCGTCTGGTTTTTAAAAGAAGATATTTCCTTTTCAACCTTTGGCCTCAAATCGCTTGAAATCTCCAATTGCAAAATCCACAAAAAGAGAGTTTCAAATCTGCTCTGTCTAAAGAAAGGTTCAATTCTGTGAGCTGCATACACACAACACAAAGAAGTTACTGAGAACTCCTCTGTCTTGCATTATATGAAGAAATCCCGTTTCCAACGAAGGCCTCGTACAGGTCCAAATATCCACTTGCAGACTTTACAAACCGAGTGTTTTCAAACTGCTCTATGAAAAGAAAGGTTAAACTCTGTCAGGTGGATGCACAAATCACAAAGTAGTTTCTGAGAATGATTCTGTCTAGTTTTGAAACGGAGATATTTCCCTTTCTTCCATTGGCCTCAAATCGCTTGAAATCTCCAATTGCAAATTCCACAAAAAGAGAGTTTCAAATCTGCTCTCTCTGAAGATAGGTTCCACTCCGTGAGCTGAATACACACAACACTAAGAAGTTACTGAGAATTCCTCTGTCTAGTATTATATGAAGGAATCCCGTTTCCAACGAAGGCCTCAAAGAGGTCCAAGTATCCGCTACCAGACTTCACAAACAGAGTGTTTCCTAACTGCTCTATGAAAAGGAAGGTTAAACTCTGTGAGCTGAACGCACAAATCATTAAGTTGTTTCAGAGAATGATTCCGTCTAGTTTTTATACGAAGATATTTCCTTTTCCACCATTGGCCTCAAATCGCTTGAAATCTGCAATTGCAAAATCCACAAAAAGAGAGTTTCAAACCTGCTCTGTCTAAAGAAAGGTTCAACTCTGTGAGCTGCATACACACAACACAAAGAAGTCACTGAGAATTCTTCTGTCTTGCATTATATAAAGAAATCCCGTTTCCAACGAAGGGTTAAAAGAAGTCCAAATATCCAGTTGCAGACTTTACAAACAGAGTGTTTTCGAACTGCTCTATGAAAAGAAAGGTTAAACTCTGTCAGGTGGATGCACACATCACAAAGTAGTTTCTGAGAATGATTCTGTCTAGTTTTTAAACGAAGATATTTCCTTTTCTGTCATTGACCTCAATTCGCTTGAAATCTCCACATGTAAATTCCACAAAACGAGTGTTGCAAATCTGCTCTGCCTAAAGGAAGGTTCAGCTCTGTGGGTTGAATACACACACACAAAGAAGTTACTGAGAATTCTTCTGTCTAGCATTTTATGAAGAAATCCCGTTTCCAACGAAGGCCTTCAAAGAGGTCCAAATATCCACTTGCAGACTTTACAAAGAGAGTGCTTCCAAACTGCTCTGTGAAAAGAAACGTTAAACTCTGTCTGCTGAAGGCACACATCACAAACTAGTTTCTGAAAATGATTCTGTCTAGTTTTTAAACGAAGATATTTCCTTTTCCGTCATTGGCCTCAAATCGCTTGAAATCTCCACATGTAATTTCCACAAAAAGAGAGTTTCAAATCTACTCTCTCTAAAGAAAGGTTCAACTCTGTGAGTTGAATACACACACACAAGGAAGTTACTGAGAATTCTTCGGTCTTGCATTATATGAAGAAATCCCGTTTCCAACGAAGGCCTCGTACAGGTCCAAATATCCGCTTCCAGACTTTACAAACAGAGTGTTTCCTAACCGCTCTATGAAAAGGAAGGTTAAACTCTGTGAGCTGAACGCACAAATCATTAAGTTGTTTCAGAGAATGATTCCGTCTAGTTTTTATGCGAAGGTATTTCCTCTTCAAACACTGGCCTCAAATCGCTTGAAATCTCCAATTGCAAAATCCACAAAAAGAGAGTTTCAAATCTGCTCTCTCTAAAGAAATGCTCCACTCTTTGAGTTGAATACACACAACACTAAGAAGCTACTGAGAATTCTTCTGTCTAGCATTATATGAAGGAATCCCGTTTCCAACGAAGGCCTCAAAGAGGTCCAAATGTCCGCTTCCAGATTTTACAAACAGAGTGTTTCCTAACTGCTGTATGAAAAGGAAGGTTAAACTCTGTGAGCTGAATGCACAAATCATTAAGTTGTTTCAGAGAATGATTCCGTCTGGTTTTTAAAAGAAGATATTTCCTTTTCAACCTTTGGCCTCAAATCGCTTGAAATCTCCAATTGCAAAATCCACAAAAAGAGAGTTTCAAATCTGCTCTGTCTAAAGAAAGGTTCAATTCTGTGAGCTGCATACACACAACACAAAGAAGTTACTGAGAACTCCTCTGTCTTGCATTATATGAAGAAATCCCGTTTCCAACGAAGGCCTCGTACAGGTCCAAATATCCACTTGCAGACTTTACAAACCGAGTGTTTTCAAACTGCTCTATGAAAAGAAAGGTTAAACTCTGTCAGGTGGATGCACAAATCACAAAGTAGTTTCTGAGAATGATTCTGTCTAGTTTTGAAACGGAGATATTTCCCTTTCTTCCATTGGCCTCAAATCGCTTGAAATCTCCAATTGCAAATTCCACAAAAAGAGAGTTTCAAATCTGCTCTCTCTGAAGATAGGTTCCACTCCGTGAGCTGAATACACACAACACTAAGAAGTTACTGAGAATTCCTCTGTCTAGTATTATATGAAGGAATCCCGTTTCCAACGAAGGCCTCAAAGAGGTCCAAGTATCCGCTACCAGACTTCACAAACAGAGTGTTTCCTAACTGCTCTATGAAAAGGAAGGTTAAACTCTGTGAGCTGAACGCACAAATCATTAAGTTGTTTCAGAGAATGATTCCGTCTAGTTTTTATACGAAGATATTTCCTTTTCCACCATTGGCCTCAAATCGCTTGAAATCTGCAATTGCAAAATCCACAAAAAGAGAGTTTCAAACCTGCTCTGTCTAAAGATAGGTTCAACTCTGTGAGCTGCATACACACAACACAAAGAAGTCACTGAGAATTCTTCTGTCTTGCATTATATAAAGAAATCCCGTTTCCAACGAAGGGTTAAAAGAAGTCCAAATATCCAGTTGCAGACTTTACAAACAGAGTGTTTTCGAACTGCTCTATGAAAAGAAAGGTTAAACTCTGTCAGGTGGATGCACACATCACAAAGTAGTTTCTGAGAATGATTCTGTCTAGTTTTTAAACGAAGATATTTCCTTTTCTGTCATTGACCTCAATTCGCTTGAAATCTCCACATGTAAATTCCACAAAACGAGTGTTGCAAATCTGCTCTGCCTAAAGGAAGGTTCAGCTCTGTGGGTTGAATACACACACACAAAGAAGTTACTGAGAATTCTTCTGTCTAGCATTTTATGAAGAAATCCCGTTTCCAACGAAGGCCTTCAAAGAGGTCCAAATATCCACTTGCAGACTTTACAAAGAGAGTGCTTCCAAACTGCTCTGTGAAAAGAAACGTTAAACTCTGTCTGCTGAAGGCACACATCACAAACTAGTTTCTGAAAATGATTCTGTCTAGTTTTTAAACGAAGATATTTCCTTTTCCGTCATTGGCCTCAAATCGCTTGAAATCTCCACATGTAATTTCCACAAAAAGAGAGTTTCAAATCTACTCTCTCTAAAGAAAGGTTCAACTCTGTGAGTTGAATACACACACACAAGGAAGTTACTGAGAATTCTTTGGTCTTGCATTATATGAAGAAATCCCGTTTCCAACGAAGGCCTCGTACAGGTCCAAATATCCGCTTCCAGACTTTACAAACAGAGTGTTTCCTAACTGCTCTATGAAAAGGAAGGTTAAACACTGTGAGATGAACGCACAAATCATTAAGTTGTTTCAGAGAATGATTCCGTCTGGTTTTTAAAAGAAGATATTTCCTTTTCAACCTTTGGCCTCAAATCGCTTGAAATCTCCAATTGCAAAATCCACAAAAAGAGAGTTTCAAATCTGCTCTGTCTAAAGAAAGGTTCAATTCTGTGAGCTGCATACACACAACACAAAGAAGTTACTGAGAACTCCTCTGTCTTGCATTATATGAAGAAATCCCGTTTCCAACGAAGGCCTCGTACAGGTCCAAATATCCACTTGCAGACTTTACAAACCGAGTGTTTTCAAACTGCTCTATGAAAAGAAAGGTTAAACTCTGTCAGGTGGATGCACAAATCACAAAGTAGTTTCTGAGAATGATTCTGTCTAGTTTTTAAACGGAGATATTTCCCTTTCTTCCATTGGCCTCAAATCGCTTGAAATCTCCAATTGCAAATTCCACAAAAAGAGAGTTTCAAATCTGCTCTCTCTGAAGATAGGTTCCACTCCGTGAGCTGAATACACACAACACTAAGAAGTTACTGAGAATTCCTCTGTCTAGTATTATATGAAGGAATCCCGTTTCCAACGAAGGCCTCAAAGAGGTCCAAGTATCCGCTACCAGACTTCACAAACAGAGTGTTTCCTAACTGCTCTATGAAAAGGAAGGTTAAACTCTGTGAGCTGAACGCACAAATCATTAAGTTGTTTCAGAGAATGATTCCGTCTAGTTTTTATACGAAGATATTTCCTTTTCCACCATTGGCCTCAAATCGCTTGAAATCTGCAATTGCAAAATCCACAAAAAGAGAGTTTCAAACCTGCTCTGTCTAAAGAAAGGTTCAACTCTGTGAGCTGCATACACACAACACAAAGAAGTCACTGAGAATTCTTCTGTCTTGCATTATATAAAGAAATCCCGTTTCCAACGAAGGGTTAAAAGAAGTCCAAATATCCAGTTGCAGACTTTACAAACAGAGTGTTTTCGAACTGCTCTATGAAAAGAAAGGTTAAACTCTGTCAGGTGGATGCACACATCACAAAGTAGTTTCTGAGAATGATTCTGTCTAGTTTTTAAACGAAGATATTTCCTTTTCTGTCATTGACCTCAATTCGCTTGAAATCTCCACATGTAAATTCCACAAAACGAGTGTTGCAAATCTGCTCTGCCTAAAGGAAGGTTCAGCTCTGTGGGTTGAATACACACACACAAAGAAGTTACTGAGAATTCTTCTGTCTAGCATTTTATGAAGAAATCCCGTTTCCAACGAAGGCCTTCAAAGAGGTCCAAATATCCACTTGCAGACTTTACAAAGAGAGTGCTTCCAAACTGCTCTGTGAAAAGAAACGTTAAACTCTGTCTGCTGAAGGCACACATCACAAACTAGTTTCTGAAAATGATTCTGTCTAGTTTTTAAACGAAGATATTTCCTTTTCCGTCATTGGCCTCAAATCGCTTGAAATCTCCACATGTAATTTCCACAAAAAGAGAGTTTCAAATCTACTCTCTCTAAAGAAAGGTTCAACTCTGTGAGTTGAATACACACACACAAGGAAGTTACTGAGAATTCTTTGGTCTTGCATTATATGAAGAAATCCCGTTTCCAACGAAGGCCTCGTACAGGTCCAAATATCCGCTTCCAGACTTTACAAACAGAGTGTTTCCTAACTGCTCTATGAAAAGGAAGGTTAAACACTGTGAGATGAACGCACAAATCATTAAGTTGTTTCAGAGAATGATTCCGTCTGGTTTTTAAAAGAAGATATTTCCTTTTCAACCTTTGGCCTCAAATCGCTTGAAATCTCCAATTGCAAAATCCACAAAAAGAGAGTTTCAAATCTGCTCTGTCTAAAGAAAGGTTCAATTCTGTGAGCTGCATACACACAACACAAAGAAGTTACTGAGAACTCCTCTGTCTTGCATTATATGAAGAAATCCCGTTTCCAACGAAGGCCTCGTACAGGTCCAAATATCCACTTGCAGACTTTACAAACCGAGTGTTTTCAAACTGCTCTATGAAAAGAAAGGTTAAACTCTGTCAGGTGGATGCACAAATCACAAAGTAGTTTCTGAGAATGATTCTGTCTAGTTTTTAAACGGAGATATTTCCCTTTCTTCCATTGGCCTCAAATCGCTTGAAATCTCCAATTGCAAATTCCACAAAAAGAGAGTTTCAAATCTGCTCTCTCTGAAGATAGGTTCCACTCCGTGAGCTGAATACACACAACACTAAGAAGTTACTGAGAATTCCTCTGTCTAGTATTATATGAAGGAATCCCGTTTCCAACGAAGGCCTCAAAGAGGTCCAAGTATCCGCTACCAGACTTCACAAACAGAGTGTTTCCTAACTGCTCTATGAAAAGGAAGGTTAAACTCTGTGAGCTGAACGCACAAATCATTAAGTTGTTTCAGAGAATGATTCCGTCTAGTTTTTATACGAAGATATTTCCTTTTCCACCATTGGCCTCAAATCGCTTGAAATCTGCAATTGCAAAATCCACAAAAAGAGAGTTTCAAACCTGCTCTGTCTAAAGAAAGGTTCAACTCTGTGAGCTGCATACACACAACACAAAGAAGTCACTGAGAATTCTTCTGTCTTGCATTATATAAAGAAATCCCGTTTCCAACGAAGGGTTAAAAGAAGTCCAAATATCCAGTTGCAGACTTTACAAACAGAGTGTTTTCGAACTGCTCTATGAAAAGAAAGGTTAAACTCTGTCAGGTGGATGCACACATCACAAAGTAGTTTCTGAGAATGATTCTGTCTAGTTTTTAAACGAAGATATTTCCTTTTCTGTCATTGACCTCAATTCGCTTGAAATCTCCACATGTAAATTGCACAAAACGAGTGTTGCAAATCTGCTCTGCCTAAAGGAAGGTTCAGCTCTGTGGGTTGAATACACACACACAAAGAAGTTACTGAGAATTCTTCTGTCTAGCATTTTATGAAGAAATCCCGTTTCCAACGAAGGCCTTCAAAGAGGTCCAAATATCCACTTGCAGACTTTACAAAGAGAGTGCTTCCAAACTGCTCTGTGAAAAGAAACGTTAAACTCTGTCTGCTGAAGGCACACATCACAAACTAGTTTCTGAAAATGATTCTGTCTAGTTTTTAAACGAAGATATTTCCTTTTCCGTCATTGGCCTCAAATCGCTTGAAATCTCCACATGTAATTTCCACAAAAAGAGAGTTTCAAATCTACTCTCTCTAAAGAAAGGTTCAACTCTGTGAGTTGAATACACACACACAAGGAAGTTACTGAGAATTCTTCGGTCTTGCATTATATGAAGAAATCCCGTTTCCAACGAAGGCCTCGTACAGGTCCAAATATCCGCTTCCAGACTTTACAAACAGAGTGTTTCCTAACCGCTCTATGAAAAGGAAGGTTAAACTCTGTGAGCTGAACGCACAAATCATTAAGTTGTTTCAGAGAATGATTCCATCTAGTTTTTATACGAAGGTATTTCCTCTTCAAACACTGGCCTCAAATCGCTTGAAATCTCCAATTGCAAAATCCACAAAAAGAGAGTTTCAAATCTGCTCTCTCTAAAGAAATGCTCCACTCTTTGAGTTGAATACACACAACACTAAGAAGCTACTGAGAATTCTTCTGTCTAGCATTATATGAAGGAATCCCGTTTCCAACGAAGGCCTCAAAGAGGTCCAAATGTCCGCTTCCAGATTTTACAAACAGAGTGTTTCCTAACTGCTGTATGAAAAGGAAGGTTAAACTCTGTGAGCTGAATGCACAAATCATTAAGTTGTTTCAGAGAATGATTCCGTCTGGTTTTTAAAAGAAGATATTTCCTTTTCAACCTTTGGCCTCAAATCGCTTGAAATCTCCAATTGCAAAATCCACAAAAAGAGAGTTTCAAATCTGCTCTGTCTAAAGAAAGGTTCAATTCTGTGAGCTGCATACACACAACACAAAGAAGTTACTGAGAACTCCTCTGTCTTGCATTATATGAAGAAATCCCGTTTCCAACGAAGGCCTCGTACAGGTCCAAATATCCACTTGCAGACTTTACAAACCGAGTGTTTTCAAACTGCTCTATGAAAAGAAAGGTTAAACTCTGTCAGGTGGATGCACAAATCACAAAGTAGTTTCTGAGAATGATTCTGTCTAGTTTTGAAACGGAGATATTTCCCTTTCTTCCATTGGCCTCAAATCGCTTGAAATCTCCAATTGCAAATTCCACAAAAAGAGAGTTTCAAATCTGCTCTCTCTGAAGATAGGTTCCACTCCGTGAGCTGAATACACACAACACTAAGAAGTTACTGAGAATTCCTCTGTCTAGTATTATATGAAGGAATCCCGTTTCCAACGAAGGCCTCAAAGAGGTCCAAGTATCCGCTACCAGACTTCACAAACAGAGTGTTTCCTAACTGCTCTATGAAAAGGAAGGTTAAACTCTGTGAGCTGAACGCACAAATCATTAAGTTGTTTCAGAGAATGATTCCGTCTAGTTTTTATACGAAGATATTTCCTTTTCCACCATTGGCCTCAAATCGCTTGAAATCTGCAATTGCAAAATCCACAAAAAGAGAGTTTCAAACCTGCTCTGTCTAAAGAAAGGTTCAACTCTGTGAGCTGCATACACACAACACAAAGAAGTCACTGAGAATTCTTCTGTCTTGCATTATATAAAGAAATCCCGTTTCCAACGAAGGGTGAAAAGAAGTCCAAATATCCAGTTGCAGACTTTACAAACAGAGTGTTTTCGAACTGCTCTATGAAAAGAAAGGTTAAACTCTGTCAGGTGGATGCACACATCACAAAGTAGTTTCTGAGAATGATTCTGTCTAGTTTTTAAACGAAGATATTTCCTTTTCTGTCATTGACCTCAATTCGCTTGAAATCTCCACATGTAAATTCCACAAAACGAGTGTTGCAAATCTGCTCTGCCTAAAGGAAGGTTCAGCTCTGTGGGTTGAATACACACACACAAAGAAGTTACTGAGAATTCTTCTGTCTAGCATTTTATGAAGAAATCCCGTTTCCAACGAAGGCCTTCAAAGAGGTCCAAATATCCACTTGCAGACTTTACAAAGAGAGTGCTTCCAAACTGCTCTGTGAAAAGAAACGTTAAACTCTGTCTGCTGAAGGCACACATCACAAACTAGTTTCTGAAAATGATTCTGTCTAGTTTTTAAACGAAGATATTTCCTTTTCCGTCATTGGCCTCAAATCGCTTGAAATCTCCACATGTAATTTCCACAAAAAGAGAGTTTCAAATCTTCTCTCTCTAAAGAAAGGTTCAACTCTGTGAGTTGAATACACACACACAAGGAAGTTACTGAGAATTCTTCGGTCTTGCATTATATGAAGAAATCCCGTTTCCAACGAAGGCCTCGTACAGGTCCAAATATCCGCTTCCAGACTTTACAAACAGAGTGTTTCCTAACCGCTCTATGAAAAGGAAGGTTAAACTCTGTGAGCTGAACGCACAAATCATTAAGTTGTTTCAGAGAATGATTCCGTCTAGTTTTTATGCGAAGGTATTTCCTCTTCAAACACTGGCCTCAAATCGCTTGAAATCTCCAATTGCAAAATCCACAAAAAGAGAGTTTCAAATCTGCTCTCTCTAAAGAAATGCTCCACTCTTTGAGTTGAATACACACAACACTAAGAAGCTACTGAGAATTCTTCTGTCTAGCATTATATGAAGGAATCCCGTTTCCAACGAAGGCCTCAAAGAGGTCCAAATGTCCGCTTCCAGATTTTACAAACAGAGTGTTTCCTAACTGCTGTATGAAAAGGAAGGTTAAACTCTGTGAGCTGAATGCACAAATCATTAAGTTGTTTCAGAGAATGATTCCGTCTGGTTTTTAAAAGAAGATATTTCCTTTTCAACCTTTGGCCTCAAATCGCTTGAAATCTCCAATTGCAAAATCCACAAAAAGAGAGTTTCAAATCTGCTCTGTCTAAAGAAAGGTTCAATTCTGTGAGCTGCATACACACAACACAAAGAAGTTACTGAGAACTCCTCTGTCTTGCATTATATGAAGAAATCCCGTTTCCAACGAAGGCCTCGTACAGGTCCAAATATCCACTTGCAGACTTTACAAACCGAGTGTTTTCAAACTGCTCTATGAAAAGAAAGGTTAAACTCTGTCAGGTGGATGCACAAATCACAAAGTAGTTTCTGAGAATGATTCTGTCTAGTTTTGAAACGGAGATATTTCCCTTTCTTCCATTGGCCTCAAATCGCTTGAAATCTCCAATTGCAAATTCCACAAAAAGAGAGTTTCAAATCTGCTCTCTCTGAAGATAGGTTCCACTCCGTGAGCTGAATACACACAACACTAAGAAGTTACTGAGAATTCCTCTGTCTAGTATTATATGAAGGAATCCCGTTTCCAACGAAGGCCTCAAAGAGGTCCAAGTATCCGCTACCAGACTTCACAAACAGAGTGTTTCCTAACTGCTCTATGAAAAGGAAGGTTAAACTCTGTGAGCTGAACGCACAAATCATTAAGTTGTTTCAGAGAATGATTCCGTCTAGTTTTTATACGAAGATATTTCCTTTTCCACCATTGGCCTCAAATCGCTTGAAATCTGCAATTGCAAAATCCACAAAAAGAGAGTTTCAAACCTGCTCTGTCTAAAGAAAGGTTCAACTCTGTGAGCTGCATACACACAACACAAAGAAGTCACTGAGAATTCTTCTGTCTTGCATTATATAAAGAAATCCCGTTTCCAACGAAGGGTGAAAAGAAGTCCAAATATCCAGTTGCAGACTTTACAAACAGAGTGTTTTCGAACTGCTCTATGAAAAGAAAGGTTAAACTCTGTCAGGTGGATGCACACATCACAAAGTAGTTTCTGAGAATGATTCTGTCTAGTTTTTAAACGAAGATATTTCCTTTTCTGTCATTGACCTCAATTCGCTTGAAATCTCCACATGTAAATTCCACAAAACGAGTGTTGCAAATCTGCTCTGCCTAAAGGAAGGTTCAGCTCTGTGGGTTGAATACACACACACAAAGAAGTTACTGAGAATTCTTCTGTCTAGCATTTTATGAAGAAATCCCGTTTCCAACGAAGGCCTTCAAAGAGGTCCAAATATCCACTTGCAGACTTTACAAAGAGAGTGCTTCCAAACTGCTCTGTGAAAAGAAACGTTAAACTCTGTCTGCTGAAGGCACACATCACAAACTAGTTTCTGAAAATGATTCTGTCTAGTTTTTAAACGAAGATATTTCCTTTTCCGTCATTGGCCTCAAATCGCTTGAAATCTCCACATGTAATTTCCACAAAAAGAGAGTTTCAAATCTACTCTCTCTAAAGAAAGGTTCAACTCTGTGAGTTGAATACACACACACAAGGAAGTTACTGAGAATTCTTCGGTCTTGCATTATATGAAGAAATCCCGTTTCCAACGAAGGCCTCGTACAGGTCCAAATATCCGCTTCCAGACTTTACAAACAGAGTGTTTCCTAACCGCTCTATGAAAAGGAAGGTTAAACTCTGTGAGCTGAACGCACAAATCATTAAGTTGTTTCAGAGAATGATTCCGTCTAGTTTTTATGCGAAGGTATTTCCTCTTCAAACACTGGCCTCAAATCGCTTGAAATCTCCAATTGCAAAATCCACAAAAAGAGAGTTTCAAATCTGCTCTCTCTAAAGAAATGCTCCACTCTTTGAGTTGAATACACACAACACTAAGAAGCTACTGAGAATTCTTCTGTCTAGCATTATATGAAGGAATCCCGTTTCCAACGAAGGCCTCAAAGAGGTCCAAATGTCCGCTTCCAGATTTTACAAACAGAGTGTTTCCTAACTGCTGTATGAAAAGGAAGGTTAAACTCTGTGAGCTGAATGCACAAATCATTAAGTTGTTTCAGAGAATGATTCCGTCTGGTTTTTAAAAGAAGATATTTCCTTTTCAACCTTTGGCCTCAAATCGCTTGAAATCTCCAATTGCAAAATCCACAAAAAGAGAGTTTCAAATCTGCTCTGTCTAAAGAAAGGTTCAATTCTGTGAGCTGCATACACACAACACAAAGAAGTTACTGAGAACTCCTCTGTCTTGCATTATATGAAGAAATCCCGTTTCCAACGAAGGCCTCGTACAGGTCCAAATATCCACTTGCAGACTTTACAAACCGAGTGTTTTCAAACTGCTCTATGAAAAGAAAGGTTAAACTCTGTCAGGTGGATGCACAAATCACAAAGTAGTTTCTGAGAATGATTCTGTCTAGTTTTGAAACGGAGATATTTCCCTTTCTTCCATTGGCCTCAAATCGCTTGAAATCTCCAATTGCAAATTCCACAAAAAGAGAGTTTCAAATCTGCTCTCTCTGAAGATAGGTTCCACTCCGTGAGCTGAATACACACAACACTAAGAAGTTACTGAGAATTCCTCTGTCTAGTATTATATGAAGGAATCCCGTTTCCAACGAAGGCCTCAAAGAGGTCCAAGTATCCGCTACCAGACTTCACAAACAGAGTGTTTCCTAACTGCTCTATGAAAAGGAAGGTTAAACTCTGTGAGCTGAACGCACAAATCATTAAGTTGTTTCAGAGAATGATTCCGTCTAGTTTTTATACGAAGATATTTCCTTTTCCACCATTGGCCTCAAATCGCTTGAAATCTGCAATTGCAAAATCCACAAAAAGAGAGTTTCAAACCTGCTCTGTCTAAAGAAAGGTTCAACTCTGTGAGCTGCATACACACAACACAAAGAAGTCACTGAGAATTCTTCTGTCTTGCATTATATAAAGAAATCCCGTTTCCAACGAAGGGTTAAAAGAAGTCCAAATATCCAGTTGCAGACTTTACAAACAGAGTGTTTTCGAACTGCTCTATGAAAAGAAAGGTTAAACTCTGTCAGGTGGATGCACACATCACAAAGTAGTTTCTGAGAATGATTCTGTCTAGTTTTTAAACGAAGATATTTCCTTTTCTGTCATTGACCTCAATTCGCTTGAAATCTCCACATGTAAATTCCACAAAACGAGTGTTGCAAATCTGCTCTGCCTAAAGGAAGGTTCAGCTCTGTGGGTTGAATACACACACACAAAGAAGTTACTGAGAATTCTTCTGTCTAGCATTTTATGAAGAAATCCCGTTTCCAACGAAGGCCTTCAAAGAGGTCCAAATATCCACTTGCAGACTTTACAAAGAGAGTGCTTCCAAACTGCTCTGTGAAAAGAAACGTTAAACTCTGTCTGCTGAAGGCACACATCACAAACTAGTTTCTGAAAATGATTCTGTCTAGTTTTTAAACGAAGATATTTCCTTTTCCGTCATTGGCCTCAAATCGCTTGAAATCTCCACATGTAATTTCCACAAAAAGAGAGTTTCAAATCTACTCTCTCTAAAGAAAGGTTCAACTCTGTGAGTTGAATACACACACACAAGGAAGTTACTGAGAATTCTTCGGTCTTGCATTATATGAAGAAATCCCGTTTCCAACGAAGGCCTCGTACAGGTCCAAATATCCGCTTCCAGACTTTACAAACAGAGTGTTTCCTAACCGCTCTATGAAAAGGAAGGTTAAACTCTGTGAGCTGAACGCACAAATCATTAAGTTGTTTCAGAGAATGATTCCGTCTAGTTTTTATACGAAGGTATTTCCTCTTCAAACACTGGCCTCAAATCGCTTGAAATCTCCAATTGCAAAATCCACAAAAAGAGAGTTTCAAATCTGCTCTCTCTAAAGAAATGCTCCACTCTTTGAGTTGAATACACACAACACTAAGAAGCTACTGAGAATTCTTCTGTCTAGCATTATATGAAGGAATCCCGTTTCCAACGAAGGCCTCAAAGAGGTCCAAATGTCCGCTTCCAGATTTTACAAACAGAGTGTTTCCTAACTGCTGTATGAAAAGGAAGGTTAAACTCTGTGAGCTGAATGCACAAATCATTAAGTTGTTTCAGAGAATGATTCCGTCTGGTTTTTAAAAGAAGATATTTCCTTTTCAACCTTTGGCCTCAAATCGCTTGAAATCTCCAATTGCAAAATCCACAAAAAGAGAGTTTCAAATCTGCTCTGTCTAAAGAAAGGTTCAATTCTGTGAGCTGCATACACACAACACAAAGAAGTTACTGAGAACTCCTCTGTCTTGCATTATATGAAGAAATCCCGTTTCCAACGAAGGCCTCGTACAGGTCCAAATATCCACTTGCAGACTTTACAAACCGAGTGTTTTCAAACTGCTCTATGAAAAGAAAGGTTAAACTCTGTCAGGTGGATGCACAAATCACAAAGTAGTTTCTGAGAATGATTCTGTCTAGTTTTGAAACGGAGATATTTCCCTTTCTTCCATTGGCCTCAAATCGCTTGAAATCTCCAATTGCAAATTCCACAAAAAGAGAGTTTCAAATCTGCTCTCTCTGAAGATAGGTTCCACTCTGTGAGCTGAATACACACAACACTAAGAAGTTACTGAGAATTCCTCTGTCTAGTATTATATGAAGGAATCCCGTTTCCAACGAAGGCCTCAAAGAGGTCCAAGTATCCGCTACCAGACTTCACAAACAGAGTGTTTCCTAACTGCTCTATGAAAAGGAAGGTTAAACTCTGTGAGCTGAACGCACAAATCATTAAGTTGTTTCAGAGAATGATTCCGTCTAGTTTTTATACGAAGATATTTCCTTTTCCACCATTGGCCTCAAATCGCTTGAAATCTGCAATTGCAAAATCCACAAAAAGAGAGTTTCAAACCTGCTCTGTCTAAAGAAAGGTTCAACTCTGTGAGCTGCATACACACAACACAAAGAAGTCACTGAGAATTCTTCTGTCTTGCATTATATAAAGAAATCCCGTTTCCAACGAAGGGTGAAAAGAAGTCCAAATATCCAGTTGCAGACTTTACAAACAGAGTGTTTTCGAACTGCTCTATGAAAAGAAAGGTTAAACTCTGTCAGGTGGATGCACACATCACAAAGTAGTTTCTGAGAATGATTCTGTCTAGTTTTTAAACGAAGATATTTCCTTTTCTGTCATTGACCTCAATTCGCTTGAAATCTCCACATGTAAATTCCACAAAACGAGTGTTGCAAATCTGCTCTGCCTAAAGGAAGGTTCAGCTCTGTGGGTTGAATACACACACACAAAGAAGTTACTGAGAATTCTTCTGTCTAGCATTTTATGAAGAAATCCCGTTTCCAACGAAGGCCTTCAAAGAGGTCCAAATATCCACTTGCAGACTTTACAAAGAGAGTGCTTCCAAACTGCTCTGTGAAAAGAAACGTTAAACTCTGTCTGCTGAAGGCACACATCACAAACTAGTTTCTGAAAATGATTCTGTCTAGTTTTTAAACGAAGATATTTCCTTTTCCGTCATTGGCCTCAAATCGCTTGAAATCTCCACATGTAATTTCCACAAAAAGAGAGTTTCAAATCTACTCTCTCTAAAGAAAGGTTCAACTCTGTGAGTTGAATACACACACACAAGGAAGTTACTGAGAATTCTTCGGTCTTGCATTATATGAAGAAATCCCGTTTCCAACGAAGGCCTCGTACAGGTCCAAATATCCGCTTCCAGACTTTACAAACAGAGTGTTTCCTAACCGCTCTATGAAAAGGAAGGTTAAACACTGTGAGATGAACGCACAAATCATTAAGTTGTTTCAGAGAATGATTCCGTCTAGTTTTTATGCGAAGGTATTTCCTCTTCAAACACTGGCCTCAAATCGCTTGAAATCTCCAATTGCAAAATCCACAAAAAGAGAGTTTCAAATCTGCTCTCTCTAAAGAAATGCTCCACTCTTTGAGTTGAATACACACAACACTAAGAAGTTACTGAGAATTCTTCTGTCTAGCATTATATGAAGGAATCCCGTTTCCAACGAAGGCCTCAAAGAGGTCCAAATGTCCGCTTCCAGATTTTACAAACAGAGTGTTTCCTAACTGCTGTATGAAAAGGAAGGTTAAACTCTGTGAGCTGAATGCACAAATCATTAAGTTGTTTCAGAGAATGATTCCGTCTGGTTTTTAAAAGAAGATATTTCCTTTTCAACCTTTGGCCTCAAATCGCTTGAAATCTCCAATTGCAAAATCCACAAAAAGAGAGTTTCAAATCTGCTCTGTCTAAAGAAAAGTTCAATTCTGTGAGCTGCATACACACAACACAAAGAAGTTACTGAGAACTCCTCTGTCTTGCATTATATGAAGAAATCCCGTTTCCAACGAAGGCCTCGTACAGGTCCAAATATCCACTTGCAGACTTTACAAACCGAGTGTTTTCAAACTGCTCTATGAAAAGAAAGGTTAAACTCTGTCAGGTGGATGCACAAATCACAAAGTAGTTTCTGAGAATGATTCTGTCTAGTTTTGAAACGGAGATATTTCCCTTTCTTCCATTGGCCTCAAATCGCTTGAAATCTCCAATTGCAAATTCCACAAAAAGAGAGTTTCAAATCTGCTCTCTCTGAAGATAGGTTCCACTCCGTGAGCTGAATACACACAACACTAAGAAGTTACTGAGAATTCCTCTGTCTAGTATTATATGAAGGAATCCCGTTTCCAACGAAGGCCTCAAAGAGGTCCAAGTATCCGCTACCAGACTTCACAAACAGAGTGTTTCCTAACTGCTCTATGAAAAGGAAGGTTAAACTCTGTGAGCTGAACGCACAAATCATTAAGTTGTTTCAAAGAATGATTCCGTCTAGTTTTTATACGAAGATATTTCCTTTTCCACCATTGGCCTCAAATCGCTTGAAATCTGCAATTGCAAAATCCACAAAAAGAGAGTTTCAAACCTGCTCTGTCTAAAGAAAGGTTCAACTCTGTGAGCTGCATACACACAACACAAAGAAGTCACTGAGAATTCTTCTGTCTTGCATTATATAAAGAAATCCCGTTTCCAACGAAGGGTGAAAAGAAGTCCAAATATCCAGTTGCAGACTTTACAAACAGAGTGTTTTCGAACTGCTCTATGAAAAGAAAGGTTAAACTCTGTCAGGTGGATGCACACATCACAAAGTAGTTTCTGAGAATGATTCTGTCTAGTTTTTAAACGAAGATATTTCCTTTTCTGTCATTGACCTCAATTCGCTTGAAATCTCCACATGTAAATTCCACAAAACGAGTGTTGCAAATCTGCTCTGCCTAAAGGAAGGTTCAGCTCTGTGGGTTGAATACACACACACAAAGAAGTTACTGAGAATTCTTCTGTCTAGCATTTTATGAAGAAATCCCGTTTCCAACGAAGGCCTTCAAAGAGGTCCAAATATCCACTTGCAGACTTTACAAAGAGAGTGCTTCCAAACTGCTCTGTGAAAAGAAACGTTAAACTCTGTCTGCTGAAGGCACACATCACAAACTAGTTTCTGAAAATGATTCTGTCTAGTTTTTAAACGAAGATATTTCCTTTTCCGTCATTGGCCTCAAATCGCTTGAAATCTCCACATGTAATTTCCACAAAAAGAGATTGTCAAATCTTCTCTCTCTAAAGAAAGGTTCAACTCTGTGAGTTGAATACACACACACAAGGAAGTTACTGAGAATTCTTCGGTCTTGCATTATATGAAGAAATCCCGTTTCCAACGAAGGCCTCGTACAGGTCCAAATATCCGCTTCCAGACTTTACAAACAGAGTGTTTCCTAACCGCTCTATGAAAAGGAAGGTTAAGCTCTGTGAGCTGAACGCACAAATCATTAAGTTGTTTCAGAGAATGATTCCGTCTAGTTTTTATGCGAAGGTATTTCCTCTTCAAACACTGGCCTCAAATCGCTTGAAATCTCCAATTGCAAAATCCACAAAAAGAGAGTTTCAAATCTGCTCTCTCTAAAGAAATGCTCCACTCTTTGAGTTGAATACACACAACACTAAGAAGTTACTGAGAATTCTTCTGTCTAGCATTATATGAAGGAATCCCGTTTCCAACGAAGGCCTCAAAGAGGTCCAAATGTCCGCTTCCAGATTTTACAAACAGAGTGTTTCCTAACTGCTGTATGAAAAGGAAGGTTAAACTCTGTGAGCTGAATGCACAAATCATTAAGTTGTTTCAGAGAATGATTCCGTCTGGTTTTTAAAAGAAGATATTTCCTTTTCAACCTTTGGCCTCAAATCGCTTGAAATCTCCAATTGCAAAATCCACAAAAAGAGAGTTTCAAATCTGCTCTGTCTAAAGAAAGGTTCAATTCTGTGAGCTGCATACACACAACACAAAGAAGTTACTGAGAACTCCTCTGTCTTGCATTATATGAAGAAATCCCGTTTCCAACGAAGGCCTCGTACAGGTCCAAATATCCACTTGCAGACTTTACAAACCGAGTGTTTTCAAACTGCTCTATGAAAAGAAAGGTTAAACTCTGTCAGGTGGATGCACAAATCACAAAGTAGTTTCTGAGAATGATTCTGTCTAGTTTTGAAACGGAGATATTTCCCTTTCTTCCATTGGCCTCAAATCGCTTGAAATCTCCAATTGCAAATTCCACAAAAAGAGAGTTTCAAATCTGCTCTCTCTGAAGATAGGTTCCACTCCGTGAGCTGAATACACACAACACTAAGAAGTTACTGAGAATTCCTCTGTCTAGTATTAGATGAAGGAATCCCGTTTCCAACGAAGGCCTCAAAGAGGTCCAAGTATCCGCTACCAGACTTCACAAACAGAGTGTTTCCTAACTGCTCTATGAAAAGGAAGGTTAAACTCTGTGAGCTGAACGCACAAATCATTAAGTTGTTTCAAAGAATGATTCCGTCTAGTTTTTATACGAAGATATTTCCTTTTCCACCATTGGCCTCAAATCGCTTGAAATCTGCAATTGCAAAATCCACAAAAAGAGAGTTTCAAACCTGCTCTGTCTAAAGAAAGGTTCAACTCTGTGAGCTGCATACACACAACACAAAGAAGTCACTGAGAATTCTTCTGTCTTGCATTATATAAAGAAATCCCGTTTCCAACGAAGGGTGAAAAGAAGTCCAAATATCCAGTTGCAGACTTTACAAACAGAGTGTTTTCGAACTGCTCTATGAAAAGAAAGGTTAAACTCTGTCAGGTGGATGCACACATCACAAAGTAGTTTCTGAGAATGATTCTGTCTAGTTTTTAAACGAAGATATTTCCTTTTCTGTCATTGACCTCAATTCGCTTGAAATCTCCACATGTAAATTCCACAAAACGAGTGTTGCAAATCTGCTCTGCCTAAAGGAAGGTTCAGCTCTGTGGGTTGAATACACACACACAAAGAAGTTACTGAGAATTCTTCTGTCTAGCATTTTATGAAGAAATCCCGTTTCCAACGAAGGCCTTCAAAGAGGTCCAAATATCCACTTGCAGACTTTACAAAGAGAGTGCTTCCAAACTGCTCTGTGAAAAGAAACGTTAAACTCTGTCTGCTGAAGGCACACATCACAAACTAGTTTCTGAAAATGATTCTGTCTAGTTTTTAAACGAAGATATTTCCTTTTCCGTCATTGGCCTCAAATCGCTTGAAATCTCCACATGTAATTTCCACAAAAAGAGAGTGTCAAATCTTCTCTCTCTAAAGAAAGGTTCAACTCTGTGAGTTGAATACACACACACAAGGAAGTTACTGAGAATTCTTCGGTCTTGCATTATATGAAGAAATCCCGTTTCCAACGAAGGCCTCGTACAGGTCCAAATATCCGCTTCCAGACTTTACAAACAGAGTGTTTCCTAACCGCTCTATGAAAAGGAAGGTTAAGCTCTGTGAGCTGAACGCACAAATCATTAAGTTGTTTCAGAGAATGATTCCGTCTAGTTTTTATGCGAAGGTATTTCCTCTTCAAACACTGGCCTCAAATCGCTTGAAATCTCCAATTGCAAAATCCACAAAAAGAGAGTTTCAAATCTGCTCTCTCTAAAGAAATGCTCCACTCTTTGAGTTGAATACACACAACACTAAGAAGTTACTGAGAATTCTTCTGTCTAGCATTATATGAAGGAATCCCGTTTCCAACGAAGGCCTCAAAGAGGTCCAAATGTCCGCTTCCAGATTTTACAAACAGAGTGTTTCCTAACTGCTGTATGAAAAGGAAGGTTAAACTCTGTGAGCTGAATGCACAAATCATTAAGTTGTTTCAGAGAATGATTCCGTCTGGTTTTTAAAAGAAGATATTTCCTTTTCAACCTTTGGCCTCAAATCGCTTGAAATCTCCAATTGCAAAATCCACAAAAAGAGAGTTTCAAATCTGCTCTGTCTAAAGAAAGGTTCAATTCTGTGAGCTGCATACACACAACACAAAGAAGTTACTGAGAACTCCTCTGTCTTGCATTATATGAAGAAATCCCGTTTCCAACGAAGGCCTCGTACAGGTCCAAATATCCACTTGCAGACTTTACAAACCGAGTGTTTTCAAACTGCTCTATGAAAAGAAAGGTTAAACTCTGTCAGGTGGATGCACAAATCACAAAGTAGTTTCTGAGAATGATTCTGTCTAGTTTTGAAACGGAGATATTTCCCTTTCTTCCATTGGCCTCAAATCGCTTGAAATCTCCAATTGCAAATTCCACAAAAAGAGAGTTTCAAATCTGCTCTCTCTGAAGATAGGTTCCACTCCGTGAGCTGAATACACACAACACTAAGAAGTTACTGAGAATTCCTCTGTCTAGTATTATATGAAGGAATCCCGTTTCCAACGAAGGCCTCAAAGAGGTCCAAGTATCCGCTACCAGACTTCACAAACAGAGTGTTTCCTAACTGCTCTATGAAAAGGAAGGTTAAACTCTGTGAGCTGAACGCACAAATCATTAAGTTGTTTCAGAGAATGATTCCGTCTAGTTTTTATACGAAGATATTTCCTTTTCCACCATTGGCCTCAAATCGCTTGAAATCTGCAATTGCAAAATCCACAAAAAGAGAGTTTCAAACCTGCTCTGTCTAAAGAAAGGTTCAACTCTGTGAGCTGCATACACACAACACAAAGAAGTCACTGAGAATTCTTCTGTCTTGCATTATATAAAGAAATCCCGTTTCCAACGAAGGGTGAAAAGAAGTCCAAATATCCAGTTGCAGACTTTACAAACAGAGTGTTTTCGAACTGCTCTATGAAAAGAAAGGTTAAACTCTGTCAGGTGGATGCACACATCACAAAGTAGTTTCTGAGAATGATTCTGTCTAGTTTTTAAACGAAGATATTTCCTTTTCTGTCATTGACCTCAATTCGCTTGAAATCTCCACATGTAAATTCCACAAAACGAGTGTTGCAAATCTGCTCTGCCTAAAGGAAGGTTCAGCTCTGTGGGTTGAATACACACACACAAAGAAGTTACTGAGAATTCTTCTGTCTAGCATTTTATGAAGAAATCCCGTTTCCAACGAAGGCCTTCAAAGAGGTCCAAATATCCACTTGCAGACTTTACAAAGAGAGTGCTTCCAAACTGCTCTGTGAAAAGAAACGTTAAACTCTGTCTGCTGAAGGCACACATCACAAACTAGTTTCTGAAAATGATTCTGTCTAGTTTTTAAACGAAGATATTTCCTTTTCCGTCATTGGCCTCAAATCGCTTGAAATCTCCACATGTAATTTCCACAAAAAGAGAGTTTCAAATCTACTCTCTCTAAAGAAAGGTTCAACTCTGTGAGTTGAATACACACACACAAGGAAGTTACTGAGAATTCTTTGGTCTTGCATTATATGAAGAAATCCCGTTTCCAACGAAGGCCTCGTACAGGTCCAAATATCCGCTTCCAGACTTTACAAACAGAGTGTTTCCTAACTGCTCTATGAAAAGGAAGGTTAAACACTGTGAGATGAACGCACAAATCATTAAGTTGTTTCAGAGAATGATTCCGTCTGGTTTTTAAAAGAAGATATTTCCTTTTCAACCTTTGGCCTCAAATCGCTTGAAATCTCCAATTGCAAAATCCACAAAAAGAGAGTTTCAAATCTGCTCTGTCTAAAGAAAGGTTCAATTCTGTGAGCTGCATACACACAACACAAAGAAGTTACTGAGAACTCCTCTGTCTTGCATTATATGAAGAAATCCCGTTTCCAACGAAGGCCTCGTACAGGTCCAAATATCCACTTGCAGACTTTACAAACCGAGTGTTTTCAAACTGCTCTATGAAAAGAAAGGTTAAACTCTGTCAGGTGGATGCACAAATCACAAAGTAGTTTCTGAGAATGATTCTGTCTAGTTTTGAAACGGAGATATTTCCCTTTCTTCCATTGGCCTCAAATCGCTTGAAATCTCCAATTGCAAATTCCACAAAAAGAGAGTTTCAAATCTGCTCTCTCTGAAGATAGGTTCCACTCCGTGAGCTGAATACACACAACACTAAGAAGTTACTGAGAATTCCTCTGTCTAGTATTATATGAAGGAATCCCGTTTCCAACGAAGGCCTCAAAGAGGTCCAAGTATCCGCTACCAGACTTCACAAACAGAGTGTTTCCTAACTGCTCTATGAAAAGGAAGGTTAAACTCTGTGAGCTGAACGCACAAATCATTAAGTTGTTTCAGAGAATGATTCCGTCTAGTTTTTATACGAAGATATTTCCTTTTCCACCATTGGCCTCAAATCGCTTGAAATCTGCAATTGCAAAATCCACAAAAAGAGAGTTTCAAACCTGCTCTGTCTAAAGAAAGGTTCAACTCTGTGAGCTGCATACACACAACACAAAGAAGTCACTGAGAATTCTTCTGTCTTGCATTATATAAAGAAATCCCGTTTCCAACGAAGGGTGAAAAGAAGTCCAAATATCCAGTTGCAGACTTTACAAACAGAGTGTTTTCGAACTGCTCTATGAAAAGAAAGGTTAAACTCTGTCAGGTGGATGCACACATCACAAAGTAGTTTCTGAGAATGATTCTGTCTAGTTTTTAAACGAAGATATTTCCTTTTCTGTCATTGACCTCAATTCGCTTGAAATCTCCACATGTAAATTCCACAAAACGAGTGTTGCAAATCTGCTCTGCCTAAAGGAAGGTTCAGCTCTGTGGGTTGAATACACACACACAAAGAAGTTACTGAGAATTCTTCTGTCTAGCATTTTATGAAGAAATCCCGTTTCCAACGAAGGCCTTCAAAGAGGTCCAAATATCCACTTGCAGACTTTACAAAGAGAGTGCTTCCAAACTGCTCTGTGAAAAGAAACGTTAAACTCTGTCTGCTGAAGGCACACATCACA
This sequence comes from Pan troglodytes, assembly GCF_028858775.2. NCBI lineage: Eukaryota > Metazoa > Chordata > Mammalia > Primates > Hominidae > Pan > Pan troglodytes. The sequence goes on from NC_072420.2 coordinate 13,003,042, forward strand.
AACTAGTTTCTGAAAATGATTCTGTCTAGTTTTTAAACGAAGATATTTCCTTTTCCGTCATTGGCCTCAAATCGCTTGAAATCTCCACATGTAATTTCCACAAAAAGAGAGTTTCAAATCTACTCTCTCTAAAGAAAGGTTCAACTCTGTGAGTTGAATACACACACACAAGGAAGTTACTGAGAATTCTTTGGTCTTGCATTATATGAAGAAATCCCGTTTCCAACGAAGGCCTCGTACAGGTCCAAATATCCGCTTCCAGACTTTACAAACAGAGTGTTTCCTAACTGCTCTATGAAAAGGAAGGTTAAACACTGTGAGATGAACGCACAAATCATTAAGTTGTTTCAGAGAATGATTCCGTCTGGTTTTTAAAAGAAGATATTTCCTTTTCAACCTTTGGCCTCAAATCGCTTGAAATCTCCAATTGCAAAATCCACAAAAAGAGAGTTTCAAATCTGCTCTGTCTAAAGAAAGGTTCAATTCTGTGAGCTGCATACACACAACACAAAGAAGTTACTGAGAACTCCTCTGTCTTGCATTATATGAAGAAATCCCGTTTCCAACGAAGGCCTCGTACAGGTCCAAATATCCACTTGCAGACTTTACAAACCGAGTGTTTTCAAACTGCTCTATGAAAAGAAAGGTTAAACTCTGTCAGGTGGATGCACAAATCACAAAGTAGTTTCTGAGAATGATTCTGTCTAGTTTTTAAACGGAGATATTTCCCTTTCTTCCATTGGCCTCAAATCGCTTGAAATCTCCAATTGCAAATTCCACAAAAAGAGAGTTTCAAATCTGCTCTCTCTGAAGATAGGTTCCACTCCGTGAGCTGAATACACACAACACTAAGAAGTTACTGAGAATTCCTCTGTCTAGTATTAGATGAAGGAATCCCGTTTCCAACGAAGGCCTCAAAGAGGTCCAAGTATCCGCTACCAGACTTCACAAACAGAGTGTTTCCTAACTGCTCTATGAAAAGGAAGGTTAAACTCTGTGAGCTGAACGCACAAATCATTAAGTTGTTTCAGAGAATGATTCCGTCTAGTTTTTATACGAAGATATTTCCTTTTCCACCATTGGCCTCAAATCGCTTGAAATCTGCAATTGCAAAATCCACAAAAAGAGAGTTTCAAACCTGCTCTGTCTAAAGAAAGGTTCAACTCTGTGAGCTGCATACACACAACACAAAGAAGTCACTGAGAATTCTTCTGTCTTGCATTATATAAAGAAATCCCGTTTCCAACGAAGGGTTAAAAGAAGTCCAAATATCCAGTTGCAGACTTTACAAACAGAGTGTTTTCGAACTGCTCTATGAAAAGAAAGGTTAAACTCTGTCAGGTGGATGCACACATCACAAAGTAGTTTCTGAGAATGATTCTGTCTAGTTTTTAAACGAAGATATTTCCTTTTCTGTCATTGACCTCAATTCGCTTGAAATCTCCACATGTAAATTCCACAAAACGAGTGTTGCAAATCTGCTCTGCCTAAAGGAAGGTTCAGCTCTGTGGGTTGAATACACACACACAAAGAAGTTACTGAGAATTCTTCTGTCTAGCATTTTATGAAGAAATCCCGTTTCCAACGAAGGCCTTCAAAGAGGTCCAAATATCCACTTGCAGACTTTACAAAGAGAGTGCTTCCAAACTGCTCTGTGAAAAGAAACGTTAAACTCTGTCTGCTGAAGGCACACATCACAAACTAGTTTCTGAAAATGATTCTGTCTAGTTTTTAAACGAAGATATTTCCTTTTCCGTCATTGGCCTCAAATCGCTTGAAATCTCCACATGTAATTTCCACAAAAAGAGAGTTTCAAATCTACTCTCTCTAAAGAAAGGTTCAACTCTGTGAGTTGAATACACACACACAAGGAAGTTACTGAGAATTCTTTGGTCTTGCATTATATGAAGAAATCCCGTTTCCAACGAAGGCCTCGTACAGGTCCAAATATCCGCTTCCAGACTTTACAAACAGAGTGTTTCCTAACTGCTCTATGAAAAGGAAGGTTAAACACTGTGAGATGAACGCACAAATCATTAAGTTGTTTCAGAGAATGATTCCGTCTGGTTTTTAAAAGAAGATATTTCCTTTTCAACCTTTGGCCTCAAATCGCTTGAAATCTCCAATTGCAAAATCCACAAAAAGAGAGTTTCAAATCTGCTCTGTCTAAAGAAAGGTTCAATTCTGTGAGCTGCATACACACAACACAAAGAAGTTACTGAGAACTCCTCTGTCTTGCATTATATGAAGAAATCCCGTTTCCAACGAAGGCCTCGTACAGGTCCAAATATCCACTTGCAGACTTTACAAACCGAGTGTTTTCAAACTGCTCTATGAAAAGAAAGGTTAAACTCTGTCAGGTGGATGCACAAATCACAAAGTAGTTTCTGAGAATGATTCTGTCTAGTTTTTAAACGGAGATATTTCCCTTTCTTCCATTGGCCTCAAATCGCTTGAAATCTCCAATTGCAAATTCCACAAAAAGAGAGTTTCAAATCTGCTCTCTCTGAAGATAGGTTCCACTCCGTGAGCTGAATACACACAACACTAAGAAGTTACTGAGAATTCCTCTGTCTAGTATTAGATGAAGGAATCCCGTTTCCAACGAAGGCCTCAAAGAGGTCCAAGTATCCGCTACCAGACTTCACAAACAGAGTGTTTCCTAACTGCTCTATGAAAAGGAAGGTTAAACTCTGTGAGCTGAACGCACAAATCATTAAGTTGTTTCAGAGAATGATTCCGTCTAGTTTTTATACGAAGATATTTCCTTTTCCACCATTGGCCTCAAATCGCTTGAAATCTGCAATTGCAAAATCCACAAAAAGAGAGTTTCAAACCTGCTCTGTCTAAAGAAAGGTTCAACTCTGTGAGCTGCATACACACAACACAAAGAAGTCACTGAGAATTCTTCTGTCTTGCATTATATAAAGAAATCCCGTTTCCAACGAAGGGTTAAAAGAAGTCCAAATATCCAGTTGCAGACTTTACAAACAGAGTGTTTTCGAACTGCTCTATGAAAAGAAAGGTTAAACTCTGTCAGGTGGATGCACACATCACAAAGTAGTTTCTGAGAATGATTCTGTCTAGTTTTTAAACGAAGATATTTCCTTTTCTGTCATTGACCTCAATTCGCTTGAAATCTCCACATGTAAATTCCACAAAACGAGTGTTGCAAATCTGCTCTGCCTAAAGGAAGGTTCAGCTCTGTGGGTTGAATACACACACACAAAGAAGTTACTGAGAATTCTTCTGTCTAGCATTTTATGAAGAAATCCCGTTTCCAACGAAGGCCTTCAAAGAGGTCCAAATATCCACTTGCAGACTTTACAAAGAGAGTGCTTCCAAACTGCTCTGTGAAAAGAAACGTTAAACTCTGTCTGCTGAAGGCACACATCACAAACTAGTTTCTGAAAATGATTCTGTCTAGTTTTTAAACGAAGATATTTCCTTTTCCGTCATTGGCCTCAAATCGCTTGAAATCTCCACATGTAATTTCCACAAAAAGAGAGTTTCAAATCTACTCTCTCTAAAGAAAGGTTCAACTCTGTGAGTTGAATACACACACACAAGGAAGTTACTGAGAATTCTTCGGTCTTGCATTATATGAAGAAATCCCGTTTCCAACGAAGGCCTCGTACAGGTCCAAATATCCGCTTCCAGACTTTACAAACAGAGTGTTTCCTAACCGCTCTATGAAAAGGAAGGTTAAACTCTGTGAGCTGAACGCACAAATCATTAAGTTGTTTCAGAGAATGATTCCGTCTAGTTTTTATGCGAAGGTATTTCCTCTTCAAACACTGGCCTCAAATCGCTTGAAATCTCCAATTGCAAAATCCACAAAAAGAGAGTTTCAAATCTGCTCTCTCTAAAGAAATGCTCCACTCTTTGAGTTGAATACACACAACACTAAGAAGCTACTGAGAATTCTTCTGTCTAGCATTATATGAAGGAATCCCGTTTCCAACGAAGGCCTCAAAGAGGTCCAAATGTCCGCTTCCAGATTTTACAAACAGAGTGTTTCCTAACTGCTGTATGAAAAGGAAGGTTAAACTCTGTGAGCTGAATGCACAAATCATTAAGTTGTTTCAGAGAATGATTCCGTCTGGTTTTTAAAAGAAGATATTTCCTTTTCAACCTTTGGCCTCAAATCGCTTGAAATCTCCAATTGCAAAATCCACAAAAAGAGAGTTTCAAATCTGCTCTGTCTAAAGAAAGGTTCAATTCTGTGAGCTGCATACACACAACACAAAGAAGTTACTGAGAACTCCTCTGTCTTGCATTATATGAAGAAATCCCGTTTCCAACGAAGGCCTCGTACAGGTCCAAATATCCACTTGCAGACTTTACAAACCGAGTGTTTTCAAACTGCTCTATGAAAAGAAAGGTTAAACTCTGTCAGGTGGATGCACAAATCACAAAGTAGTTTCTGAGAATGATTCTGTCTAGTTTTGAAACGGAGATATTTCCCTTTCTTCCATTGGCCTCAAATCGCTTGAAATCTCCAATTGCAAATTCCACAAAAAGAGAGTTTCAAATCTGCTCTCTCTGAAGATAGGTTCCACTCCGTGAGCTGAATACACACAACACTAAGAAGTTACTGAGAATTCCTCTGTCTAGTATTATATGAAGGAATCCCGTTTCCAACGAAGGCCTCAAAGAGGTCCAAGTATCCGCTACCAGACTTCACAAACAGAGTGTTTCCTAACTGCTCTATGAAAAGGAAGGTTAAACTCTGTGAGCTGAACGCACAAATCATTAAGTTGTTTCAGAGAATGATTCCGTCTAGTTTTTATACGAAGATATTTCCTTTTCCACCATTGGCCTCAAATCGCTTGAAATCTGCAATTGCAAAATCCACAAAAAGAGAGTTTCAAACCTGCTCTGTCTAAAGATAGGTTCAACTCTGTGAGCTGCATACACACAACACAAAGAAGTCACTGAGAATTCTTCTGTCTTGCATTATATAAAGAAATCCCGTTTCCAACGAAGGGTGAAAAGAAGTCCAAATATCCAGTTGCAGACTTTACAAACAGAGTGTTTTCGAACTGCTCTATGAAAAGAAAGGTTAAACTCTGTCAGGTGGATGCACACATCACAAAGTAGTTTCTGAGAATGATTCTGTCTAGTTTTTAAACGAAGATATTTCCTTTTCTGTCATTGACCTCAATTCGCTTGAAATCTCCACATGTAAATTCCACAAAACGAGTGTTGCAAATCTGCTCTGCCTAAAGGAAGGTTCAGCTCTGTGGGTTGAATACACACACACAAAGAAGTTACTGAGAATTCTTCTGTCTAGCATTTTATGAAGAAATCCCGTTTCCAACGAAGGCCTTCAAAGAGGTCCAAATATCCACTTGCAGACTTTACAAAGAGAGTGCTTCCAAACTGCTCTGTGAAAAGAAACGTTAAACTCTGTCTGCTGAAGGCACACATCACAAACTAGTTTCTGAAAATGATTCTGTCTAGTTTTTAAACGAAGATATTTCCTTTTCCGTCATTGGCCTCAAATCGCTTGAAATCTCCACATGTAATTTCCACAAAAAGAGAGTTTCAAATCTACTCTCTCTAAAGAAAGGTTCAACTCTGTGAGTTGAATACACACACACAAGGAAGTTACTGAGAATTCTTTGGTCTTGCATTATATGAAGAAATCCCGTTTCCAACGAAGGCCTCGTACAGGTCCAAATATCCGCTTCCAGACTTTACAAACAGAGTGTTTCCTAACTGCTCTATGAAAAGGAAGGTTAAACACTGTGAGATGAACGCACAAATCATTAAGTTGTTTCAGAGAATGATTCCGTCTGGTTTTTAAAAGAAGATATTTCCTTTTCAACCTTTGGCCTCAAATCGCTTGAAATCTCCAATTGCAAAATCCACAAAAAGAGAGTTTCAAATCTGCTCTGTCTAAAGAAAGGTTCAATTCTGTGAGCTGCATACACACAACACAAAGAAGTTACTGAGAACTCCTCTGTCTTGCATTATATGAAGAAATCCCGTTTCCAACGAAGGCCTCGTACAGGTCCAAATATCCACTTGCAGACTTTACAAACCGAGTGTTTTCAAACTGCTCTATGAAAAGAAAGGTTAAACTCTGTCAGGTGGATGCACAAATCACAAAGTAGTTTCTGAGAATGATTCTGTCTAGTTTTGAAACGGAGATATTTCCCTTTCTTCCATTGGCCTCAAATCGCTTGAAATCTCCAATTGCAAATTCCACAAAAAGAGAGTTTCAAATCTGCTCTCTCTGAAGATAGGTTCCACTCCGTGAGCTGAATACACACAACACTAAGAAGTTACTGAGAATTCCTCTGTCTAGTATTATATGAAGGAATCCCGTTTCCAACGAAGGCCTCAAAGAGGTCCAAGTATCCGCTACCAGACTTCACAAACAGAGTGTTTCCTAACTGCTCTATGAAAAGGAAGGTTAAACTCTGTGAGCTGAACGCACAAATCATTAAGTTGTTTCAGAGAATGATTCCGTCTAGTTTTTATACGAAGATATTTCCTTTTCCACCATTGGCCTCAAATCGCTTGAAATCTGCAATTGCAAAATCCACAAAAAGAGAGTTTCAAACCTGCTCTGTCTAAAGAAAGGTTCAACTCTGTGAGCTGCATACACACAACACAAAGAAGTCACTGAGAATTCTTCTGTCTTGCATTATATAAAGAAATCCCGTTTCCAACGAAGGGTTAAAAGAAGTCCAAATATCCAGTTGCAGACTTTACAAACAGAGTGTTTTCGAACTGCTCTATGAAAAGAAAGGTTAAACTCTGTCAGGTGGATGCACACATCACAAAGTAGTTTCTGAGAATGATTCTGTCTAGTTTTTAAACGAAGATATTTCCTTTTCTGTCATTGACCTCAATTCGCTTGAAATCTCCACATGTAAATTTCACAAAACGAGTGTTGCAAATCTGCTCTGCCTAAAGGAAGGTTCAGCTCTGTGGGTTGAATACACACACACAAAGAAGTTACTGAGAATTCTTCTGTCTAGCATTTTATGAAGAAATCCCGTTTCCAACGAAGGCCTTCAAAGAGGTCCAAATATCCACTTGCAGACTTTACAAAGAGAGTGCTTCCAAACTGCTCTGTGAAAAGAAACGTTAAACTCTGTCTGCTGAAGGCACACATCACAAACTAGTTTCTGAAAATGATTCTGTCTAGTTTTTAAACGAAGATATTTCCTTTTCCGTCATTGGCCTCAAATCGCTTGAAATCTCCACATGTAATTTCCACAAAAAGAGAGTTTCAAATCTACTCTCTCTAAAGAAAGGTTCAACTCTGTGAGTTGAATACACACACACAAGGAAGTTACTGAGAATTCTTTGGTCTTGCATTATATGAAGAAATCCCGTTTCCAACGAAGGCCTCGTACAGGTCCAAATATCCGCTTCCAGACTTTACAAACAGAGTGTTTCCTAACTGCTCTATGAAAAGGAAGGTTAAACACTGTGAGATGAACGCACAAATCATTAAGTTGTTTCAGAGAATGATTCCGTCTGGTTTTTAAAAGAAGATATTTCCTTTTCAACCTTTGGCCTCAAATCGCTTGAAATCTCCAATTGCAAAATCCACAAAAAGAGAGTTTCAAATCTGCTCTGTCTAAAGAAAGGTTCAATTCTGTGAGCTGCATACACACAACACAAAGAAGTTACTGAGAACTCCTCTGTCTTGCATTATATGAAGAAATCCCGTTTCCAACGAAGGCCTCGTACAGGTCCAAATATCCACTTGCAGACTTTACAAACCGAGTGTTTTCAAACTGCTCTATGAAAAGAAAGGTTAAACTCTGTCAGGTGGATGCACAAATCACAAAGTAGTTTCTGAGAATGATTCTGTCTAGTTTTGAAACGGAGATATTTCCCTTTCTTCCATTGGCCTCAAATCGCTTGAAATCTCCAATTGCAAATTCCACAAAAAGAGAGTTTCAAATCTGCTCTCTCTGAAGATAGGTTCCACTCCGTGAGCTGAATACACACAACACTAAGAAGTTACTGAGAATTCCTCTGTCTAGTATTATATGAAGGAATCCCGTTTCCAACGAAGGCCTCAAAGAGGTCCAAGTATCCGCTACCAGACTTCACAAACAGAGTGTTTCCTAACTGCTCTATGAAAAGGAAGGTTAAACTCTGTGAGCTGAACGCACAAATCATTAAGTTGTTTCAGAGAATGATTCCGTCTAGTTTTTATACGAAGATATTTCCTTTTCCACCATTGGCCTCAAATCGCTTGAAATCTGCAATTGCAAAATCCACAAAAAGAGAGTTTCAAACCTGCTCTGTCTAAAGAAAGGTTCAACTCTGTGAGCTGCATACACACAACACAAAGAAGTCACTGAGAATTCTTCTGTCTTGCATTATATAAAGAAATCCCGTTTCCAACGAAGGGTTAAAAGAAGTCCAAATATCCAGTTGCAGACTTTACAAACAGAGTGTTTTCGAACTGCTCTATGAAAAGAAAGGTTAAACTCTGTCAGGTGGATGCACACATCACAAAGTAGTTTCTGAGAATGATTCTGTCTAGTTTTTAAACGAAGATATTTCCTTTTCTGTCATTGACCTCAATTCGCTTGAAATCTCCACATGTAAATTGCACAAAACGAGTGTTGCAAATCTGCTCTGCCTAAAGGAAGGTTCAGCTCTGTGGGTTGAATACACACACACAAAGAAGTTACTGAGAATTCTTCTGTCTAGCATTTTATGAAGAAATCCCGTTTCCAACGAAGGCCTTCAAAGAGGTCCAAATATCCACTTGCAGACTTTACAAAGAGAGTGCTTCCAAACTGCTCTGTGAAAAGAAACGTTAAACTCTGTCTGCTGAAGGCACACATCACAAACTAGTTTCTGAAAATGATTCTGTCTAGTTTTTAAACGAAGATATTTCCTTTTCCGTCATTGGCCTCAAATCGCTTGAAATCTCCACATGTAATTTCCACAAAAAGAGAGTTTCAAATCTACTCTCTCTAAAGAAAGGTTCAACTCTGTGAGTTGAATACACACACACAAGGAAGTTACTGAGAATTCTTCGGTCTTGCATTATATGAAGAAATCCCGTTTCCAACGAAGGCCTCGTACAGGTCCAAATATCCGCTTCCAGACTTTACAAACAGAGTGTTTCCTAACCGCTCTATGAAAAGGAAGGTTAAACTCTGTGAGCTGAACGCACAAATCATTAAGTTGTTTCAGAGAATGATTCCGTCTAGTTTTTATGCGAAGGTATTTCCTCTTCAAACACTGGCCTCAAATCGCTTGAAATCTCCAATTGCAAAATCCACAAAAAGAGAGTTTCAAATCTGCTCTCTCTAAAGAAATGCTCCACTCTTTGAGTTGAATACACACAACACTAAGAAGCTACTGAGAATTCTTCTGTCTAGCATTATATGAAGGAATCCCGTTTCCAACGAAGGCCTCAAAGAGGTCCAAATGTCCGCTTCCAGATTTTACAAACAGAGTGTTTCCTAACTGCTGTATGAAAAGGAAGGTTAAACTCTGTGAGCTGAATGCACAAATCATTAAGTTGTTTCAGAGAATGATTCCGTCTGGTTTTTAAAAGAAGATATTTCCTTTTCAACCTTTGGCCTCAAATCGCTTGAAATCTCCAATTGCAAAATCCACAAAAAGAGAGTTTCAAATCTGCTCTGTCTAAAGAAAGGTTCAATTCTGTGAGCTGCATACACACAACACAAAGAAGTTACTGAGAACTCCTCTGTCTTGCATTATATGAAGAAATCCCGTTTCCAACGAAGGCCTCGTACAGGTCCAAATATCCACTTGCAGACTTTACAAACCGAGTGTTTTCAAACTGCTCTATGAAAAGAAAGGTTAAACTCTGTCAGGTGGATGCACAAATCACAAAGTAGTTTCTGAGAATGATTCTGTCTAGTTTTGAAACGGAGATATTTCCCTTTCTTCCATTGGCCTCAAATCGCTTGAAATCTCCAATTGCAAATTCCACAAAAAGAGAGTTTCAAATCTGCTCTCTCTGAAGATAGGTTCCACTCCGTGAGCTGAATACACACAACACTAAGAAGTTACTGAGAATTCCTCTGTCTAGTATTATATGAAGGAATCCCGTTTCCAACGAAGGCCTCAAAGAGGTCCAAGTATCCGCTACCAGACTTCACAAACAGAGTGTTTCCTAACTGCTCTATGAAAAGGAAGGTTAAACTCTGTGAGCTGAACGCACAAATCATTAAGTTGTTTCAGAGAATGATTCCGTCTAGTTTTTATACGAAGATATTTCCTTTTCCACCATTGGCCTCAAATCGCTTGAAATCTGCAATTGCAAAATCCACAAAAAGAGAGTTTCAAACCTGCTCTGTCTAAAGAAAGGTTCAACTCTGTGAGCTGCATACACACAACACAAAGAAGTCACTGAGAATTCTTCTGTCTTGCATTATATAAAGAAATCCCGTTTCCAACGAAGGGTTAAAAGAAGTCCAAATATCCAGTTGCAGACTTTACAAACAGAGTGTTTTCGAACTGCTCTATGAAAAGAAAGGTTAAACTCTGTCAGGTGGATGCACACATCACAAAGTAGTTTCTGAGAATGATTCTGTCTAGTTTTTAAACGAAGATATTTCCTTTTCTGTCATTGACCTCAATTCGCTTGAAATCTCCACATGTAAATTGCACAAAACGAGTGTTGCAAATCTGCTCTGCCTAAAGGAAGGTTCAGCTCTGTGGGTTGAATACACACACACAAAGAAGTTACTGAGAATTCTTCTGTCTAGCATTTTATGAAGAAATCCCGTTTCCAACGAAGGCCTTCAAAGAGGTCCAAATATCCACTTGCAGACTTTACAAAGAGAGTGCTTCCAAACTGCTCTGTGAAAAGAAACGTTAAACTCTGTCTGCTGAAGGCACACATCACAAACTAGTTTCTGAAAATGATTCTGTCTAGTTTTTAAACGAAGATATTTCCTTTTCCGTCATTGGCCTCAAATCGCTTGAAATCTCCACATGTAATTTCCACAAAAAGAGAGTTTCAAATCTTCTCTCTCTAAAGAAAGGTTCAACTCTGTGAGTTGAATACACACACACAAGGAAGTTACTGAGAATTCTTCGGTCTTGCATTATATGAAGAAATCCCGTTTCCAACGAAGGCCTCGTACAGGTCCAAATATCCGCTTCCAGACTTTACAAACAGAGTGTTTCCTAACCGCTCTATGAAAAGGAAGGTTAAACTCTGTGAGCTGAACGCACAAATCATTAAGTTGTTTCAGAGAATGATTCCGTCTAGTTTTTATGCGAAGGTATTTCCTCTTCAAACACTGGCCTCAAATCGCTTGAAATCTCCAATTGCAAAATCCACAAAAAGAGAGTTTCAAATCTGCTCTCTCTAAAGAAATGCTCCACTCTTTGAGTTGAATACACACAACACTAAGAAGCTACTGAGAATTCTTCTGTCTAGCATTATATGAAGGAATCCCGTTTCCAACGAAGGCCTCAAAGAGGTCCAAATGTCCGCTTCCAGATTTTACAAACAGAGTGTTTCCTAACTGCTGTATGAAAAGGAAGGTTAAACTCTGTGAGCTGAATGCACAAATCATTAAGTTGTTTCAGAGAATGATTCCGTCTGGTTTTTAAAAGAAGATATTTCCTTTTCAACCTTTGGCCTCAAATCGCTTGAAATCTCCAATTGCAAAATCCACAAAAAGAGAGTTTCAAATCTGCTCTGTCTAAAGAAAGGTTCAATTCTGTGAGCTGCATACACACAACACAAAGAAGTTACTGAGAACTCCTCTGTCTTGCATTATATGAAGAAATCCCGTTTCCAACGAAGGCCTCGTACAGGTCCAAATATCCACTTGCAGACTTTACAAACCGAGTGTTTTCAAACTGCTCTATGAAAAGAAAGGTTAAACTCTGTCAGGTGGATGCACAAATCACAAAGTAGTTTCTGAGAATGATTCTGTCTAGTTTTGAAACGGAGATATTTCCCTTTCTTCCATTGGCCTCAAATCGCTTGAAATCTCCAATTGCAAATTCCACAAAAAGAGAGTTTCAAATCTGCTCTCTCTGAAGATAGGTTCCACTCCGTGAGCTGAATACACACAACACTAAGAAGTTACTGAGAATTCCTCTGTCTAGTATTATATGAAGGAATCCCGTTTCCAACGAAGGCCTCAAAGAGGTCCAAGTATCCGCTACCAGACTTCACAAACAGAGTGTTTCCTAACTGCTCTATGAAAAGGAAGGTTAAACTCTGTGAGCTGAACGCACAAATCATTAAGTTGTTTCAGAGAATGATTCCGTCTAGTTTTTATACGAAGATATTTCCTTTTCCACCATTGGCCTCAAATCGCTTGAAATCTGCAATTGCAAAATCCACAAAAAGAGAGTTTCAAACCTGCTCTGTCTAAAGAAAGGTTCAACTCTGTGAGCTGCATACACACAACACAAAGAAGTCACTGAGAATTCTTCTGTCTTGCATTATATAAAGAAATCCCGTTTCCAACGAAGGGTTAAAAGAAGTCCAAATATCCAGTTGCAGACTTTACAAACAGAGTGTTTTCGAACTGCTCTATGAAAAGAAAGGTTAAACTCTGTCAGGTGGATGCACACATCACAAAGTAGTTTCTGAGAATGATTCTGTCTAGTTTTTAAACGAAGATATTTCCTTTTCTGTCATTGACCTCAATTCGCTTGAAATCTCCACATGTAAATTGCACAAAACGAGTGTTGCAAATCTGCTCTGCCTAAAGGAAGGTTCAGCTCTGTGGGTTGAATACACACACACAAAGAAGTTACTGAGAATTCTTCTGTCTAGCATTTTATGAAGAAATCCCGTTTCCAACGAAGGCCTTCAAAGAGGTCCAAATATCCACTTGCAGACTTTACAAAGAGAGTGCTTCCAAACTGCTCTGTGAAAAGAAACGTTAAACTCTGTCTGCTGAAGGCACACATCACAAACTAGTTTCTGAAAATGATTCTGTCTAGTTTTTAAACGAAGATATTTCCTTTTCCGTCATTGGCCTCAAATCGCTTGAAATCTCCACATGTAATTTCCACAAAAAGAGAGTTTCAAATCTTCTCTCTCTAAAGAAAGGTTCAACTCTGTGAGTTGAATACACACACACAAGGAAGTTACTGAGAATTCTTCGGTCTTGCATTATATGAAGAAATCCCGTTTCCAACGAAGGCCTCGTACAGGTCCAAATATCCGCTTCCAGACTTTACAAACAGAGTGTTTCCTAACCGCTCTATGAAAAGGAAGGTTAAACTCTGTGAGCTGAACGCACAAATCATTAAGTTGTTTCAGAGAATGATTCCGTCTAGTTTTTATGCGAAGGTATTTCCTCTTCAAACACTGGCCTCAAATCGCTTGAAATCTCCAATTGCAAAATCCACAAAAAGAGAGTTTCAAATCTGCTCTCTCTAAAGAAATGCTCCACTCTTTGAGTTGAATACACACAACACTAAGAAGCTACTGAGAATTCTTCTGTCTAGCATTATATGAAGGAATCCCGTTTCCAACGAAGGCCTCAAAGAGGTCCAAATGTCCGCTTCCAGATTTTACAAACAGAGTGTTTCCTAACTGCTGTATGAAAAGGAAGGTTAAACTCTGTGAGCTGAATGCACAAATCATTAAGTTGTTTCAGAGAATGATTCCGTCTGGTTTTTAAAAGAAGATATTTCCTTTTCAACCTTTGGCCTCAAATCGCTTGAAATCTCCAATTGCAAAATCCACAAAAAGAGAGTTTCAAATCTGCTCTGTCTAAAGAAAGGTTCAATTCTGTGAGCTGCATACACACAACACAAAGAAGTTACTGAGAACTCCTCTGTCTTGCATTATATGAAGAAATCCCGTTTCCAACGAAGGCCTCGTACAGGTCCAAATATCCACTTGCAGACTTTACAAACCGAGTGTTTTCAAACTGCTCTATGAAAAGAAAGGTTAAACTCTGTCAGGTGGATGCACAAATCACAAAGTAGTTTCTGAGAATGATTCTGTCTAGTTTTGAAACGGAGATATTTCCCTTTCTTCCATTGGCCTCAAATCGCTTGAAATCTCCAATTGCAAATTCCACAAAAAGAGAGTTTCAAATCTGCTCTCTCTGAAGATAGGTTCCACTCCGTGAGCTGAATACACACAACACTAAGAAGTTACTGAGAATTCCTCTGTCTAGTATTATATGAAGGAATCCCGTTTCCAACGAAGGCCTCAAAGAGGTCCAAGTATCCGCTACCAGACTTCACAAACAGAGTGTTTCCTAACTGCTCTATGAAAAGGAAGGTTAAACTCTGTGAGCTGAACGCACAAATCATTAAGTTGTTTCAGAGAATGATTCCGTCTAGTTTTTATACGAAGATATTTCCTTTTCCACCATTGGCCTCAAATCGCTTGAAATCTGCAATTGCAAAATCCACAAAAAGAGAGTTTCAAACCTGCTCTGTCTAAAGAAAGGTTCAACTCTGTGAGCTGCATACACACAACACAAAGAAGTCACTGAGAATTCTTCTGTCTTGCATTATATAAAGAAATCCCGTTTCCAACGAAGGGTTAAAAGAAGTCCAAATATCCAGTTGCAGACTTTACAAACAGAGTGTTTTCGAACTGCTCTATGAAAAGAAAGGTTAAACTCTGTCAGGTGGATGCACACATCACAAAGTAGTTTCTGAGAATGATTCTGTCTAGTTTTTAAACGAAGATATTTCCTTTTCTGTCATTGACCTCAATTCGCTTGAAATCTCCACATGTAAATTCCACAAAACGAGTGTTGCAAATCTGCTCTGCCTAAAGGAAGGTTCAGCTCTGTGGGTTGAATACACACACACAAAGAAGTTACTGAGAATTCTTCTGTCTAGCATTTTATGAAGAAATCCCGTTTCCAACGAAGGCCTTCAAAGAGGTCCAAATATCCACTTGCAGACTTTACAAAGAGAGTGCTTCCAAACTGCTCTGTGAAAAGAAACGTTAAACTCTGTCTGCTGAAGGCACACATCACAAACTAGTTTCTGAAAATGATTCTGTCTAGTTTTTAAACGAAGATATTTCCTTTTCCGTCATTGGCCTCAAATCGCTTGAAATCTCCACATGTAATTTCCACAAAAAGAGAGTTTCAAATCTACTCTCTCTAAAGAAAGGTTCAACTCTGTGAGTTGAATACACACACACAAGGAAGTTACTGAGAATTCTTCGGTCTTGCATTATATGAAGAAATCCCGTTTCCAACGAAGGCCTCGTACAGGTCCAAATATCCGCTTCCAGACTTTACAAACAGAGTGTTTCCTAACCGCTCTATGAAAAGGAAGGTTAAACTCTGTGAGCTGAACGCACAAATCATTAAGTTGTTTCAGAGAATGATTCCGTCTAGTTTTTATGCGAAGGTATTTCCTCTTCAAACACTGGCCTCAAATCGCTTGAAATCTCCAATTGCAAAATCCACAAAAAGAGAGTTTCAAATCTGCTCTCTCTAAAGAAATGCTCCACTCTTTGAGTTGAATACACACAACACTAAGAAGCTACTGAGAATTCTTCTGTCTAGCATTATATGAAGGAATCCCGTTTCCAACGAAGGCCTCAAAGAGGTCCAAATGTCCGCTTCCAGATTTTACAAACAGAGTGTTTCCTAACTGCTGTATGAAAAGGAAGGTTAAACTCTGTGAGCTGAATGCACAAATCATTAAGTTGTTTCAGAGAATGATTCCGTCTGGTTTTTAAAAGAAGATATTTCCTTTTCAACCTTTGGCCTCAAATCGCTTGAAATCTCCAATTGCAAAATCCACAAAAAGAGAGTTTCAAATCTGCTCTGTCTAAAGAAAGGTTCAATTCTGTGAGCTGCATACACACAACACAAAGAAGTTACTGAGAACTCCTCTGTCTTGCATTATATGAAGAAATCCCGTTTCCAACGAAGGCCTCGTACAGGTCCAAATATCCACTTGCAGACTTTACAAACCGAGTGTTTTCAAACTGCTCTATGAAAAGAAAGGTTAAACTCTGTCAGGTGGATGCACAAATCACAAAGTAGTTTCTGAGAATGATTCTGTCTAGTTTTGAAACGGAGATATTTCCCTTTCTTCCATTGGCCTCAAATCGCTTGAAATCTCCAATTGCAAATTCCACAAAAAGAGAGTTTCAAATCTGCTCTCTCTGAAGATAGGTTCCACTCTGTGAGCTGAATACACACAACACTAAGAAGTTACTGAGAATTCCTCTGTCTAGTATTATATGAAGGAATCCCGTTTCCAATGAAGGCCTCAAAGAGGTCCAAGTATCCGCTACCAGACTTCACAAACAGAGTGTTTCCTAACTGCTCTATGAAAAGGAAGGTTAAACTCTGTGAGCTGAACGCACAAATCATTAAGTTGTTTCAGAGAATGATTCCGTCTAGTTTTTATACGAAGATATTTCCTTTTCCACCATTGGCCTCAAATCGCTTGAAATCTGCAATTGCAAAATCCACAAAAAGAGAGTTTCAAACCTGCTCTGTCTAAAGAAAGGTTCAACTCTGTGAGCTGCATACACACAACACAAAGAAGTCACTGAGAATTCTTCTGTCTTGCATTATATAAAGAAATCCCGTTTCCAACGAAGGGTGAAAAGAAGTCCAAATATCCAGTTGCAGACTTTACAAACAGAGTGTTTTCGAACTGCTCTATGAAAAGAAAGGTTAAACTCTGTCAGGTGGATGCACACATCACAAAGTAGTTTCTGAGAATGATTCTGTCTAGTTTTTAAACGAAGATATTTCCTTTTCTGTCATTGACCTCAATTCGCTTGAAATCTCCACATGTAAATTCCACAAAACGAGTGTTGCAAATCTGCTCTGCCTAAAGGAAGGTTCAGCTCTGTGGGTTGAATACACACACACAAAGAAGTTACTGAGAATTCTTCTGTCTAGCATTTTATGAAGAAATCCCGTTTCCAACGAAGGCCTTCAAAGAGGTCCAAATATCCACTTGCAGACTTTACAAAGAGAGTGCTTCCAAACTGCTCTGTGAAAAGAAACGTTAAACTCTGTCTGCTGAAGGCACACATCACAAACTAGTTTCTGAAAATGATTCTGTCTAGTTTTTAAACGAAGATATTTCCTTTTCCGTCATTGGCCTCAAATCGCTTGAAATCTCCACATGTAATTTCCACAAAAAGAGAGTTTCAAATCTACTCTCTCTAAAGAAAGGTTCAACTCTGTGAGTTGAATACACACACACAAGGAAGTTACTGAGAATTCTTCGGTCTTGCATTATATGAAGAAATCCCGTTTCCAACGAAGGCCTCGTACAGGTCCAAATATCCGCTTCCAGACTTTACAAACAGAGTGTTTCCTAACCGCTCTATGAAAAGGAAGGTTAAACTCTGTGAGCTGAACGCACAAATCATTAAGTTGTTTCAGAGAATGATTCCGTCTAGTTTTTATGCGAAGGTATTTCCTCTTCAAACACTGGCCTCAAATCGCTTGAAATCTCCAATTGCAAAATCCACAAAAAGAGAGTTTCAAATCTGCTCTCTCTAAAGAAATGCTCCACTCTTTGAGTTGAATACACACAACACTAAGAAGCTACTGAGAATTCTTCTGTCTAGCATTATATGAAGGAATCCCGTTTCCAACGAAGGCCTCAAAGAGGTCCAAATGTCCGCTTCCAGATTTTACAAACAGAGTGTTTCCTAACTGCTGTATGAAAAGGAAGGTTAAACTCTGTGAGCTGAATGCACAAATCATTAAGTTGTTTCAGAGAATGATTCCGTCTGGTTTTTAAAAGAAGATATTTCCTTTTCAACCTTTGGCCTCAAATCGCTTGAAATCTCCAATTGCAAAATCCACAAAAAGAGAGTTTCAAATCTGCTCTGTCTAAAGAAAGGTTCAATTCTGTGAGCTGCATACACACAACACAAAGAAGTTACTGAGAACTCCTCTGTCTTGCATTATATGAAGAAATCCCGTTTCCAACGAAGGCCTCGTACAGGTCCAAATATCCACTTGCAGACTTTACAAACCGAGTGTTTTCAAACTGCTCTATGAAAAGAAAGGTTAAACTCTGTCAGGTGGATGCACAAATCACAAAGTAGTTTCTGAGAATGATTCTGTCTAGTTTTGAAACGGAGATATTTCCCTTTCTTCCATTGGCCTCAAATCGCTTGAAATCTCCAATTGCAAATTCCACAAAAAGAGAGTGTCAAATCTGCTCTCTCTGAAGATAGGTTCCACTCCGTGAGCTGAATACACACAACACTAAGAAGTTACTGAGAATTCCTCTGTCTAGTATTATATGAAGGAATCCCGTTTCCAACGAAGGCCTCAAAGAGGTCCAAGTATCCGCTACCAGACTTCACAAACAGAGTGTTTCCTAACTGCTCTATGAAAAGGAAGGTTAAACTCTGTGAGCTGAACGCACAAATCATTAAGTTGTTTCAGAGAATGATTCCGTCTAGTTTTTATACGAAGATATTTCCTTTTCCACCATTGGCCTCAAATCGCTTGAAATCTGCAATTGCAAAATCCACAAAAAGAGAGTTTCAAACCTGCTCTGTCTAAAGAAAGGTTCAACTCTGTGAGCTGCATACACACAACACAGAGAAGTCACTGAGAATTCTTCTGTCTTGCATTATATAAAGAAATCCCGTTTCCAACGAAGGGTTAAAAGAAGTCCAAATATCCAGTTGCAGACTTTACAAACAGAGTGTTTTCGAACTGCTCTATGAAAAGAAAGGTTAAACTCTGTCAGGTGGATGCACACATCACAAAGTAGTTTCTGAGAATGATTCTGTCTAGTTTTTAAACGAAGATATTTCCTTTTCTGTCATTGACCTCAATTCGCTTGAAATCTCCACATGTAAATTCCACAAAACGAGTGTTGCAAATCTGCTCTGCCTAAAGGAAGGTTCAGCTCTGTGGGTTGAATACACACACACAAAGAAGTTACTGAGAATTCTTCTGTCTAGCATTTTATGAAGAAATCCCGTTTCCAACGAAGGCCTTCAAAGAGGTCCAAATATCCACTTGCAGACTTTACAAAGAGAGTGCTTCCAAACTGCTCTGTGAAAAGAAACGTTAAACTCTGTCTGCTGAAGGCACACATCACAAACTAGTTTCTGAAAATGATTCTGTCTAGTTTTTAAACGAAGATATTTCCTTTTCCGTCATTGGCCTCAAATCGCTTGAAATCTCCACATGTAATTTCCACAAAAAGAGAGTTTCAAATCTACTCTCTCTAAAGAAAGGTTCAACTCTGTGAGTTGAATACACACACACAAGGAAGTTACTGAGAATTCTTCGGTCTTGCATTATATGAAGAAATCCCGTTTCCAACGAAGGCCTCGTACAGGTCCAAATATCCGCTTCCAGACTTTACAAACAGAGTGTTTCCTAACCGCTCTATGAAAAGGAAGGTTAAACACTGTGAGATGAACGCACAAATCATTAAGTTGTTTCAGAGAATGATTCCGTCTAGTTTTTATGCGAAGGTATTTCCTCTTCAAACACTGGCCTCAAATCGCTTGAAATCTCCAATTGCAAAATCCACAAAAAGAGAGTTTCAAATCTGCTCTCTCTAAAGAAATGCTCCACTCTTTGAGTTGAATACACACAACACTAAGAAGTTACTGAGAATTCTTCTGTCTAGCATTATATGAAGGAATCCCGTTTCCAACGAAGGCCTCAAAGAGGTCCAAATGTCCGCTTCCAGATTTTACAAACAGAGTGTTTCCTAACTGCTGTATGAAAAGGAAGGTTAAACTCTGTGAGCTGAATGCACAAATCATTAAGTTGTTTCAGAGAATGATTCCGTCTGGTTTTTAAAAGAAGATATTTCCTTTTCAACCTTTGGCCTCAAATCGCTTGAAATCTCCAATTGCAAAATCCACAAAAAGAGAGTTTCAAATCTGCTCTGTCTAAAGAAAGGTTCAATTCTGTGAGCTGCATACACACAACACAAAGAAGTTACTGAGAACTCCTCTGTCTTGCATTATATGAAGAAATCCCGTTTCCAACGAAGGCCTCGTACAGGTCCAAATATCCACTTGCAGACTTTACAAACCGAGTGTTTTCAAACTGCTCTATGAAAAGAAAGGTTAAACTCTGTCAGGTGGATGCACAAATCACAAAGTAGTTTCTGAGAATGATTCTGTCTAGTTTTGAAACGGAGATATTTCCCTTTCTTCCATTGGCCTCAAATCGCTTGAAATCTCCAATTGCAAATTCCACAAAAAGAGAGTTTCAAATCTGCTCTCTCTGAAGATAGGTTCCACTCCGTGAGCTGAATACACACAACACTAAGAAGTTACTGAGAATTCCTCTGTCTAGTATTATATGAAGGAATCCCGTTTCCAACGAAGGCCTCAAAGAGGTCCAAGTATCCGCTACCAGACTTCACAAACAGAGTGTTTCCTAACTGCTCTATGAAAAGGAAGGTTAAACTCTGTGAGCTGAACGCACAAATCATTAAGTTGTTTCAGAGAATGATTCCGTCTAGTTTTTATACGAAGATATTTCCTTTTCCACCATTGGCCTCAAATCGCTTGAAATCTGCAATTGCAAAATCCACAAAAAGAGAGTTTCAAACCTGCTCTGTCTAAAGAAAGGTTCAACTCTGTGAGCTGCATACACACAACACAAAGAAGTCACTGAGAATTCTTCTGTCTTGCATTATATAAAGAAATCCCGTTTCCAACGAAGGGTGAAAAGAAGTCCAAATATCCAGTTGCAGACTTTACAAACAGAGTGTTTTCGAACTGCTCTATGAAAAGAAAGGTTAAACTCTGTCAGGTGGATGCACACATCACAAAGTAGTTTCTGAGAATGATTCTGTCTAGTTTTTAAACGAAGATATTTCCTTTTCTGTCATTGACCTCAATTCGCTTGAAATCTCCACATGTAAATTCCACAAAACGAGTGTTGCAAATCTGCTCTGCCTAAAGGAAGGTTCAGCTCTGTGGGTTGAATACACACACACAAAGAAGTTACTGAGAATTCTTCTGTCTAGCATTTTATGAAGAAATCCCGTTTCCAACGAAGGCCTTCAAAGAGGTCCAAATATCCACTTGCAGACTTTACAAAGAGAGTGCTTCCAAACTGCTCTGTGAAAAGAAACGTTAAACTCTGTCTGCTGAAGGCACACATCACAAACTAGTTTCTGAAAATGATTCTGTCTAGTTTTTAAACGAAGATATTTCCTTTTCCGTCATTGGCCTCAAATCGCTTGAATTCTCCACATGTAATTTCCACAAAAAGAGAGTTTCAAATCTACTCTCTCTAAAGAAAGGTTAAACTCTGTGAGTTGAATACACACACACAAGGAAGTTACTGAGAATTCTTCGGTCTTGCATTATATGAAGAAATCCCGTTTCCAACGAAGGCCTCGTACAGGTCCAAATATCCGCTTCCAGACTTTACAAACAGAGTGTTTCCTAACCGCTCTATGAAAAGGAAGGTTAAACTCTGTGAGCTGAACGCACAAATCATTAAGTTGTTTCAGAGAATGATTCCGTCTAGTTTTTATGCGAAGGTATTTCCTCTTCAAACACTGGCCTCAAATCGCTTGAAATCTCCAATTGCAAAATCCACAAAAAGAGAGTTTCAAATCTGCTCTCTCTAAAGAAATGCTCCACTCTTTGAGTTGAATACACACAACACTAAGAAGCTACTGAGAATTCTTCTGTCTAGCATTATATGAAGGAATCCCGTTTCCAACGAAGGCCTCAAAGAGGTCCAAATGTCCGCTTCCAGATTTTACAAACAGAGTGTTTCCTAACTGCTGTATGAAAAGGAAGGTTAAACTCTGTGAGCTGAATGCACAAATCATTAAGTTGTTTCAGAGAATGATTCCGTCTGGTTTTTAAAAGAAGATATTTCCTTTTCAACCTTTGGCCTCAAATCGCTTGAAATCTCCAATTGCAAAATCCACAAAAAGAGAGTTTCAAATCTGCTCTGTCTAAAGAAAGGTTCAATTCTGTGAGCTGCATACACACAACACAAAGAAGTTACTGAGAACTCCTCTGTCTTGCATTATATGAAGAAATCCCGTTTCCAACGAAGGCCTCGTACAGGTCCAAATATCCACTTGCAGACTTTACAAACCGAGTGTTTTCAAACTGCTCTATGAAAAGAAAGGTTAAACTCTGTCAGGTGGATGCACAAATCACAAAGTAGTTTCTGAGAATGATTCTGTCTAGTTTTGAAACGGAGATATTTCCCTTTCTTCCATTGGCCTCAAATCGCTTGAAATCTCCAATTGCAAATTCCACAAAAAGAGAGTTTCAAATCTGCTCTCTCTGAAGATAGGTTCCACTCTGTGAGCTGAATACACACAACACTAAGAAGTTACTGAGAATTCCTCTGTCTAGTATTATATGAAGGAATCCCGTTTCCAATGAAGGCCTCAAAGAGGTCCAAGTATCCGCTACCAGACTTCACAAACAGAGTGTTTCCTAACTGCTCTATGAAAAGGAAGGTTAAACTCTGTGAGCTGAACGCACAAATCATTAAGTTGTTTCAGAGAATGATTCCGTCTAGTTTTTATACGAAGATATTTCCTTTTCCACCATTGGCCTCAAATCGCTTGAAATCTGCAATTGCAAAATCCACAAAAAGAGAGTTTCAAACCTGCTCTGTCTAAAGAAAGGTTCAACTCTGTGAGCTGCATACACACAACACAAAGAAGTCACTGAGAATTCTTCTGTCTTGCATTATATAAAGAAATCCCGTTTCCAACGAAGGGTGAAAAGAAGTCCAAATATCCAGTTGCAGACTTTACAAACAGAGTGTTTTCGAACTGCTCTATGAAAAGAAAGGTTAAACTCTGTCAGGTGGATGCACACATCACAAAGTAGTTTCTGAGAATGATTCTGTCTAGTTTTTAAACGAAGATATTTCCTTTTCTGTCATTGACCTCAATTCGCTTGAAATCTCCACATGTAAATTCCACAAAACGAGTGTTGCAAATCTGCTCTGCCTAAAGGAAGGTTCAGCTCTGTGGGTTGAATACACACACACAAAGAAGTTACTGAGAATTCTTCTGTCTAGCATTTTATGAAGAAATCCCGTTTCCAACGAAGGCCTTCAAAGAGGTCCAAATATCCACTTGCAGACTTTACAAAGAGAGTGCTTCCAAACTGCTCTGTGAAAAGAAACGTTAAACTCTGTCTGCTGAAGGCACACATCACAAACTAGTTTCTGAAAATGATTCTGTCTAGTTTTTAAACGAAGATATTTCCTTTTCCGTCATTGGCCTCAAATCGCTTGAAATCTCCACATGTAATTTCCACAAAAAGAGAGTTTCAAATCTACTCTCTCTAAAGAAAGGTTCAACTCTGTGAGTTGAATACACACACACAAGGAAGTTACTGAGAATTCTTCGGTCTTGCATTATATGAAGAAATCCCGTTTCCAACGAAGGCCTCGTACAGGTCCAAATATCCGCTTCCAGACTTTACAAACAGAGTGTTTCCTAACCGCTCTATGAAAAGGAAGGTTAAACTCTGTGAGCTGAACGCACAAATCATTAAGTTGTTTCAGAGAATGATTCCGTCTAGTTTTTATGCGAAGGTATTTCCTCTTCAAACACTGGCCTCAAATTGCTTGAAATCTCCAATTGCAAAATCCACAAAAAGAGAGTTTCAAATCTGCTCTCTCTAAAGAAATGCTCCACTCTTTGAGTTGAATACACACAACACTAAGAAGCTACTGAGAATTCTTCTGTCTAGCATTATATGAAGGAATCCCGTTTCCAACGAAGGCCTCAAAGAGGTCCAAATGTCCGCTTCCAGATTTTACAAACAGAGTGTTTCCTAACTGCTGTATGAAAAGGAAGGTTAAACTCTGTGAGCTGAATGCACAAATCATTAAGTTGTTTCAGAGAATGATTCCGTCTGGTTTTTAAAAGAAGATATTTCCTTTTCAACCTTTGGCCTCAAATCGCTTGAAATCTCCAATTGCAAAATCCACAAAAAGAGAGTTTCAAATCTGCTCTGTCTAAAGAAAGGTTCAATTCTGTGAGCTGCATACACACAACACAAAGAAGTTACTGAGAACTCCTCTGTCTTGCATTATATGAAGAAATCCCGTTTCCAACGAAGGCCTCGTACAGGTCCAAATATCCACTTGCAGACTTTACAAACCGAGTGTTTTCAAACTGCTCTATGAAAAGAAAGGTTAAACTCTGTCAGGTGGATGCACAAATCACAAAGTAGTTTCTGAGAATGATTCTGTCTAGTTTTGAAACGGAGATATTTCCCTTTCTTCCATTGGCCTCAAATCGCTTGAAATCTCCAATTGCAAATTCCACAAAAAGAGAGTTTCAAATCTGCTCTCTCTGAAGATAGGTTCCACTCCGTGAGCTGAATACACACAACACTAAGAAGTTACTGAGAATTCCTCTGTCTAGTATTATATGAAGGAATCCCGTTTCCAACGAAGGCCTCAAAGAGGTCCAAGTATCCGCTACCAGACTTCACAAACAGAGTGTTTCCTAACTGCTCTATGAAAAGGAAGGTTAAACTCTGTGAGCTGAACGCACAAATCATTAAGTTGTTTCAGAGAATGATTCCGTCTAGTTTTTATACGAAGATATTTCCTTTTCCACCATTGGCCTCAAATCGCTTGAAATCTGCAATTGCAAAATCCACAAAAAGAGAGTTTCAAACCTGCTCTGTCTAAAGAAAGGTTCAACTCTGTGAGCTGCATACACACAACACAGAGAAGTCACTGAGAATTCTTCTGTCTTGCATTATATAAAGAAATCCCGTTTCCAACGAAGGGTTAAAAGAAGTCCAAATATCCAGTTGCAGACTTTACAAACAGAGTGTTTTCGAACTGCTCTATGAAAAGAAAGGTTAAACTCTGTCAGGTGGATGCACACATCACAAAGTAGTTTCTGAGAATGATTCTGTCTAGTTTTTAAACGAAGATATTTCCTTTTCTGTCATTGACCTCAATTCGCTTGAAATCTCCACATGTAAATTCCACAAAACGAGTGTTGCAAATCTGCTCTGCCTAAAGGAAGGTTCAGCTCTGTGGGTTGAATACACACACACAAAGAAGTTACTGAGAATTCTTCTGTCTAGCATTTTATGAAGAAATCCCGTTTCCAACGAAGGCCTTCAAAGAGGTCCAAATATCCACTTGCAGACTTTACAAAGAGAGTGCTTCCAAACTGCTCTGTGAAAAGAAACGTTAAACTCTGTCTGCTGAAGGCACACATCACAAACTAGTTTCTGAAAATGATTCTGTCTAGTTTTTAAACGAAGATATTTCCTTTTCCGTCATTGGCCTCAAATCGCTTGAAATCTCCACATGTAATTTCCACAAAAAGAGAGTTTCAAATCTACTCTCTCTAAAGAAAGGTTCAACTCTGTGAGTTGAATACACACACAAGGAAGTTACTGAGAATTCTTCGGTCTTGCATTATATGAAGAAATCCCGTTTCCAACGAAGGCCTCGTACAGGTCCAAATATCCGCTTCCAGACTTTACAAACAGAGTGTTTCCTAACCGCTCTATGAAAAGGAAGGTTAAACACTGTGAGATGAACGCACAAATCATTAAGTTGTTTCAGAGAATGATTCCGTCTAGTTTTTATGCGAAGGTATTTCCTCTTCAAACACTGGCCTCAAATCGCTTGAAATCTCCAATTGCAAAATCCACAAAAAGAGAGTTTCAAATCTGCTCTCTCTAAAGAAATGCTCCACTCTTTGAGTTGAATACACACAACACTAAGAAGTTACTGAGAATTCTTCTGTCTAGCATTATATGAAGGAATCCCGTTTCCAACGAAGGCCTCAAAGAGGTCCAAATGTCCGCTTCCAGATTTTACAAACAGAGTGTTTCCTAACTGCTGTATGAAAAGGAAGGTTAAACTCTGTGAGCTGAATGCACAAATCATTAAGTTGTTTCAGAGAATGATTCCGTCTGGTTTTTAAAAGAAGATATTTCCTTTTCAACCTTTGGCCTCAAATCGCTTGAAATCTCCAATTGCAAAATCCACAAAAAGAGAGTTTCAAATCTGCTCTGTCTAAAGAAAGGTTCAATTCTGTGAGCTGCATACACACAACACAAAGAAGTTACTGAGAACTCCTCTGTCTTGCATTATATGAAGAAATCCCGTTTCCAACGAAGGCCTCGTACAGGTCCAAATATCCACTTGCAGACTTTACAAACCGAGTGTTTTCAAACTGCTCTATGAAAAGAAAGGTTAAACTCTGTCAGGTGGATGCACAAATCACAAAGTAGTTTCTGAGAATGATTCTGTCTAGTTTTGAAACGGAGATATTTCCCTTTCTTCCATTGGCCTCAAATCGCTTGAAATCTCCAATTGCAAATTCCACAAAAAGAGAGTTTCAAATCTGCTCTCTCTGAAGATAGGTTCCACTCCGTGAGCTGAATACACACAACACTAAGAAGTTACTGAGAATTCCTCTGTCTAGTATTATATGAAGGAATCCCGTTTCCAACGAAGGCCTCAAAGAGGTCCAAGTATCCGCTACCAGACTTCACAAACAGAGTGTTTCCTAACTGCTCTATGAAAAGGAAGGTTAAACTCTGTGAGCTGAACGCACAAATCATTAAGTTGTTTCAAAGAATGATTCCGTCTAGTTTTTATACGAAGATATTTCCTTTTCCACCATTGGCCTCAAATCGCTTGAAATCTGCAATTGCAAAATCCACAAAAAGAGAGTTTCAAACCTGCTCTGTCTAAAGAAAGGTTCAACTCTGTGAGCTGCATACACACAACACAAAGAAGTCACTGAGAATTCTTCTGTCTTGCATTATATAAAGAAATCCCGTTTCCAACGAAGGGTGAAAAGAAGTCCAAATATCCAGTTGCAGACTTTACAAACAGAGTGTTTTCGAACTGCTCTATGAAAAGAAAGGTTAAACTCTGTCAGGTGGATGCACACATCACAAAGTAGTTTCTGAGAATGATTCTGTCTAGTTTTTAAACGAAGATATTTCCTTTTCTGTCATTGACCTCAATTCGCTTGAAATCTCCACATGTAAATTCCACAAAACGAGTGTTGCAAATCTGCTCTGCCTAAAGGAAGGTTCAGCTCTGTGGGTTGAATACACACACACAAAGAAGTTACTGAGAATTCTTCTGTCTAGCATTTTATGAAGAAATCCCGTTTCCAACGAAGGCCTTCAAAGAGGTCCAAATATCCACTTGCAGACTTTACAAAGAGAGTGCTTCCAAACTGCTCTGTGAAAAGAAACGTTAAACTCTGTCTGCTGAAGGCACACATCACAAACTAGTTTCTGAAAATGATTCTGTCTAGTTTTTAAACGAAGATATTTCCTTTTCCGTCATTGGCCTCAAATCGCTTGAAATCTCCACATGTAATTTCCACAAAAAGAGAGTGTCAAATCTTCTCTCTCTAAAGAAAGGTTCAACTCTGTGAGTTGAATACACACACACAAGGAAGTTACTGAGAATTCTTCGGTCTTGCATTATATGAAGAAATCCCGTTTCCAACGAAGGCCTCGTACAGGTCCAAATATCCGCTTCCAGACTTTACAAACAGAGTGTTTCCTAACCGCTCTATGAAAAGGAAGGTTAAGCTCTGTGAGCTGAACGCACAAATCATTAAGTTGTTTCAGAGAATGATTCCGTCTAGTTTTTATGCGAAGGTATTTCCTCTTCAAACACTGGCCTCAAATCGCTTGAAATCTCCAATTGCAAAATCCACAAAAAGAGAGTTTCAAATCTGCTCTCTCTAAAGAAATGCTCCACTCTTTGAGTTGAATACACACAACACTAAGAAGTTACTGAGAATTCTTCTGTCTAGCATTATATGAAGGAATCCCGTTTCCAACGAAGGCCTCAAAGAGGTCCAAATGTCCGCTTCCAGATTTTACAAACAGAGTGTTTCCTAACTGCTGTATGAAAAGGAAGGTTAAACTCTGTGAGCTGAATGCACAAATCATTAAGTTGTTTCAGAGAATGATTCCGTCTGGTTTTTAAAAGAAGATATTTCCTTTTCAACCTTTGGCCTCAAATCGCTTGAAATCTCCAATTGCAAAATCCACAAAAAGAGAGTTTCAAATCTGCTCTGTCTAAAGAAAGGTTCAATTCTGTGAGCTGCATACACACAACACAAAGAAGTTACTGAGAACTCCTCTGTCTTGCATTATATGAAGAAATCCCGTTTCCAACGAAGGCCTCGTACAGGTCCAAATATCCACTTGCAGACTTTACAAACCGAGTGTTTTCAAACTGCTCTATGAAAAGAAAGGTTAAACTCTGTCAGGTGGATGCACAAATCACAAAGTAGTTTCTGAGAATGATTCTGTCTAGTTTTGAAACGGAGATATTTCCCTTTCTTCCATTGGCCTCAAATCGCTTGAAATCTCCAATTGCAAATTCCACAAAAAGAGAGTTTCAAATCTGCTCTCTCTGAAGATAGGTTCCACTCCGTGAGCTGAATACACACAACACTAAGAAGTTACTGAGAATTCCTCTGTCTAGTATTATATGAAGGAATCCCGTTTCCAACGAAGGCCTCAAAGAGGTCCAAGTATCCGCTACCAGACTTCACAAACAGAGTGTTTCCTAACTGCTCTATGAAAAGGAAGGTTAAACTCTGTGAGCTGAACGCACAAATCATTAAGTTGTTTCAGAGAATGATTCCGTCTAGTTTTTATACGAAGATATTTCCTTTTCCACCATTGGCCTCAAATCGCTTGAAATCTGCAATTGCAAAATCCACAAAAAGAGAGTTTCAAACCTGCTCTGTCTAAAGAAAGGTTCAACTCTGTGAGCTGCATACACACAACACAGAGAAGTCACTGAGAATTCTTCTGTCTTGCATTATATAAAGAAATCCCGTTTCCAACGAAGGGTTAAAAGAAGTCCAAATATCCAGTTGCAGACTTTACAAACAGAGTGTTTTCGAACTGCTCTATGAAAAGAAAGGTTAAACTCTGTCAGGTGGATGCACACATCACAAAGTAGTTTCTGAGAATGATTCTGTCTAGTTTTTAAACGAAGATATTTCCTTTTCTGTCATTGACCTCAATTCGCTTGAAATCTCCACATGTAAATTCCACAAAACGAGTGTTGCAAATCTGCTCTGCCTAAAGGAAGGTTCAGCTCTGTGGGTTGAATACACACACACAAAGAAGTTACTGAGAATTCTTCTGTCTAGCATTTTATGAAGAAATCCCGTTTCCAACGAAGGCCTTCAAAGAGGTCCAAATATCCACTTGCAGACTTTACAAAGAGAGTGCTTCCAAACTGCTCTGTGAAAAGAAACGTTAAACTCTGTCTGCTGAAGGCACACATCACAAACTAGTTTCTGAAAATGATTCTGTCTAGTTTTTAAACGAAGATATTTCCTTTTCCGTCATTGGCCTCAAATCGCTTGAAATCTCCACATGTAATTTCCACAAAAAGAGAGTTTCAAATCTACTCTCTCTAAAGAAAGGTTCAACTCTGTGAGTTGAATACACACACAAGGAAGTTACTGAGAATTCTTCGGTCTTGCATTATATGAAGAAATCCCGTTTCCAACGAAGGCCTCGTACAGGTCCAAATATCCGCTTCCAGACTTTACAAACAGAGTGTTTCCTAACCGCTCTATGAAAAGGAAGGTTAAACACTGTGAGATGAACGCACAAATCATTAAGTTGTTTCAGAGAATGATTCCGTCTAGTTTTTATGCGAAGGTATTTCCTCTTCAAACACTGGCCTCAAATCGCTTGAAATCTCCAATTGCAAAATCCACAAAAAGAGAGTTTCAAATCTGCTCTCTCTAAAGAAATGCTCCACTCTTTGAGTTGAATACACACAACACTAAGAAGTTACTGAGAATTCTTCTGTCTAGCATTATATGAAGGAATCCCGTTTCCAACGAAGGCCTCAAAGAGGTCCAAATGTCCGCTTCCAGATTTTACAAACAGAGTGTTTCCTAACTGCTGTATGAAAAGGAAGGTTAAACTCTGTGAGCTGAATGCACAAATCATTAAGTTGTTTCAGAGAATGATTCCGTCTGGTTTTTAAAAGAAGATATTTCCTTTTCAACCTTTGGCCTCAAATCGCTTGAAATCTCCAATTGCAAAATCCACAAAAAGAGAGTTTCAAATCTGCTCTGTCTAAAGAAAGGTTCAATTCTGTGAGCTGCATACACACAACACAAAGAAGTTACTGAGAACTCCTCTGTCTTGCATTATATGAAGAAATCCCGTTTCCAACGAAGGCCTCGTACAGGTCCAAATATCCACTTGCAGACTTTACAAACCGAGTGTTTTCAAACTGCTCTATGAAAAGAAAGGTTAAACTCTGTCAGGTGGATGCACAAATCACAAAGTAGTTTCTGAGAATGATTCTGTCTAGTTTTGAAACGGAGATATTTCCCTTTCTTCCATTGGCCTCAAATCGCTTGAAATCTCCAATTGCAAATTCCACAAAAAGAGAGTTTCAAATCTGCTCTCTCTGAAGATAGGTTCCACTCCGTGAGCTGAATACACACAACACTAAGAAGTTACTGAGAATTCCTCTGTCTAGTATTATATGAAGGAATCCCGTTTCCAACGAAGGCCTCAAAGAGGTCCAAGTATCCGCTACCAGACTTCACAAACAGAGTGTTTCCTAACTGCTCTATGAAAAGGAAGGTTAAACTCTGTGAGCTGAACGCACAAATCATTAAGTTGTTTCAGAGAATGATTCCGTCTAGTTTTTATACGAAGATATTTCCTTTTCCACCATTGGCCTCAAATCGCTTGAAATCTGCAATTGCAAAATCCACAAAAAGAGAGTTTCAAACCTGCTCTGTCTAAAGAAAGGTTCAACTCTGTGAGCTGCATACACACAACACAGAGAAGTCACTGAGAATTCTTCTGTCTTGCATTATATAAAGAAATCCCGTTTCCAACGAAGGGTTAAAAGAAGTCCAAATATCCAGTTGCAGACTTTACAAACAGAGTGTTTTCGAACTGCTCTATGAAAAGAAAGGTTAAACTCTGTCAGGTGGATGCACACATCACAAAGTAGTTTCTGAGAATGATTCTGTCTAGTTTTTAAACGAAGATATTTCCTTTTCTGTCATTGACCTCAATTCGCTTGAAATCTCCACATGTAAATTCCACAAAACGAGTGTTGCAAATCTGCTCTGCCTAAAGGAAGGTTCAGCTCTGTGGGTTGAATACACACACACAAAGAAGTTACTGAGAATTCTTCTGTCTAGCATTTTATGAAGAAATCCCGTTTCCAACGAAGGCCTTCAAAGAGGTCCAAATATCCACTTGCAGACTTTACAAAGAGAGTGCTTCCAAACTGCTCTGTGAAAAGAAACGTTAAACTCTGTCTGCTGAAGGCACACATCACAAACTAGTTTCTGAAAATGATTCTGTCTAGTTTTTAAACGAAGATATTTCCTTTTCCGTCATTGGCCTCAAATCGCTTGAAATCTCCACATGTAATTTCCACAAAAAGAGAGTTTCAAATCTACTCTCTCTAAAGAAAGGTTCAACTCTGTGAGTTGAATACACACACACAAGGAAGTTACTGAGAATTCTTCGGTCTTGCATTATATGAAGAAATCCCGTTTCCAACGAAGGCCTCGTACAGGTCCAAATATCCGCTTCCAGACTTTACAAACAGAGTGTTTCCTAACCGCTCTATGAAAAGGAAGGTTAAACACTGTGAGATGAACGCACAAATCATTAAGTTGTTTCAGAGAATGATTCCGTCTAGTTTTTATGCGAAGGTATTTCCTCTTCAAACACTGGCCTCAAATCGCTTGAAATCTCCAATTGCAAAATCCACAAAAAGAGAGTTTCAAATCTGCTCTCTCTAAAGAAATGCTCCACTCTTTGAGTTGAATACACACAACACTAAGAAGTTACTGAGAATTCTTCTGTCTAGCATTATATGAAGGAATCCCGTTTCCAACGAAGGCCTCAAAGAGGTCCAAATGTCCGCTTCCAGATTTTACAAACAGAGTGTTTCCTAACTGCTGTATGAAAAGGAAGGTTAAACTCTGTGAGCTGAATGCACAAATCATTAAGTTGTTTCAGAGAATGATTCCGTCTGGTTTTTAAAAGAAGATATTTCCTTTTCAACCTTTGGCCTCAAATCGCTTGAAATCTCCAATTGCAAAATCCACAAAAAGAGAGTTTCAAATCTGCTCTGTCTAAAGAAAGGTTCAATTCTGTGAGCTGCATACACACAACACAAAGAAGTTACTGAGAACTCCTCTGTCTTGCATTATATGAAGAAATCCCGTTTCCAACGAAGGCCTCGTACAGGTCCAAATATCCACTTGCAGACTTTACAAACCGAGTGTTTTCAAACTGCTCTATGAAAAGAAAGGTTAAACTCTGTCAGGTGGATGCACAAATCACAAAGTAGTTTCTGAGAATGATTCTGTCTAGTTTTGAAACGGAGATATTTCCCTTTCTTCCATTGGCCTCAAATCGCTTGAAATCTCCAATTGCAAATTCCACAAAAAGAGAGTTTCAAATCTGCTCTCTCTGAAGATAGGTTCCACTCCGTGAGCTGAATACACACAACACTAAGAAGTTACTGAGAATTCCTCTGTCTAGTATTATATGAAGGAATCCCGTTTCCAACGAAGGCCTCAAAGAGGTCCAAGTATCCGCTACCAGACTTCACAAACAGAGTGTTTCCTAACTGCTCTATGAAAAGGAAGGTTAAACTCTGTGAGCTGAACGCACAAATCATTAAGTTGTTTCAGAGAATGATTCCGTCTAGTTTTTATACGAAGATATTTCCTTTTCCACCATTGGCCTCAAATCGCTTGAAATCTGCAATTGCAAAATCCACAAAAAGAGAGTTTCAAACCTGCTCTGTCTAAAGAAAGGTTCAACTCTGTGAGCTGCATACACACAACACAAAGAAGTCACTGAGAATTCTTCTGTCTTGCATTATATAAAGAAATCCCGTTTCCAACGAAGGGTGAAAAGAAGTCCAAATATCCAGTTGCAGACTTTACAAACAGAGTGTTTTCGAACTGCTCTATGAAAAGAAAGGTTAAACTCTGTCAGGTGGATGCACACATCACAAAGTAGTTTCTGAGAATGATTCTGTCTAGTTTTTAAACGAAGATATTTCCTTTTCTGTCATTGACCTCAATTCGCTTGAAATCTCCACATGTAAATTCCACAAAACGAGTGTTGCAAATCTGCTCTGCCTAAAGGAAGGTTCAGCTCTGTGGGTTGAATACACACACACAAAGAAGTTACTGAGAATTCTTCTGTCTAGCATTTTATGAAGAAATCCCGTTTCCAACGAAGGCCTTCAAAGAGGTCCAAATATCCACTTGCAGACTTTACAAAGAGAGTGCTTCCAAACTGCTCTGTGAAAAGAAACGTTAAACTCTGTCTGCTGAAGGCACACATCACAAACTAGTTTCTGAAAATGATTCTGTCTAGTTTTTAAACGAAGATATTTCCTTTTCCGTCATTGGCCTCAAATCGCTTGAAATCTCCACATGTAATTTCCACAAAAAGAGAGTTTCAAATCTACTCTCTCTAAAGAAAGGTTCAACTCTGTGAGTTGAATACACACACACAAGGAAGTTACTGAGAATTCTTCGGTCTTGCATTATATGAAGAAATCCCGTTTCCAACGAAGGCCTCGTACAGGTCCAAATATCCGCTTCCAGACTTTACAAACAGAGTGTTTCCTAACCGCTCTATGAAAAGGAAGGTTAAACTCTGTGAGCTGAACGCACAAATCATTAAGTTGTTTCAGAGAATGATTCCGTCTAGTTTTTATGCGAAGGTATTTCCTCTTCAAACACTGGCCTCAAATCGCTTGAAATCTCCAATTGCAAAATCCACAAAAAGAGAGTTTCAAATCTGCTCTCTCTAAAGAAATGCTCCACTCTTTGAGTTGAATACACACAACACTAAGAAGCTACTGAGAATTCTTCTGTCTAGCATTATATGAAGGAATCCCGTTTCCAACGAAGGCCTCAAAGAGGTCCAAATGTCCGCTTCCAGATTTTACAAACAGAGTGTTTCCTAACTGCTGTATGAAAAGGAAGGTTAAACTCTGTGAGCTGAATGCACAAATCATTAAGTTGTTTCAGAGAATGATTCCGTCTGGTTTTTAAAAGAAGATATTTCCTTTTCAACCTTTGGCCTCAAATCGCTTGAAATCTCCAATTGCAAAATCCACAAAAAGAGAGTTTCAAATCTGCTCTGTCTAAAGAAAGGTTCAATTCTGTGAGCTGCATACACACAACACAAAGAAGTTACTGAGAACTCCTCTGTCTTGCATTATATGAAGAAATCCCGTTTCCAACGAAGGCCTCGTACAGGTCCAAATATCCACTTGCAGACTTTACAAACCGAGTGTTTTCAAACTGCTCTATGAAAAGAAAGGTTAAACTCTGTCAGGTGGATGCACAAATCACAAAGTAGTTTCTGAGAATGATTCTGTCTAGTTTTGAAACGGAGATATTTCCCTTTCTTCCATTGGCCTCAAATCGCTTGAAATCTCCAATTGCAAATTCCACAAAAAGAGAGTTTCAAATCTGCTCTCTCTGAAGATAGGTTCCACTCTGTGAGCTGAATACACACAACACTAAGAAGTTACTGAGAATTCCTCTGTCTAGTATTATATGAAGGAATCCCGTTTCCAATGAAGGCCTCAAAGAGGTCCAAGTATCCGCTACCAGACTTCACAAACAGAGTGTTTCCTAACTGCTCTATGAAAAGGAAGGTTAAACTCTGTGAGCTGAACGCACAAATCATTAAGTTGTTTCAGAGAATGATTCCGTCTAGTTTTTATACGAAGATATTTCCTTTTCCACCATTGGCCTCAAATCGCTTGAAATCTGCAATTGCAAAATCCACAAAAAGAGAGTTTCAAACCTGCTCTGTCTAAAGAAAGGTTCAACTCTGTGAGCTGCATACACACAACACAAAGAAGTCACTGAGAATTCTTCTGTCTTGCATTATATAAAGAAATCCCGTTTCCAACGAAGGGTTAAAAGAAGTCCAAATATCCAGTTGCAGACTTTACAAACAGAGTGTTTTCGAACTGCTCTATGAAAAGAAAGGTTAAACTCTGTCAGGTGGATGCACACATCACAAAGTAGTTTCTGAGAATGATTCTGTCTAGTTTTTAAACGAAGATATTTCCTTTTCTGTCATTGACCTCAATTCGCTTGAAATCTCCACATGTAAATTCCACAAAACGAGTGTTGCAAATCTGCTCTGCCTAAAGGAAGGTTCAGCTCTGTGGGTTGAATACACACACACAAAGAAGTTACTGAGAATTCTTCTGTCTAGCATTTTATGAAGAAATCCCGTTTCCAACGAAGGCCTTCAAAGAGGTCCAAATATCCACTTGCAGACTTTACAAAGAGAGTGCTTCCAAACTGCTCTGTGAAAAGAAACGTTAAACTCTGTCTGCTGAAGGCACACATCACAAACTAGTTTCTGAAAATGATTCTGTCTAGTTTTTAAACGAAGATATTTCCTTTTCCGTCATTGGCCTCAAATCGCTTGAAATCTCCACATGTAATTTCCACAAAAAGAGAGTTTCAAATCTACTCTCTCTAAAGAAAGGTTCAACTCTGTGAGTTGAATACACACACACAAGGAAGTTACTGAGAATTCTTCGGTCTTGCATTATATGAAGAAATCCCGTTTCCAACGAAGGCCTCGTACAGGTCCAAATATCCGCTTCCAGACTTTACAAACAGAGTGTTTCCTAACCGCTCTATGAAAAGGAAGGTTAAACTCTGTGAGCTGAACGCACAAATCATTAAGTTGTTTCAGAGAATGATTCCGTCTAGTTTTTATGCGAAGGTATTTCCTCTTCAAACACTGGCCTCAAATTGCTTGAAATCTCCAATTGCAAAATCCACAAAAAGAGAGTTTCAAATCTGCTCTCTCTAAAGAAATGCTCCACTCTTTGAGTTGAATACACACAACACTAAGAAGCTACTGAGAATTCTTCTGTCTAGCATTATATGAAGGAATCCCGTTTCCAACGAAG
Organism: Pan troglodytes; assembly: GCF_028858775.2. Lineage (NCBI taxonomy): Eukaryota > Metazoa > Chordata > Mammalia > Primates > Hominidae > Pan > Pan troglodytes. The sequence goes on from NC_072420.2 coordinate 13,038,951, forward strand.
GCCTCAAAGAGGTCCAAATGTCCGCTTCCAGATTTTACAAACAGAGTGTTTCCTAACTGCTGTATGAAAAGGAAGGTTAAACTCTGTGAGCTGAATGCACAAATCATTAAGTTGTTTCAGAGAATGATTCCGTCTGGTTTTTAAAAGAAGATATTTCCTTTTCAACCTTTGGCCTCAAATCGCTTGAAATCTCCAATTGCAAAATCCACAAAAAGAGAGTTTCAAATCTGCTCTGTCTAAAGAAAGGTTCAATTCTGTGAGCTGCATACACACAACACAAAGAAGTTACTGAGAACTCCTCTGTCTTGCATTATATGAAGAAATCCCGTTTCCAACGAAGGCCTCGTACAGGTCCAAATATCCACTTGCAGACTTTACAAACCGAGTGTTTTCAAACTGCTCTATGAAAAGAAAGGTTAAACTCTGTCAGGTGGATGCACAAATCACAAAGTAGTTTCTGAGAATGATTCTGTCTAGTTTTGAAACGGAGATATTTCCCTTTCTTCCATTGGCCTCAAATCGCTTGAAATCTCCAATTGCAAATTCCACAAAAAGAGAGTTTCAAATCTGCTCTCTCTGAAGATAGGTTCCACTCCGTGAGCTGAATACACACAACACTAAGAAGTTACTGAGAATTCCTCTGTCTAGTATTATATGAAGGAATCCCGTTTCCAACGAAGGCCTCAAAGAGGTCCAAGTATCCGCTACCAGACTTCACAAACAGAGTGTTTCCTAACTGCTCTATGAAAAGGAAGGTTAAACTCTGTGAGCTGAACGCACAAATCATTAAGTTGTTTCAGAGAATGATTCCGTCTAGTTTTTATACGAAGATATTTCCTTTTCCACCATTGGCCTCAAATCGCTTGAAATCTGCAATTGCAAAATCCACAAAAAGAGAGTTTCAAACCTGCTCTGTCTAAAGAAAGGTTCAACTCTGTGAGCTGCATACACACAACACAGAGAAGTCACTGAGAATTCTTCTGTCTTGCATTATATAAAGAAATCCCGTTTCCAACGAAGGGTTAAAAGAAGTCCAAATATCCAGTTGCAGACTTTACAAACAGAGTGTTTTCGAACTGCTCTATGAAAAGAAAGGTTAAACTCTGTCAGGTGGATGCACACATCACAAAGTAGTTTCTGAGAATGATTCTGTCTAGTTTTTAAACGAAGATATTTCCTTTTCTGTCATTGACCTCAATTCGCTTGAAATCTCCACATGTAAATTCCACAAAACGAGTGTTGCAAATCTGCTCTGCCTAAAGGAAGGTTCAGCTCTGTGGGTTGAATACACACACACAAAGAAGTTACTGAGAATTCTTCTGTCTAGCATTTTATGAAGAAATCCCGTTTCCAACGAAGGCCTTCAAAGAGGTCCAAATATCCACTTGCAGACTTTACAAAGAGAGTGCTTCCAAACTGCTCTGTGAAAAGAAACGTTAAACTCTGTCTGCTGAAGGCACACATCACAAACTAGTTTCTGAAAATGATTCTGTCTAGTTTTTAAACGAAGATATTTCCTTTTCCGTCATTGGCCTCAAATCGCTTGAAATCTCCACATGTAATTTCCACAAAAAGAGAGTTTCAAATCTACTCTCTCTAAAGAAAGGTTCAACTCTGTGAGTTGAATACACACACAAGGAAGTTACTGAGAATTCTTCGGTCTTGCATTATATGAAGAAATCCCGTTTCCAACGAAGGCCTCGTACAGGTCCAAATATCCGCTTCCAGACTTTACAAACAGAGTGTTTCCTAACCGCTCTATGAAAAGGAAGGTTAAACACTGTGAGATGAACGCACAAATCATTAAGTTGTTTCAGAGAATGATTCCGTCTAGTTTTTATGCGAAGGTATTTCCTCTTCAAACACTGGCCTCAAATCGCTTGAAATCTCCAATTGCAAAATCCACAAAAAGAGAGTTTCAAATCTGCTCTCTCTAAAGAAATGCTCCACTCTTTGAGTTGAATACACACAACACTAAGAAGTTACTGAGAATTCTTCTGTCTAGCATTATATGAAGGAATCCCGTTTCCAACGAAGGCCTCAAAGAGGTCCAAATGTCCGCTTCCAGATTTTACAAACAGAGTGTTTCCTAACTGCTGTATGAAAAGGAAGGTTAAACTCTGTGAGCTGAATGCACAAATCATTAAGTTGTTTCAGAGAATGATTCCGTCTGGTTTTTAAAAGAAGATATTTCCTTTTCAACCTTTGGCCTCAAATCGCTTGAAATCTCCAATTGCAAAATCCACAAAAAGAGAGTTTCAAATCTGCTCTGTCTAAAGAAAGGTTCAATTCTGTGAGCTGCATACACACAACACAAAGAAGTTACTGAGAACTCCTCTGTCTTGCATTATATGAAGAAATCCCGTTTCCAACGAAGGCCTCGTACAGGTCCAAATATCCACTTGCAGACTTTACAAACCGAGTGTTTTCAAACTGCTCTATGAAAAGAAAGGTTAAACTCTGTCAGGTGGATGCACAAATCACAAAGTAGTTTCTGAGAATGATTCTGTCTAGTTTTGAAACGGAGATATTTCCCTTTCTTCCATTGGCCTCAAATCGCTTGAAATCTCCAATTGCAAATTCCACAAAAAGAGAGTTTCAAATCTGCTCTCTCTGAAGATAGGTTCCACTCCGTGAGCTGAATACACACAACACTAAGAAGTTACTGAGAATTCCTCTGTCTAGTATTATATGAAGGAATCCCGTTTCCAACGAAGGCCTCAAAGAGGTCCAAGTATCCGCTACCAGACTTCACAAACAGAGTGTTTCCTAACTGCTCTATGAAAAGGAAGGTTAAACTCTGTGAGCTGAACGCACAAATCATTAAGTTGTTTCAAAGAATGATTCCGTCTAGTTTTTATACGAAGATATTTCCTTTTCCACCATTGGCCTCAAATCGCTTGAAATCTGCAATTGCAAAATCCACAAAAAGAGAGTTTCAAACCTGCTCTGTCTAAAGAAAGGTTCAACTCTGTGAGCTGCATACACACAACACAAAGAAGTCACTGAGAATTCTTCTGTCTTGCATTATATAAAGAAATCCCGTTTCCAACGAAGGGTGAAAAGAAGTCCAAATATCCAGTTGCAGACTTTACAAACAGAGTGTTTTCGAACTGCTCTATGAAAAGAAAGGTTAAACTCTGTCAGGTGGATGCACACATCACAAAGTAGTTTCTGAGAATGATTCTGTCTAGTTTTTAAACGAAGATATTTCCTTTTCTGTCATTGACCTCAATTCGCTTGAAATCTCCACATGTAAATTCCACAAAACGAGTGTTGCAAATCTGCTCTGCCTAAAGGAAGGTTCAGCTCTGTGGGTTGAATACACACACACAAAGAAGTTACTGAGAATTCTTCTGTCTAGCATTTTATGAAGAAATCCCGTTTCCAACGAAGGCCTTCAAAGAGGTCCAAATATCCACTTGCAGACTTTACAAAGAGAGTGCTTCCAAACTGCTCTGTGAAAAGAAACGTTAAACTCTGTCTGCTGAAGGCACACATCACAAACTAGTTTCTGAAAATGATTCTGTCTAGTTTTTAAACGAAGATATTTCCTTTTCCGTCATTGGCCTCAAATCGCTTGAAATCTCCACATGTAATTTCCACAAAAAGAGAGTGTCAAATCTTCTCTCTCTAAAGAAAGGTTCAACTCTGTGAGTTGAATACACACACACAAGGAAGTTACTGAGAATTCTTCGGTCTTGCATTATATGAAGAAATCCCGTTTCCAACGAAGGCCTCGTACAGGTCCAAATATCCGCTTCCAGACTTTACAAACAGAGTGTTTCCTAACCGCTCTATGAAAAGGAAGGTTAAGCTCTGTGAGCTGAACGCACAAATCATTAAGTTGTTTCAGAGAATGATTCCGTCTAGTTTTTATGCGAAGGTATTTCCTCTTCAAACACTGGCCTCAAATCGCTTGAAATCTCCAATTGCAAAATCCACAAAAAGAGAGTTTCAAATCTGCTCTCTCTAAAGAAATGCTCCACTCTTTGAGTTGAATACACACAACACTAAGAAGTTACTGAGAATTCTTCTGTCTAGCATTATATGAAGGAATCCCGTTTCCAACGAAGGCCTCAAAGAGGTCCAAATGTCCGCTTCCAGATTTTACAAACAGAGTGTTTCCTAACTGCTGTATGAAAAGGAAGGTTAAACTCTGTGAGCTGAATGCACAAATCATTAAGTTGTTTCAGAGAATGATTCCGTCTGGTTTTTAAAAGAAGATATTTCCTTTTCAACCTTTGGCCTCAAATCGCTTGAAATCTCCAATTGCAAAATCCACAAAAAGAGAGTTTCAAATCTGCTCTGTCTAAAGAAAGGTTCAATTCTGTGAGCTGCATACACACAACACAAAGAAGTTACTGAGAACTCCTCTGTCTTGCATTATATGAAGAAATCCCGTTTCCAACGAAGGCCTCGTACAGGTCCAAATATCCACTTGCAGACTTTACAAACCGAGTGTTTTCAAACTGCTCTATGAAAAGAAAGGTTAAACTCTGTCAGGTGGATGCACAAATCACAAAGTAGTTTCTGAGAATGATTCTGTCTAGTTTTGAAACGGAGATATTTCCCTTTCTTCCATTGGCCTCAAATCGCTTGAAATCTCCAATTGCAAATTCCACAAAAAGAGAGTTTCAAATCTGCTCTCTCTGAAGATAGGTTCCACTCCGTGAGCTGAATACACACAACACTAAGAAGTTACTGAGAATTCCTCTGTCTAGTATTATATGAAGGAATCCCGTTTCCAACGAAGGCCTCAAAGAGGTCCAAGTATCCGCTACCAGACTTCACAAACAGAGTGTTTCCTAACTGCTCTATGAAAAGGAAGGTTAAACTCTGTGAGCTGAACGCACAAATCATTAAGTTGTTTCAGAGAATGATTCCGTCTAGTTTTTATACGAAGATATTTCCTTTTCCACCATTGGCCTCAAATCGCTTGAAATCTGCAATTGCAAAATCCACAAAAAGAGAGTTTCAAACCTGCTCTGTCTAAAGAAAGGTTCAACTCTGTGAGCTGCATACACACAACACAGAGAAGTCACTGAGAATTCTTCTGTCTTGCATTATATAAAGAAATCCCGTTTCCAACGAAGGGTGAAAAGAAGTCCAAATATCCAGTTGCAGACTTTACAAACAGAGTGTTTTCGAACTGCTCTATGAAAAGAAAGGTTAAACTCTGTCAGGTGGATGCACACATCACAAAGTAGTTTCTGAGAATGATTCTGTCTAGTTTTTAAACGAAGATATTTCCTTTTCTGTCATTGACCTCAATTCGCTTGAAATCTCCACATGTAAATTCCACAAAACGAGTGTTGCAAATCTGCTCTGCCTAAAGGAAGGTTCAGCTCTGTGGGTTGAATACACACACACAAAGAAGTTACTGAGAATTCTTCTGTCTAGCATTTTATGAAGAAATCCCGTTTCCAACGAAGGCCTTCAAAGAGGTCCAAATATCCACTTGCAGACTTTACAAAGAGAGTGCTTCCAAACTGCTCTGTGAAAAGAAACGTTAAACTCTGTCTGCTGAAGGCACACATCACAAACTAGTTTCTGAAAATGATTCTGTCTAGTTTTTAAACGAAGATATTTCCTTTTCCGTCATTGGCCTCAAATCGCTTGAAATCTCCACATGTAATTTCCACAAAAAGAGAGTTTCAAATCTACTCTCTCTAAAGAAAGGTTCAACTCTGTGAGTTGAATACACACACAAGGAAGTTACTGAGAATTCTTCGGTCTTGCATTATATGAAGAAATCCCGTTTCCAACGAAGGCCTCGTACAGGTCCAAATATCCGCTTCCAGACTTTACAAACAGAGTGTTTCCTAACCGCTCTATGAAAAGGAAGGTTAAACACTGTGAGATGAAGGCACAAATCATTAAGTTGTTTCAGAGAATGATTCCGTCTAGTTTTTATGCGAAGGTATTTCCTCTTCAAACACTGGCCTCAAATCGCTTGAAATCTCCAATTGCAAAATCCACAAAAAGAGAGTTTCAAATCTGCTCTCTCTAAAGAAATGCTCCACTCTTTGAGTTGAATACACACAACACTAAGAAGTTACTGAGAATTCTTCTGTCTAGCATTATATGAAGGAATCCCGTTTCCAACGAAGGCCTCAAAGAGGTCCAAATGTCCGCTTCCAGATTTTACAAACAGAGTGTTTCCTAACTGCTGTATGAAAAGGAAGGTTAAACTCTGTGAGCTGAATGCACAAATCATTAAGTTGTTTCAGAGAATGATTCCGTCTGGTTTTTAAAAGAAGATATTTCCTTTTCAACCTTTGGCCTCAAATCGCTTGAAATCTCCAATTGCAAAATCCACAAAAAGAGAGTTTCAAATCTGCTCTGTCTAAAGAAAGGTTCAATTCTGTGAGCTGCATACACACAACACAAAGAAGTTACTGAGAACTCCTCTGTCTTGCATTATATGAAGAAATCCCGTTTCCAACGAAGGCCTCGTACAGGTCCAAATATCCACTTGCAGACTTTACAAACCGAGTGTTTTCAAACTGCTCTATGAAAAGAAAGGTTAAACTCTGTCAGGTGGATGCACAAATCACAAAGTAGTTTCTGAGAATGATTCTGTCTAGTTTTGAAACGGAGATATTTCCCTTTCTTCCATTGGCCTCAAATCGCTTGAAATCTCCAATTGCAAATTCCACAAAAAGAGAGTTTCAAATCTGCTCTCTCTGAAGATAGGTTCCACTCCGTGAGCTGAATACACACAACACTAAGAAGTTACTGAGAATTCCTCTGTCTAGTATTATATGAAGGAATCCCGTTTCCAACGAAGGCCTCAAAGAGGTCCAAGTATCCGCTACCAGACTTCACAAACAGAGTGTTTCCTAACTGCTCTATGAAAAGGAAGGTTAAACTCTGTGAGCTGAACGCACAAATCATTAAGTTGTTTCAAAGAATGATTCCGTCTAGTTTTTATACGAAGATATTTCCTTTTCCACCATTGGCCTCAAATCGCTTGAAATCTGCAATTGCAAAATCCACAAAAAGAGAGTTTCAAACCTGCTCTGTCTAAAGAAAGGTTCAACTCTGTGAGCTGCATACACACAACACAAAGAAGTCACTGAGAATTCTTCTGTCTTGCATTATATAAAGAAATCCCGTTTCCAACGAAGGGTGAAAAGAAGTCCAAATATCCAGTTGCAGACTTTACAAACAGAGTGTTTTCGAACTGCTCTATGAAAAGAAAGGTTAAACTCTGTCAGGTGGATGCACACATCACAAAGTAGTTTCTGAGAATGATTCTGTCTAGTTTTTAAACGAAGATATTTCCTTTTCTGTCATTGACCTCAATTCGCTTGAAATCTCCACATGTAAATTCCACAAAACGAGTGTTGCAAATCTGCTCTGCCTAAAGGAAGGTTCAGCTCTGTGGGTTGAATACACACACACAAAGAAGTTACTGAGAATTCTTCTGTCTAGCATTTTATGAAGAAATCCCGTTTCCAACGAAGGCCTTCAAAGAGGTCCAAATATCCACTTGCAGACTTTACAAAGAGAGTGCTTCCAAACTGCTCTGTGAAAAGAAACGTTAAACTCTGTCTGCTGAAGGCACACATCACAAACTAGTTTCTGAAAATGATTCTGTCTAGTTTTTAAACGAAGATATTTCCTTTTCCGTCATTGGCCTCAAATCGCTTGAAATCTCCACATGTAATTTCCACAAAAAGAGAGTGTCAAATCTTCTCTCTCTAAAGAAAGGTTCAACTCTGTGAGTTGAATACACACACACAAGGAAGTTACTGAGAATTCTTCGGTCTTGCATTATATGAAGAAATCCCGTTTCCAACGAAGGCCTCGTACAGGTCCAAATATCCGCTTCCAGACTTTACAAACAGAGTGTTTCCTAACCGCTCTATGAAAAGGAAGGTTAAGCTCTGTGAGCTGAACGCACAAATCATTAAGTTGTTTCAGAGAATGATTCCGTCTAGTTTTTATGCGAAGGTATTTCCTCTTCAAACACTGGCCTCAAATCGCTTGAAATCTCCAATTGCAAAATCCACAAAAAGAGAGTTTCAAATCTGCTCTCTCTAAAGAAATGCTCCACTCTTTGAGTTGAATACACACAACACTAAGAAGTTACTGAGAATTCTTCTGTCTAGCATTATATGAAGGAATCCCGTTTCCAACGAAGGCCTCAAAGAGGTCCAAATGTCCGCTTCCAGATTTTACAAACAGAGTGTTTCCTAACTGCTGTATGAAAAGGAAGGTTAAACTCTGTGAGCTGAATGCACAAATCATTAAGTTGTTTCAGAGAATGATTCCGTCTGGTTTTTAAAAGAAGATATTTCCTTTTCAACCTTTGGCCTCAAATCGCTTGAAATCTCCAATTGCAAAATCCACAAAAAGAGAGTTTCAAATCTGCTCTGTCTAAAGAAAGGTTCAATTCTGTGAGCTGCATACACACAACACAAAGAAGTTACTGAGAACTCCTCTGTCTTGCATTATATGAAGAAATCCCGTTTCCAACGAAGGCCTCGTACAGGTCCAAATATCCACTTGCAGACTTTACAAACCGAGTGTTTTCAAACTGCTCTATGAAAAGAAAGGTTAAACTCTGTCAGGTGGATGCACAAATCACAAAGTAGTTTCTGAGAATGATTCTGTCTAGTTTTGAAACGGAGATATTTCCCTTTCTTCCATTGGCCTCAAATCGCTTGAAATCTCCAATTGCAAATTCCACAAAAAGAGAGTTTCAAATCTGCTCTCTCTGAAGATAGGTTCCACTCCGTGAGCTGAATACACACAACACTAAGAAGTTACTGAGAATTCCTCTGTCTAGTATTATATGAAGGAATCCCGTTTCCAACGAAGGCCTCAAAGAGGTCCAAGTATCCGCTACCAGACTTCACAAACAGAGTGTTTCCTAACTGCTCTATGAAAAGGAAGGTTAAACTCTGTGAGCTGAACGCACAAATCATTAAGTTGTTTCAGAGAATGATTCCGTCTAGTTTTTATACGAAGATATTTCCTTTTCCACCATTGGCCTCAAATCGCTTGAAATCTGCAATTGCAAAATCCACAAAAAGAGAGTTTCAAACCTGCTCTGTCTAAAGAAAGGTTCAACTCTGTGAGCTGCATACACACAACACAAAGAAGTCACTGAGAATTCTTCTGTCTTGCATTATATAAAGAAATCCCGTTTCCAACGAAGGGTGAAAAGAAGTCCAAATATCCAGTTGCAGACTTTACAAACAGAGTGTTTTCGAACTGCTCTATGAAAAGAAAGGTTAAACTCTGTCAGGTGGATGCACACATCACAAAGTAGTTTCTGAGAATGATTCTGTCTAGTTTTTAAACGAAGATATTTCCTTTTCTGTCATTGACCTCAATTCGCTTGAAATCTCCACATGTAAATTCCACAAAACGAGTGTTGCAAATCTGCTCTGCCTAAAGGAAGGTTCAGCTCTGTGGGTTGAATACACACACACAAAGAAGTTACTGAGAATTCTTCTGTCTAGCATTTTATGAAGAAATCCCGTTTCCAACGAAGGCCTTCAAAGAGGTCCAAATATCCATTTGCAGACTTTACAAAGAGAGTGCTTCCAAACTGCTCTGTGAAAAGAAACGTTAAACTCTGTCTGCTGAAGGCACACATCACAAACTAGTTTCTGAAAATGATTCTGTCTAGTTTTTAAACGAAGATATTTCCTTTTCCGTCATTGGCCTCAAATCGCTTGAAATCTCCACATGTAATTTCCACAAAAAGAGAGTTTCAAATCTACTCTCTCTAAAGAAAGGTTCAACTCTGTGAGTTGAATACACACACACAAGGAAGTTACTGAGAATTCTTTGGTCTTGCATTATATGAAGAAATCCCGTTTCCAACGAAGGCCTCGTACAGGTCCAAATATCCGCTTCCAGACTTTACAAACAGAGTGTTTCCTAACTGCTCTATGAAAAGGAAGGTTAAACACTGTGAGATGAACGCACAAATCATTAAGTTGTTTCAGAGAATGATTCCGTCTGGTTTTTAAAAGAAGATATTTCCTTTTCAACCTTTGGCCTCAAATCGCTTGAAATCTCCAATTGCAAAATCCACAAAAAGAGAGTTTCAAATCTGCTCTGTCTAAAGAAAGGTTCAATTCTGTGAGCTGCATACACACAACACAAAGAAGTTACTGAGAACTCCTCTGTCTTGCATTATATGAAGAAATCCCGTTTCCAACGAAGGCCTCGTACAGGTCCAAATATCCACTTGCAGACTTTACAAACCGAGTGTTTTCAAACTGCTCTATGAAAAGAAAGGTTAAACTCTGTCAGGTGGATGCACAAATCACAAAGTAGTTTCTGAGAATGATTCTGTCTAGTTTTGAAACGGAGATATTTCCCTTTCTTCCATTGGCCTCAAATCGCTTGAAATCTCCAATTGCAAATTCCACAAAAAGAGAGTTTCAAATCTGCTCTCTCTGAAGATAGGTTCCACTCCGTGAGCTGAATACACACAACACTAAGAAGTTACTGAGAATTCCTCTGTCTAGTATTATATGAAGGAATCCCGTTTCCAACGAAGGCCTCAAAGAGGTCCAAGTATCCGCTACCAGACTTCACAAACAGAGTGTTTCCTAACTGCTCTATGAAAAGGAAGGTTAAACTCTGTGAGCTGAACGCACAAATCATTAAGTTGTTTCAGAGAATGATTCCGTCTAGTTTTTATACGAAGATATTTCCTTTTCCACCATTGGCCTCAAATCGCTTGAAATCTGCAATTGCAAAATCCACAAAAAGAGAGTTTCAAACCTGCTCTGTCTAAAGAAAGGTTCAACTCTGTGAGCTGCATACACACAACACAAAGAAGTCACTGAGAATTCTTCTGTCTTGCATTATATAAAGAAATCCCGTTTCCAACGAAGGGTTAAAAGAAGTCCAAATATCCAGTTGCAGACTTTACAAACAGAGTGTTTTCGAACTGCTCTATGAAAAGAAAGGTTAAACTCTGTCAGGTGGATGCACACATCACAAAGTAGTTTCTGAGAATGATTCTGTCTAGTTTTTAAACGAAGATATTTCCTTTTCTGTCATTGACCTCAATTCGCTTGAAATCTCCACATGTAAATTCCACAAAACGAGTGTTGCAAATCTGCTCTGCCTAAAGGAAGGTTCAGCTCTGTGGGTTGAATACACACACACAAAGAAGTTACTGAGAATTCTTCTGTCTAGCATTTTATGAAGAAATCCCGTTTCCAACGAAGGCCTTCAAAGAGGTCCAAATATCCACTTGCAGACTTTACAAAGAGAGTGCTTCCAAACTGCTCTGTGAAAAGAAACGTTAAACTCTGTCTGCTGAAGGCACACATCACAAACTAGTTTCTGAAAATGATTCTGTCTAGTTTTTAAACGAAGATATTTCCTTTTCCGTCATTGGCCTCAAATCGCTTGAAATCTCCACATGTAATTTCCACAAAAAGAGAGTTTCAAATCTACTCTCTCTAAAGAAAGGTTCAACTCTGTGAGTTGAATACACACACACAAGGAAGTTACTGAGAATTCTTTGGTCTTGCATTATATGAAGAAATCCCGTTTCCAACGAAGGCCTCGTACAGGTCCAAATATCCGCTTCCAGACTTTACAAACAGAGTGTTTCCTAACTGCTCTATGAAAAGGAAGGTTAAACACTGTGAGATGAACGCACAAATCATTAAGTTGTTTCAGAGAATGATTCCGTCTGGTTTTTAAAAGAAGATATTTCCTCTTCAAACACTGGCCTCAAATCGCTTGAAATCTCCAATTGCAAAATCCACAAAAAGAGAGTTTCAAATCTGCTCTGTCTAAAGAAAGGTTCAATTCTGTGAGCTGCATACACACAACACAAAGAAGTTACTGAGAACTCCTCTGTCTTGCATTATATGAAGAAATCCCGTTTCCAACGAAGGCCTCGTACAGGTCCAAATATCCACTTGCAGACTTTACAAACCGAGTGTTTTCAAACTGCTCTATGAAAAGAAAGGTTAAACTCTGTCAGGTGGATGCACAAATCACAAAGTAGTTTCTGAGAATGATTCTGTCTAGTTTTGAAACGGAGATATTTCCCTTTCTTCCATTGGCCTCAAATCGCTTGAAATCTCCAATTGCAAATTCCACAAAAAGAGAGTTTCAAATCTGCTCTCTCTGAAGATAGGTTCCACTCCGTGAGCTGAATACACACAACACTAAGAAGTTACTGAGAATTCCTCTGTCTAGTATTATATGAAGGAATCCCGTTTCCAACGAAGGCCTCAAAGAGGTCCAAGTATCCGCTACCAGACTTCACAAACAGAGTGTTTCCTAACTGCTCTATGAAAAGGAAGGTTAAACTCTGTGAGCTGAACGCACAAATCATTAAGTTGTTTCAGAGAATGATTCCGTCTAGTTTTTATACGAAGATATTTCCTTTTCCACCATTGGCCTCAAATCGCTTGAAATCTGCAATTGCAAAATCCACAAAAAGAGAGTTTCAAACCTGCTCTGTCTAAAGAAAGGTTCAACTCTGTGAGCTGCATACACACAACACAAAGAAGTCACTGAGAATTCTTCTGTCTTGCATTATATAAAGAAATCCCGTTTCCAACGAAGGGTGAAAAGAAGTCCAAATATCCAGTTGCAGACTTTACAAACAGAGTGTTTTCGAACTGCTCTATGAAAAGAAAGGTTAAACTCTGTCAGGTGGATGCACACATCACAAAGTAGTTTCTGAGAATGATTCTGTCTAGTTTTTAAACGAAGATATTTCCTTTTCTGTCATTGACCTCAATTCGCTTGAAATCTCCACATGTAAATTCCACAAAACGAGTGTTGCAAATCTGCTCTGCCTAAAGGAAGGTTCAGCTCTGTGGGTTGAATACACACACACAAAGAAGTTACTGAGAATTCTTCTGTCTAGCATTTTATGAAGAAATCCCGTTTCCAACGAAGGCCTTCAAAGAGGTCCAAATATCCACTTGCAGACTTTACAAAGAGAGTGCTTCCAAACTGCTCTGTGAAAAGAAACGTTAAACTCTGTCTGCTGAAGGCACACATCACAAACTAGTTTCTGAAAATGATTCTGTCTAGTTTTTAAACGAAGATATTTCCTTTTCCGTCATTGGCCTCAAATCGCTTGAAATCTCCACATGTAATTTCCACAAAAAGAGAGTTTCAAATCTTCTCTCTCTAAAGAAAGGTTCAACTCTGTGAGTTGAATACACACACACAAGGAAGTTACTGAGAATTCTTCGGTCTTGCATTATATGAAGAAATCCCGTTTCCAACGAAGGCCTCGTACAGGTCCAAATATCCGCTTCCAGACTTTACAAACAGAGTGTTTCCTAACGCTCTATGAAAAGGAAGGTTAAACTCTGTGAGCTGAACGCACAAATCATTAAGTTGTTTCAGAGAATGATTCCGTCTAGTTTTTATGCGAAGGTATTTCCTCTTCAAACACTGGCCTCAAATCGCTTGAAATCTCCAATTGCAAAATCCACAAAAAGAGAGTTTCAAATCTGCTCTCTCTAAAGAAATGCTCCACTCTTTGAGTTGAATACACACAACACTAAGAAGCTACTGAGAATTCTTCTGTCTAGCATTATATGAAGGAATCCCGTTTCCAACGAAGGCCTCAAAGAGGTCCAAATGTCCGCTTCCAGATTTTACAAACAGAGTGTTTCCTAACTGCTGTATGAAAAGGAAGGTTAAACTCTGTGAGCTGAATGCACAAATCATTAAGTTGTTTCAGAGAATGATTCCGTCTGGTTTTTAAAAGAAGATATTTCCTTTTCAACCTTTGGCCTCAAATCGCTTGAAATCTCCAATTGCAAAATCCACAAAAAGAGAGTTTCAAATCTGCTCTGTCTAAAGAAAGGTTCAATTCTGTGAGCTGCATACACACAACACAAAGAAGTTACTGAGAACTCCTCTGTCTTGCATTATATGAAGAAATCCCGTTTCCAACGAAGGCCTCGTACAGGTCCAAATATCCACTTGCAGACTTTACAAACCGAGTGTTTTCAAACTGCTCTATGAAAAGAAAGGTTAAACTCTGTCAGGTGGATGCACAAATCACAAAGTAGTTTCTGAGAATGATTCTGTCTAGTTTTGAAACGGAGATATTTCCCTTTCTTCCATTGGCCTCAAATCGCTTGAAATCTCCAATTGCAAATTCCACAAAAAGAGAGTTTCAAATCTGCTCTCTCTGAAGATAGGTTCCACTCCGTGAGCTGAATACACACAACACTAAGAAGTTACTGAGAATTCCTCTGTCTAGTATTATATGAAGGAATCCCGTTTCCAACGAAGGCCTCAAAGAGGTCCAAGTATCCGCTACCAGACTTCACAAACAGAGTGTTTCCTAACTGCTCTATGAAAAGGAAGGTTAAACTCTGTGAGCTGAACGCACAAATCATTAAGTTGTTTCAGAGAATGATTCCGTCTAGTTTTTATACGAAGATATTTCCTTTTCCACCATTGGCCTCAAATCGCTTGAAATCTGCAATTGCAAAATCCACAAAAAGAGAGTTTCAAACCTGCTCTGTCTAAAGAAAGGTTCAACTCTGTGAGCTGCATACACACAACACAAAGAAGTCACTGAGAATTCTTCTGTCTTGCATTATATAAAGAAATCCCGTTTCCAACGAAGGGTGAAAAGAAGTCCAAATATCCAGTTGCAGACTTTACAAACAGAGTGTTTTCGAACTGCTCTATGAAAAGAAAGGTTAAACTCTGTCAGGTGGATGCACACATCACAAAGTAGTTTCTGAGAATGATTCTGTCTAGTTTTTAAACGAAGATATTTCCTTTTCTGTCATTGACCTCAATTCGCTTGAAATCTCCACATGTAAATTCCACAAAACGAGTGTTGCAAATCTGCTCTGCCTAAAGGAAGGTTCAGCTCTGTGGGTTGAATACACACACACAAAGAAGTTACTGAGAATTCTTCTGTCTAGCATTTTATGAAGAAATCCCGTTTCCAACGAAGGCCTTCAAAGAGGTCCAAATATCCACTTGCAGACTTTACAAAGAGAGTGCTTCCAAACTGCTCTGTGAAAAGAAACGTTAAACTCTGTCTGCTGAAGGCACACATCACAAACTAGTTTCTGAAAATGATTCTGTCTAGTTTTTAAACGAAGATATTTCCTTTTCCGTCATTGGCCTCAAATCGCTTGAAATCTCCACATGTAATTTCCACAAAAAGAGAGTTTCAAATCTACTCTCTCTAAAGAAAGGTTCAACTCTGTGAGTTGAATACACACACACAAGGAAGTTACTGAGAATTCTTCGGTCTTGCATTATATGAAGAAATCCCGTTTCCAACGAAGGCCTCGTACAGGTCCAAATATCCGCTTCCAGACTTTACAAACAGAGTGTTTCCTAACCGCTCTATGAAAAGGAAGGTTAAACTCTGTGAGCTGAACGCACAAATCATTAAGTTGTTTCAGAGAATGATTCCGTCTAGTTTTTATGCGAAGGTATTTCCTCTTCAAACACTGGCCTCAAATCGCTTGAAATCTCCAATTGCAAAATCCACAAAAAGAGAGTTTCAAATCTGCTCTCTCTAAAGAAATGCTCCACTCTTTGAGTTGAATACACACAACACTAAGAAGCTACTGAGAATTCTTCTGTCTAGCATTATATGAAGGAATCCCGTTTCCAACGAAGGCCTCAAAGAGGTCCAAATGTCCGCTTCCAGATTTTACAAACAGAGTGTTTCCTAACTGCTGTATGAAAAGGAAGGTTAAACTCTGTGAGCTGAATGCACAAATCATTAAGTTGTTTCAGAGAATGATTCCGTCTGGTTTTTAAAAGAAGATATTTCCTTTTCAACCTTTGGCCTCAAATCGCTTGAAATCTCCAATTGCAAAATCCACAAAAAGAGAGTTTCAAATCTGCTCTGTCTAAAGAAAGGTTCAATTCTGTGAGCTGCATACACACAACACAAAGAAGTTACTGAGAACTCCTCTGTCTTGCATTATATGAAGAAATCCCGTTTCCAACGAAGGCCTCGTACAGGTCCAAATATCCACTTGCAGACTTTACAAACCGAGTGTTTTCAAACTGCTCTATGAAAAGAAAGGTTAAACTCTGTCAGGTGGATGCACAAATCACAAAGTAGTTTCTGAGAATGATTCTGTCTAGTTTTGAAACGGAGATATTTCCCTTTCTTCCATTGGCCTCAAATCGCTTGAAATCTCCAATTGCAAATTCCACAAAAAGAGAGTTTCAAATCTGCTCTCTCTGAAGATAGGTTCCACTCCGTGAGCTGAATACACACAACACTAAGAAGTTACTGAGAATTCCTCTGTCTAGTATTATATGAAGGAATCCCGTTTCCAACGAAGGCCTCAAAGAGGTCCAAGTATCCGCTACCAGACTTCACAAACAGAGTGTTTCCTAACTGCTCTATGAAAAGGAAGGTTAAACTCTGTGAGCTGAACGCACAAATCATTAAGTTGTTTCAGAGAATGATTCCGTCTAGTTTTTATACGAAGATATTTCCTTTTCCACCATTGGCCTCAAATCGCTTGAAATCTGCAATTGCAAAATCCACAAAAAGAGAGTTTCAAACCTGCTCTGTCTAAAGAAAGGTTCAACTCTGTGAGCTGCATACACACAACACAAAGAAGTCACTGAGAATTCTTCTGTCTTGCATTATATAAAGAAATCCCGTTTCCAACGAAGGGTGAAAAGAAGTCCAAATATCCAGTTGCAGACTTTACAAACAGAGTGTTTTCGAACTGCTCTATGAAAAGAAAGGTTAAACTCTGTCAGGTGGATGCACACATCACAAAGTAGTTTCTGAGAATGATTCTGTCTAGTTTTTAAACGAAGATATTTCCTTTTCTGTCATTGACCTCAATTCGCTTGAAATCTCCACATGTAAATTCCACAAAACGAGTGTTGCAAATCTGCTCTGCCTAAAGGAAGGTTCAGCTCTGTGGGTTGAATACACACACACAAAGAAGTTACTGAGAATTCTTCTGTCTAGCATTTTATGAAGAAATCCCGTTTCCAACGAAGGCCTTCAAAGAGGTCCAAATATCCACTTGCAGACTTTACAAAGAGAGTGCTTCCAAACTGCTCTGTGAAAAGAAACGTTAAACTCTGTCTGCTGAAGGCACACATCACAAACTAGTTTCTGAAAATGATTCTGTCTAGTTTTTAAACGAAGATATTTCCTTTTCCGTCATTGGCCTCAAATCGCTTGAAATCTCCACATGTAATTTCCACAAAAAGAGAGTTTCAAATCTACTCTCTCTAAAGAAAGGTTCAACTCTGTGAGTTGAATACACACACACAAGGAAGTTACTGAGAATTCTTCGGTCTTGCATTATATGAAGAAATCCCGTTTCCAACGAAGGCCTCGTACAGGTCCAAATATCCGCTTCCAGACTTTACAAACAGAGTGTTTCCTAACCGCTCTATGAAAAGGAAGGTTAAACTCTGTGAGCTGAACGCACAAATCATTAAGTTGTTTCAGAGAATGATTCCGTCTAGTTTTTATGCGAAGGTATTTCCTCTTCAAACACTGGCCTCAAATCGCTTGAAATCTCCAATTGCAAAATCCACAAAAAGAGAGTTTCAAATCTGCTCTCTCTAAAGAAATGCTCCACTCTTTGAGTTGAATACACACAACACTAAGAAGCTACTGAGAATTCTTCTGTCTAGCATTATATGAAGGAATCCCGTTTCCAACGAAGGCCTCAAAGAGGTCCAAATGTCCGCTTCCAGATTTTACAAACAGAGTGTTTCCTAACTGCTGTATGAAAAGGAAGGTTAAACTCTGTGAGCTGAATGCACAAATCATTAAGTTGTTTCAGAGAATGATTCCGTCTGGTTTTTAAAAGAAGATATTTCCTTTTCAACCTTTGGCCTCAAATCGCTTGAAATCTCCAATTGCAAAATCCACAAAAAGAGAGTTTCAAATCTGCTCTGTCTAAAGAAAGGTTCAATTCTGTGAGCTGCATACACACAACACAAAGAAGTTACTGAGAACTCCTCTGTCTTGCATTATATGAAGAAATCCCGTTTCCAACGAAGGCCTCGTACAGGTCCAAATATCCACTTGCAGACTTTACAAACCGAGTGTTTTCAAACTGCTCTATGAAAAGAAAGGTTAAACTCTGTCAGGTGGATGCACAAATCACAAAGTAGTTTCTGAGAATGATTCTGTCTAGTTTTGAAACGGAGATATTTCCCTTTCTTCCATTGGCCTCAAATCGCTTGAAATCTCCAATTGCAAATTCCACAAAAAGAGAGTTTCAAATCTGCTCTCTCTGAAGATAGGTTCCACTCCGTGAGCTGAATACACACAACACTAAGAAGTTACTGAGAATTCCTCTGTCTAGTATTATATGAAGGAATCCCGTTTCCAACGAAGGCCTCAAAGAGGTCCAAGTATCCGCTACCAGACTTCACAAACAGAGTGTTTCCTAACTGCTCTATGAAAAGGAAGGTTAAACTCTGTGAGCTGAACGCACAAATCATTAAGTTGTTTCAGAGAATGATTCCGTCTAGTTTTTATACGAAGATATTTCCTTTTCCACCATTGGCCTCAAATCGCTTGAAATCTGCAATTGCAAAATCCACAAAAAGAGAGTTTCAAACCTGCTCTGTCTAAAGAAAGGTTCAACTCTGTGAGCTGCATACACACAACACAGAGAAGTCACTGAGAATTCTTCTGTCTTGCATTATATAAAGAAATCCCGTTTCCAACGAAGGGTGAAAAGAAGTCCAAATATCCAGTTGCAGACTTTACAAACAGAGTGTTTTCGAACTGCTCTATGAAAAGAAAGGTTAAACTCTGTCAGGTGGATGCACACATCACAAAGTAGTTTCTGAGAATGATTCTGTCTAGTTTTTAAACGAAGATATTTCCTTTTCTGTCATTGACCTCAATTCGCTTGAAATCTCCACATGTAAATTCCACAAAACGAGTGTTGCAAATCTGCTCTGCCTAAAGGAAGGTTCAGCTCTGTGGGTTGAATACACACACACAAAGAAGTTACTGAGAATTCTTCTGTCTAGCATTTTATGAAGAAATCCCGTTTCCAACGAAGGCCTTCAAAGAGGTCCAAATATCCACTTGCAGACTTTACAAAGAGAGTGCTTCCAAACTGCTCTGTGAAAAGAAACGTTAAACTCTGTCTGCTGAAGGCACACATCACAAACTAGTTTCTGAAAATGATTCTGTCTAGTTTTTAAACGAAGATATTTCCTTTTCCGTCATTGGCCTCAAATCGCTTGAAATCTCCACATGTAATTTCCACAAAAAGAGAGTTTCAAATCTACTCTCTCTAAAGAAAGGTTCAACTCTGTGAGTTGAATACACACACACAAGGAAGTTACTGAGAATTCTTCGGTCTTGCATTATATGAAGAAATCCCGTTTCCAACGAAGGCCTCGTACAGGTCCAAATATCCGCTTCCAGACTTTACAAACAGAGTGTTTCCTAACCGCTCTATGAAAAGGAAGGTTAAACTCTGTGAGCTGAACGCACAAATCATTAAGTTGTTTCAGAGAATGATTCCGTCTAGTTTTTATGCGAAGGTATTTCCTCTTCAAACACTGGCCTCAAATCGCTTGAAATCTCCAATTGCAAAATCCACAAAAAGAGAGTTTCAAATCTGCTCTCTCTAAAGAAATGCTCCACTCTTTGAGTTGAATACACACAACACTAAGAAGCTACTGAGAATTCTTCTGTCTAGCATTATATGAAGGAATCCCGTTTCCAACGAAGGCCTCAAAGAGGTCCAAATGTCCGCTTCCAGATTTTACAAACAGAGTGTTTCCTAACTGCTGTATGAAAAGGAAGGTTAAACTCTGTGAGCTGAATGCACAAATCATTAAGTTGTTTCAGAGAATGATTCCGTCTGGTTTTTAAAAGAAGATATTTCCTTTTCAACCTTTGGCCTCAAATCGCTTGAAATCTCCAATTGCAAAATCCACAAAAAGAGAGTTTCAAATCTGCTCTGTCTAAAGAAAGGTTCAATTCTGTGAGCTGCATACACACAACACAAAGAAGTTACTGAGAACTCCTCTGTCTTGCATTATATGAAGAAATCCCGTTTCCAACGAAGGCCTCGTACAGGTCCAAATATCCACTTGCAGACTTTACAAACCGAGTGTTTTCAAACTGCTCTATGAAAAGAAAGGTTAAACTCTGTCAGGTGGATGCACAAATCACAAAGTAGTTTCTGAGAATGATTCTGTCTAGTTTTGAAACGGAGATATTTCCCTTTCTTCCATTGGCCTCAAATCGCTTGAAATCTCCAATTGCAAATTCCACAAAAAGAGAGTTTCAAATCTGCTCTCTCTGAAGATAGGTTCCACTCCGTGAGCTGAATACACACAACACTAAGAAGTTACTGAGAATTCCTCTGTCTAGTATTATATGAAGGAATCCCGTTTCCAACGAAGGCCTCAAAGAGGTCCAAGTATCCGCTACCAGACTTCACAAACAGAGTGTTTCCTAACTGCTCTATGAAAAGGAAGGTTAAACTCTGTGAGCTGAACGCACAAATCATTAAGTTGTTTCAGAGAATGATTCCGTCTAGTTTTTATACGAAGATATTTCCTTTTCCACCATTGGCCTCAAATCGCTTGAAATCTGCAATTGCAAAATCCACAAAAAGAGAGTTTCAAACCTGCTCTGTCTAAAGAAAGGTTCAACTCTGTGAGCTGCATACACACAACACAGAGAAGTCACTGAGAATTCTTCTGTCTTGCATTATATAAAGAAATCCCGTTTCCAACGAAGGGTGAAAAGAAGTCCAAATATCCAGTTGCAGACTTTACAAACAGAGTGTTTTCGAACTGCTCTATGAAAAGAAAGGTTAAACTCTGTCAGGTGGATGCACACATCACAAAGTAGTTTCTGAGAATGATTCTGTCTAGTTTTTAAACGAAGATATTTCCTTTTCTGTCATTGACCTCAATTCGCTTGAAATCTCCACATGTAAATTCCACAAAACGAGTGTTGCAAATCTGCTCTGCCTAAAGGAAGGTTCAGCTCTGTGGGTTGAATACACACACACAAAGAAGTTACTGAGAATTCTTCTGTCTAGCATTTTATGAAGAAATCCCGTTTCCAACGAAGGCCTTCAAAGAGGTCCAAATATCCACTTGCAGACTTTACAAAGAGAGTGCTTCCAAACTGCTCTGTGAAAAGAAACGTTAAACTCTGTCTGCTGAAGGCACACATCACAAACTAGTTTCTGAAAATGATTCTGTCTAGTTTTTAAACGAAGATATTTCCTTTTCCGTCATTGGCCTCAAATCGCTTGAAATCTCCACATGTAATTTCCACAAAAAGAGAGTTTCAAATCTACTCTCTCTAAAGAAAGGTTCAACTCTGTGAGTTGAATACACACACACAAGGAAGTTACTGAGAATTCTTCGGTCTTGCATTATATGAAGAAATCCCGTTTCCAACGAAGGCCTCGTACAGGTCCAAATATCCGCTTCCAGACTTTACAAACAGAGTGTTTCCTAACCGCTCTATGAAAAGGAAGGTTAAACTCTGTGAGCTGAACGCACAAATCATTAAGTTGTTTCAGAGAATGATTCCGTCTAGTTTTTATGCGAAGGTATTTCCTCTTCAAACACTGGCCTCAAATCGCTTGAAATCTCCAATTGCAAAATCCACAAAAAGAGAGTTTCAAATCTGCTCTCTCTAAAGAAATGCTCCACTCTTTGAGTTGAATACACACAACACTAAGAAGCTACTGAGAATTCTTCTGTCTAGCATTATATGAAGGAATCCCGTTTCCAACGAAGGCCTCAAAGAGGTCCAAATGTCCGCTTCCAGATTTTACAAACAGAGTGTTTCCTAACTGCTGTATGAAAAGGAAGGTTAAACTCTGTGAGCTGAATGCACAAATCATTAAGTTGTTTCAGAGAATGATTCCGTCTGGTTTTTAAAAGAAGATATTTCCTTTTCAACCTTTGGCCTCAAATCGCTTGAAATCTCCAATTGCAAAATCCACAAAAAGAGAGTTTCAAATCTGCTCTGTCTAAAGAAAGGTTCAATTCTGTGAGCTGCATACACACAACACAAAGAAGTTACTGAGAACTCCTCTGTCTTGCATTATATGAAGAAATCCCGTTTCCAACGAAGGCCTCGTACAGGTCCAAATATCCACTTGCAGACTTTACAAACCGAGTGTTTTCAAACTGCTCTATGAAAAGAAAGGTTAAACTCTGTCAGGTGGATGCACAAATCACAAAGTAGTTTCTGAGAATGATTCTGTCTAGTTTTGAAACGGAGATATTTCCCTTTCTTCCATTGGCCTCAAATCGCTTGAAATCTCCAATTGCAAATTCCACAAAAAGAGAGTTTCAAATCTGCTCTCTCTGAAGATAGGTTCCACTCCGTGAGCTGAATACACACAACACTAAGAAGTTACTGAGAATTCCTCTGTCTAGTATTATATGAAGGAATCCCGTTTCCAACGAAGGCCTCAAAGAGGTCCAAGTATCCGCTACCAGACTTCACAAACAGAGTGTTTCCTAACTGCTCTATGAAAAGGAAGGTTAAACTCTGTGAGCTGAACGCACAAATCATTAAGTTGTTTCAGAGAATGATTCCGTCTAGTTTTTATACGAAGATATTTCCTTTTCCACCATTGGCCTCAAATCGCTTGAAATCTGCAATTGCAAAATCCACAAAAAGAGAGTTTCAAACCTGCTCTGTCTAAAGAAAGGTTCAACTCTGTGAGCTGCATACACACAACACAAAGAAGTCACTGAGAATTCTTCTGTCTTGCATTATATAAAGAAATCCCGTTTCCAACGAAGGGTGAAAAGAAGTCCAAATATCCAGTTGCAGACTTTACAAACAGAGTGTTTTCGAACTGCTCTATGAAAAGAAAGGTTAAACTCTGTCAGGTGGATGCACACATCACAAAGTAGTTTCTGAGAATGATTCTGTCTAGTTTTTAAACGAAGATATTTCCTTTTCTGTCATTGACCTCAATTCGCTTGAAATCTCCACATGTAAATTCCACAAAACGAGTGTTGCAAATCTGCTCTGCCTAAAGGAAGGTTCAGCTCTGTGGGTTGAATACACACACACAAAGAAGTTACTGAGAATTCTTCTGTCTAGCATTTTATGAAGAAATCCCGTTTCCAACGAAGGCCTTCAAAGAGGTCCAAATATCCACTTGCAGACTTTACAAAGAGAGTGCTTCCAAACTGCTCTGTGAAAAGAAACGTTAAACTCTGTCTGCTGAAGGCACACATCACAAACTAGTTTCTGAAAATGATTCTGTCTAGTTTTTAAACGAAGATATTTCCTTTTCCGTCATTGGCCTCAAATCGCTTGAAATCTCCACATGTAATTTCCACAAAAAGAGAGTTTCAAATCTACTCTCTCTAAAGAAAGGTTCAACTCTGTGAGTTGAATACACACACACAAGGAAGTTACTGAGAATTCTTCGGTCTTGCATTATATGAAGAAATCCCGTTTCCAACGAAGGCCTCGTACAGGTCCAAATATCCGCTTCCAGACTTTACAAACAGAGTGTTTCCTAACCGCTCTATGAAAAGGAAGGTTAAACTCTGTGAGCTGAACGCACAAATCATTAAGTTGTTTCAGAGAATGATTCCGTCTAGTTTTTATGCGAAGGTATTTCCTCTTCAAACACTGGCCTCAAATCGCTTGAAATCTCCAATTGCAAAATCCACAAAAAGAGAGTTTCAAATCTGCTCTCTCTAAAGAAATGCTCCACTCTTTGAGTTGAATACACACAACACTAAGAAGCTACTGAGAATTCTTCTGTCTAGCATTATATGAAGGAATCCCGTTTCCAACGAAGGCCTCAAAGAGGTCCAAATGTCCGCTTCCAGATTTTACAAACAGAGTGTTTCCTAACTGCTGTATGAAAAGGAAGGTTAAACTCTGTGAGCTGAATGCACAAATCATTAAGTTGTTTCAGAGAATGATTCCGTCTGGTTTTTAAAAGAAGATATTTCCTTTTCAACCTTTGGCCTCAAATCGCTTGAAATCTCCAATTGCAAAATCCACAAAAAGAGAGTTTCAAATCTGCTCTGTCTAAAGAAAGGTTCAATTCTGTGAGCTGCATACACACAACACAAAGAAGTTACTGAGAACTCCTCTGTCTTGCATTATATGAAGAAATCCCGTTTCCAACGAAGGCCTCGTACAGGTCCAAATATCCACTTGCAGACTTTACAAACCGAGTGTTTTCAAACTGCTCTATGAAAAGAAAGGTTAAACTCTGTCAGGTGGATGCACAAATCACAAAGTAGTTTCTGAGAATGATTCTGTCTAGTTTTGAAACGGAGATATTTCCCTTTCTTCCATTGGCCTCAAATCGCTTGAAATCTCCAATTGCAAATTCCACAAAAAGAGAGTTTCAAATCTGCTCTCTCTGAAGATAGGTTCCACTCCGTGAGCTGAATACACACAACACTAAGAAGTTACTGAGAATTCCTCTGTCTAGTATTATATGAAGGAATCCCGTTTCCAACGAAGGCCTCAAAGAGGTCCAAGTATCCGCTACCAGACTTCACAAACAGAGTGTTTCCTAACTGCTCTATGAAAAGGAAGGTTAAACTCTGTGAGCTGAACGCACAAATCATTAAGTTGTTTCAGAGAATGATTCCGTCTAGTTTTTATACGAAGATATTTCCTTTTCCACCATTGGCCTCAAATCGCTTGAAATCTGCAATTGCAAAATCCACAAAAAGAGAGTTTCAAACCTGCTCTGTCTAAAGAAAGGTTCAACTCTGTGAGCTGCATACACACAACACAAAGAAGTCACTGAGAATTCTTCTGTCTTGCATTATATAAAGAAATCCCGTTTCCAACGAAGGGTGAAAAGAAGTCCAAATATCCAGTTGCAGACTTTACAAACAGAGTGTTTTCGAACTGCTCTATGAAAAGAAAGGTTAAACTCTGTCAGGTGGATGCACACATCACAAAGTAGTTTCTGAGAATGATTCTGTCTAGTTTTTAAACGAAGATATTTCCTTTTCTGTCATTGACCTCAATTCGCTTGAAATCTCCACATGTAAATTCCACAAAACGAGTGTTGCAAATCTGCTCTGCCTAAAGGAAGGTTCAGCTCTGTGGGTTGAATACACACACACAAAGAAGTTACTGAGAATTCTTCTGTCTAGCATTTTATGAAGAAATCCCGTTTCCAACGAAGGCCTTCAAAGAGGTCCAAATATCCACTTGCAGACTTTACAAAGAGAGTGCTTCCAAACTGCTCTGTGAAAAGAAACGTTAAACTCTGTCTGCTGAAGGCACACATCACAAACTAGTTTCTGAAAATGATTCTGTCTAGTTTTTAAACGAAGATATTTCCTTTTCCGTCATTGGCCTCAAATCGCTTGAAATCTCCACATGTAATTTCCACAAAAAGAGAGTTTCAAATCTTCTCTCTCTAAAGAAAGGTTCAACTCTGTGAGTTGAATACACACACACAAGGAAGTTACTGAGAATTCTTCGGTCTTGCATTATATGAAGAAATCCCGTTTCCAACGAAGGCCTCGTACAGGTCCAAATATCCGCTTCCAGACTTTACAAACAGAGTGTTTCCTAACCGCTCTATGAAAAGGAAGGTTAAACTCTGTGAGCTGAACGCACAAATCATTAAGTTGTTTCAGAGAATGATTCCGTCTAGTTTTTATGCGAAGGTATTTCCTCTTCAAACACTGGCCTCAAATCGCTTGAAATCTCCAATTGCAAAATCCACAAAAAGAGAGTTTCAAATCTGCTCTCTCTAAAGAAATGCTCCACTCTTTGAGTTGAATACACACAACACTAAGAAGCTACTGAGAATTCTTCTGTCTAGCATTATATGAAGGAATCCCGTTTCCAACGAAGGCCTCAAAGAGGTCCAAATGTCCGCTTCCAGATTTTACAAACAGAGTGTTTCCTAACTGCTGTATGAAAAGGAAGGTTAAACTCTGTGAGCTGAATGCACAAATCATTAAGTTGTTTCAGAGAATGATTCCGTCTGGTTTTTAAAAGAAGATATTTCCTTTTCAACCTTTGGCCTCAAATCGCTTGAAATCTCCAATTGCAAAATCCACAAAAAGAGAGTTTCAAATCTGCTCTGTCTAAAGAAAGGTTCAATTCTGTGAGCTGCATACACACAACACAAAGAAGTTACTGAGAACTCCTCTGTCTTGCATTATATGAAGAAATCCCGTTTCCAACGAAGGCCTCGTACAGGTCCAAATATCCACTTGCAGACTTTACAAACCGAGTGTTTTCAAACTGCTCTATGAAAAGAAAGGTTAAACTCTGTCAGGTGGATGCACAAATCACAAAGTAGTTTCTGAGAATGATTCTGTCTAGTTTTGAAACGGAGATATTTCCCTTTCTTCCATTGGCCTCAAATCGCTTGAAATCTCCAATTGCAAATTCCACAAAAAGAGAGTTTCAAATCTGCTCTCTCTGAAGATAGGTTCCACTCCGTGAGCTGAATACACACAACACTAAGAAGTTACTGAGAATTCCTCTGTCTAGTATTATATGAAGGAATCCCGTTTCCAACGAAGGCCTCAAAGAGGTCCAAGTATCCGCTACCAGACTTCACAAACAGAGTGTTTCCTAACTGCTCTATGAAAAGGAAGGTTAAACTCTGTGAGCTGAACGCACAAATCATTAAGTTGTTTCAGAGAATGATTCCGTCTAGTTTTTATACGAAGATATTTCCTTTTCCACCATTGGCCTCAAATCGCTTGAAATCTGCAATTGCAAAATCCACAAAAAGAGAGTTTCAAACCTGCTCTGTCTAAAGAAAGGTTCAACTCTGTGAGCTGCATACACACAACACAGAGAAGTCACTGAGAATTCTTCTGTCTTGCATTATATAAAGAAATCCCGTTTCCAACGAAGGGTGAAAAGAAGTCCAAATATCCAGTTGCAGACTTTACAAACAGAGTGTTTTCGAACTGCTCTATGAAAAGAAAGGTTAAACTCTGTCAGGTGGATGCACACATCACAAAGTAGTTTCTGAGAATGATTCTGTCTAGTTTTTAAACGAAGATATTTCCTTTTCTGTCATTGACCTCAATTCGCTTGAAATCTCCACATGTAAATTCCACAAAACGAGTGTTGCAAATCTGCTCTGCCTAAAGGAAGGTTCAGCTCTGTGGGTTGAATACACACACACAAAGAAGTTACTGAGAATTCTTCTGTCTAGCATTTTATGAAGAAATCCCGTTTCCAACGAAGGCCTTCAAAGAGGTCCAAATATCCACTTGCAGACTTTACAAAGAGAGTGCTTCCAAACTGCTCTGTGAAAAGAAACGTTAAACTCTGTCTGCTGAAGGCACACATCACAAACTAGTTTCTGAAAATGATTCTGTCTAGTTTTTAAACGAAGATATTTCCTTTTCCGTCATTGGCCTCAAATCGCTTGAAATCTCCACATGTAATTTCCACAAAAAGAGAGTTTCAAATCTACTCTCTCTAAAGAAAGGTTCAACTCTGTGAGTTGAATACACACACACAAGGAAGTTACTGAGAATTCTTCGGTCTTGCATTATATGAAGAAATCCCGTTTCCAACGAAGGCCTCGTACAGGTCCAAATATCCGCTTCCAGACTTTACAAACAGAGTGTTTCCTAACCGCTCTATGAAAAGGAAGGTTAAACTCTGTGAGCTGAACGCACAAATCATTAAGTTGTTTCAGAGAATGATTCCGTCTAGTTTTTATGCGAAGGTATTTCCTCTTCAAACACTGGCCTCAAATCGCTTGAAATCTCCAATTGCAAAATCCACAAAAAGAGAGTTTCAAATCTGCTCTCTCTAAAGAAATGCTCCACTCTTTGAGTTGAATACACACAACACTAAGAAGCTACTGAGAATTCTTCTGTCTAGCATTATATGAAGGAATCCCGTTTCCAACGAAGGCCTCAAAGAGGTCCAAATGTCCGCTTCCAGATTTTACAAACAGAGTGTTTCCTAACTGCTGTATGAAAAGGAAGGTTAAACTCTGTGAGCTGAATGCACAAATCATTAAGTTGTTTCAGAGAATGATTCCGTCTGGTTTTTAAAAGAAGATATTTCCTTTTCAACCTTTGGCCTCAAATCGCTTGAAATCTCCAATTGCAAAATCCACAAAAAGAGAGTTTCAAATCTGCTCTGTCTAAAGAAAGGTTCAATTCTGTGAGCTGCATACACACAACACAAAGAAGTTACTGAGAACTCCTCTGTCTTGCATTATATGAAGAAATCCCGTTTCCAACGAAGGCCTCGTACAGGTCCAAATATCCACTTGCAGACTTTACAAACCGAGTGTTTTCAAACTGCTCTATGAAAAGAAAGGTTAAACTCTGTCAGGTGGATGCACAAATCACAAAGTAGTTTCTGAGAATGATTCTGTCTAGTTTTGAAACGGAGATATTTCCCTTTCTTCCATTGGCCTCAAATCGCTTGAAATCTCCAATTGCAAATTCCACAAAAAGAGAGTTTCAAATCTGCTCTCTCTGAAGATAGGTTCCACTCCGTGAGCTGAATACACACAACACTAAGAAGTTACTGAGAATTCCTCTGTCTAGTATTATATGAAGGAATCCCGTTTCCAACGAAGGCCTCAAAGAGGTCCAAGTATCCGCTACCAGACTTCACAAACAGAGTGTTTCCTAACTGCTCTATGAAAAGGAAGGTTAAACTCTGTGAGCTGAACGCACAAATCATTAAGTTGTTTCAGAGAATGATTCCGTCTAGTTTTTATACGAAGATATTTCCTTTTCCACCATTGGCCTCAAATCGCTTGAAATCTGCAATTGCAAAATCCACAAAAAGAGAGTTTCAAACCTGCTCTGTCTAAAGAAAGGTTCAACTCTGTGAGCTGCATACACACAACACAAAGAAGTCACTGAGAATTCTTCTGTCTTGCATTATATAAAGAAATCCCGTTTCCAACGAAGGGTTAAAAGAAGTCCAAATATCCAGTTGCAGACTTTACAAACAGAGTGTTTTCGAACTGCTCTATGAAAAGAAAGGTTAAACTCTGTCAGGTGGATGCACACATCACAAAGTAGTTTCTGAGAATGATTCTGTCTAGTTTTTAAACGAAGATATTTCCTTTTCTGTCATTGACCTCAATTCGCTTGAAATCTCCACATGTAAATTCCACAAAACGAGTGTTGCAAATCTGCTCTGCCTAAAGGAAGGTTCAGCTCTGTGGGTTGAATACACACACACAAAGAAGTTACTGAGAATTCTTCTGTCTAGCATTTTATGAAGAAATCCCGTTTCCAACGAAGGCCTTCAAAGAGGTCCAAATATCCACTTGCAGACTTTACAAAGAGAGTGCTTCCAAACTGCTCTGTGAAAAGAAACGTTAAACTCTGTCTGCTGAAGGCACACATCACAAACTAGTTTCTGAAAATGATTCTGTCTAGTTTTTAAACGAAGATATTTCCTTTTCCGTCATTGGCCTCAAATCGCTTGAAATCTCCACATGTAATTTCCACAAAAAGAGAGTTTCAAATCTACTCTCTCTAAAGAAAGGTTCAACTCTGTGAGTTGAATACACACACACAAGGAAGTTACTGAGAATTCTTCGGTCTTGCATTATATGAAGAAATCCCGTTTCCAACGAAGGCCTCGTACAGGTCCAAATATCCGCTTCCAGACTTTACAAACAGAGTGTTTCCTAACCGCTCTATGAAAAGGAAGGTTAAACTCTGTGAGCTGAACGCACAAATCATTAAGTTGTTTCAGAGAATGATTCCGTCTAGTTTTTATGCGAAGGTATTTCCTCTTCAAACACTGGCCTCAAATCGCTTGAAATCTCCAATTGCAAAATCCACAAAAAGAGAGTTTCAAATCTGCTCTCTCTAAAGAAATGCTCCACTCTTTGAGTTGAATACACACAACACTAAGAAGCTACTGAGAATTCTTCTGTCTAGCATTATATGAAGGAATCCCGTTTCCAACGAAGGCCTCAAAGAGGTCCAAATGTCCGCTTCCAGATTTTACAAACAGAGTGTTTCCTAACTGCTGTATGAAAAGGAAGGTTAAACTCTGTGAGCTGAATGCACAAATCATTAAGTTGTTTCAGAGAATGATTCCGTCTGGTTTTTAAAAGAAGATATTTCCTTTTCAACCTTTGGCCTCAAATCGCTTGAAATCTCCAATTGCAAAATCCACAAAAAGAGAGTTTCAAATCTGCTCTGTCTAAAGAAAGGTTCAATTCTGTGAGCTGCATACACACAACACAAAGAAGTTACTGAGAACTCCTCTGTCTTGCATTATATGAAGAAATCCCGTTTCCAACGAAGGCCTCGTACAGGTCCAAATATCCACTTGCAGACTTTACAAACCGAGTGTTTTCAAACTGCTCTATGAAAAGAAAGGTTAAACTCTGTCAGGTGGATGCACAAATCACAAAGTAGTTTCTGAGAATGATTCTGTCTAGTTTTGAAACGGAGATATTTCCCTTTCTTCCATTGGCCTCAAATCGCTTGAAATCTCCAATTGCAAATTCCACAAAAAGAGAGTTTCAAATCTGCTCTCTCTGAAGATAGGTTCCACTCCGTGAGCTGAATACACACAACACTAAGAAGTTACTGAGAATTCCTCTGTCTAGTATTATATGAAGGAATCCCGTTTCCAACGAAGGCCTCAAAGAGGTCCAAGTATCCGCTACCAGACTTCACAAACAGAGTGTTTCCTAACTGCTCTATGAAAAGGAAGGTTAAACTCTGTGAGCTGAACGCACAAATCATTAAGTTGTTTCAGAGAATGATTCCGTCTAGTTTTTATACGAAGATATTTCCTTTTCCACCATTGGCCTCAAATCGCTTGAAATCTGCAATTGCAAAATCCACAAAAAGAGAGTTTCAAACCTGCTCTGTCTAAAGAAAGGTTCAACTCTGTGAGCTGCATACACACAACACAAAGAAGTCACTGAGAATTCTTCTGTCTTGCATTATATAAAGAAATCCCGTTTCCAACGAAGGGTGAAAAGAAGTCCAAATATCCAGTTGCAGACTTTACAAACAGAGTGTTTTCGAACTGCTCTATGAAAAGAAAGGTTAAACTCTGTCAGGTGGATGCACACATCACAAAGTAGTTTCTGAGAATGATTCTGTCTAGTTTTTAAACGAAGATATTTCCTTTTCTGTCATTGACCTCAATTCGCTTGAAATCTCCACATGTAAATTCCACAAAACGAGTGTTGCAAATCTGCTCTGCCTAAAGGAAGGTTCAGCTCTGTGGGTTGAATACACACACACAAAGAAGTTACTGAGAATTCTTCTGTCTAGCATTTTATGAAGAAATCCCGTTTCCAACGAAGGCCTTCAAAGAGGTCCAAATATCCACTTGCAGACTTTACAAAGAGAGTGCTTCCAAACTGCTCTGTGAAAAGAAACGTTAAACTCTGTCTGCTGAAGGCACACATCACAAACTAGTTTCTGAAAATGATTCTGTCTAGTTTTTAAACGAAGATATTTCCTTTTCCGTCATTGGCCTCAAATCGCTTGAAATCTCCACATGTAATTTCCACAAAAAGAGAGTTTCAAATCTTCTCTCTCTAAAGAAAGGTTCAACTCTGTGAGTTGAATACACACACACAAGGAAGTTACTGAGAATTCTTCGGTCTTGCATTATATGAAGAAATCCCGTTTCCAACGAAGGCCTCGTACAGGTCCAAATATCCGCTTCCAGACTTTACAAACAGAGTGTTTCCTAACCGCTCTATGAAAAGGAAGGTTAAACTCTGTGAGCTGAACGCACAAATCATTAAGTTGTTTCAGAGAATGATTCCGTCTAGTTTTTATGCGAAGGTATTTCCTCTTCAAACACTGGCCTCAAATCGCTTGAAATCTCCAATTGCAAAATCCACAAAAAGAGAGTTTCAAATCTGCTCTCTCTAAAGAAATGCTCCACTCTTTGAGTTGAATACACACAACACTAAGAAGCTACTGAGAATTCTTCTGTCTAGCATTATATGAAGGAATCCCGTTTCCAACGAAGGCCTCAAAGAGGTCCAAATGTCCGCTTCCAGATTTTACAAACAGAGTGTTTCCTAACTGCTGTATGAAAAGGAAGGTTAAACTCTGTGAGCTGAATGCACAAATCATTAAGTTGTTTCAGAGAATGATTCCGTCTGGTTTTTAAAAGAAGATATTTCCTTTTCAACCTTTGGCCTCAAATCGCTTGAAATCTCCAATTGCAAAATCCACAAAAAGAGAGTTTCAAATCTGCTCTGTCTAAAGAAAGGTTCAATTCTGTGAGCTGCATACACACAACACAAAGAAGTTACTGAGAACTCCTCTGTCTTGCATTATATGAAGAAATCCCGTTTCCAACGAAGGCCTCGTACAGGTCCAAATATCCACTTGCAGACTTTACAAACCGAGTGTTTTCAAACTGCTCTATGAAAAGAAAGGTTAAACTCTGTCAGGTGGATGCACAAATCACAAAGTAGTTTCTGAGAATGATTCTGTCTAGTTTTGAAACGGAGATATTTCCCTTTCTTCCATTGGCCTCAAATCGCTTGAAATCTCCAATTGCAAATTCCACAAAAAGAGAGTTTCAAATCTGCTCTCTCTGAAGATAGGTTCCACTCCGTGAGCTGAATACACACAACACTAAGAAGTTACTGAGAATTCCTCTGTCTAGTATTATATGAAGGAATCCCGTTTCCAACGAAGGCCTCAAAGAGGTCCAAGTATCCGCTACCAGACTTCACAAACAGAGTGTTTCCTAACTGCTCTATGAAAAGGAAGGTTAAACTCTGTGAGCTGAACGCACAAATCATTAAGTTGTTTCAGAGAATGATTCCGTCTAGTTTTTATACGAAGATATTTCCTTTTCCACCATTGGCCTCAAATCGCTTGAAATCTGCAATTGCAAAATCCACAAAAAGAGAGTTTCAAACCTGCTCTGTCTAAAGAAAGGTTCAACTCTGTGAGCTGCATACACACAACACAAAGAAGTCACTGAGAATTCTTCTGTCTTGCATTATATAAAGAAATCCCGTTTCCAACGAAGGGTTAAAAGAAGTCCAAATATCCAGTTGCAGACTTTACAAACAGAGTGTTTTCGAACTGCTCTATGAAAAGAAAGGTTAAACTCTGTCAGGTGGATGCACACATCACAAAGTAGTTTCTGAGAATGATTCTGTCTAGTTTTTAAACGAAGATATTTCCTTTTCTGTCATTGACCTCAATTCGCTTGAAATCTCCACATGTAAATTCCACAAAACGAGTGTTGCAAATCTGCTCTGCCTAAAGGAAGGTTCAGCTCTGTGGGTTGAATACACACACACAAAGAAGTTACTGAGAATTCTTCTGTCTAGCATTTTATGAAGAAATCCCGTTTCCAACGAAGGCCTTCAAAGAGGTCCAAATATCCACTTGCAGACTTTACAAAGAGAGTGCTTCCAAACTGCTCTGTGAAAAGAAACGTTAAACTCTGTCTGCTGAAGGCACACATCACAAACTAGTTTCTGAAAATGATTCTGTCTAGTTTTTAAACGAAGATATTTCCTTTTACGTCATTGGCCTCAAATCGCTTGAAATCTCCACATGTAATTTCCACAAAAAGAGAGTTTCAAATCTACTCTCTCTAAAGAAAGGTTCAACTCTGTGAGTTGAATACACACACACAAGGAAGTTACTGAGAATTCTTCGGTCTTGCATTATATGAAGAAATCCCGTTTCCAACGAAGGCCTCGTACAGGTCCAAATATCCGCTTCCAGACTTTACAAACAGAGTGTTTCCTAACCGCTCTATGAAAAGGAAGGTTAAACTCTGTGAGCTGAACGCACAAATCATTAAGTTGTTTCAGAGAATGATTCCGTCTAGTTTTTATACGAAGGTATTTCCTCTTCAAACACTGGCCTCAAATCGCTTGAAATCTCCAATTGCAAAATCCACAAAAAGAGAGTTTCAAATCTGCTCTCTCTAAAGAAATGCTCCACTCTTTGAGTTGAATACACACAACACTAAGAAGCTACTGAGAATTCTTCTGTCTAGCATTATATGAAGGAATCCCGTTTCCAACGAAGGCCTCAAAGAGGTCCAAATGTCCGCTTCCAGATTTTACAAACAGAGTGTTTCCTAACTGCTGTATGAAAAGGAAGGTTAAACTCTGTGAGCTGAATGCACAAATCATTAAGTTGTTTCAGAGAATGATTCCGTCTGGTTTTTAAAAGAAGATATTTCCTTTTCAACCTTTGGCCTCAAATCGCTTGAAATCTCCAATTGCAAAATCCACAAAAAGAGAGTTTCAAATCTGCTCTGTCTAAAGAAAGGTTCAATTCTGTGAGCTGCATACACACAACACAAAGAAGTTACTGAGAACTCCTCTGTCTTGCATTATATGAAGAAATCCCGTTTCCAACGAAGGCCTCGTACAGGTCCAAATATCCGCTTCCAGACTTTACAAACAGAGTGTTTCCTAACCGCTCTATGAAAAGGAAGGTTAAACTCTGTGAGCTGAACGCACAAATCATTAAGTTGTTTCAGAGAATGATTCCGTCTAGTTTTTATGCGAAGGTATTTCCTCTTCAAACACTGGCCTCAAATCGCTTGAAATCTCCAATTGCAAAATCCACAAAAAGAGAGTTTCAAATCTGCTCTCTCTAAAGAAATGCTCCACTCTTTGAGTTGAATACACACAACACTAAGAAGCTACTGAGAATTCTTCTGTCTAGCATTATATGAAGGAATCCCGTTTCCAACGAAGGCCTCAAAGAGGTCCAAATGTCCGCTTCCAGATTTTACAAACAGAGTGTTTCCTAACTGCTGTATGAAAAGGAAGGTTAAACTCTGTGAGCTGAATGCACAAATCATTAAGTTGTTTCAGAGAATGATTCCGTCTGATTTTTAAAAGAAGATATTTCCTTTTCAACCTTTGGCCTCAAATCGCTTGAAATCTCCAATTGCAAAATCCACAAAAAGAGAGTTTCAAATCTGCTCTGTCTAAAGAAAGGTTCAATTCTGTGAGCTGCATACACACAACACAAAGAAGTTACTGAGAACTCCTCTGTCTTGCATTATATGAAGAAATCCCGTTTCCAACGAAGGCCTCGTACAGGTCCAAATATCCACTTGCAGACTTTACAAACCGAGTGTTTTCAAACTGCTCTATGAAAAGAAAGGTTAAACTCTGTCAGGTGGATGCACAAATCACAAAGTAGTTTCTGAGAATGATTCTGTCTAGTTTTGAAACGGAGATATTTCCCTTTCTTCCATTGGCCTCAAATCGCTTGAAATCTCCAATTGCAAATTCCACAAAAAGAGAGTTTCAAATCTGCTCTCTCTGAAGATAGGTTCCACTCCGTGAGCTGAATACACACAACACTAAGAAGTTACTGAGAATTCCTCTGTCTAGTATTATATGAAGGAATCCCGTTTCCAACGAAGGCCTCAAAGAGGTCCAAGTATCCGCTACCAGACTTCACAAACAGAGTGTTTCCTAACTGCTCTATGAAAAGGAAGGTTAAACTCTGTGAGCTGAACGCACAAATCATTAAGTTGTTTCAGAGAATGATTCCGTCTAGTTTTTATACGAAGATATTTCCTTTTCCACCATTGGCCTCAAATCGCTTGAAATCTGCAATTGCAAAATCCACAAAAAGAGAGTTTCAAACCTGCTCTGTCTAAAGAAAGGTTCAACTCTGTGAGCTGCATACACACAACACAGAGAAGTCACTGAGAATTCTTCTGTCTTGCATTATATAAAGAAATCCCGTTTCCAACGAAGGGTGAAAAGAAGTCCAAATATCCAGTTGCAGACTTTACAAACAGAGTGTTTTCGAACTGCTCTATGAAAAGAAAGGTTAAACTCTGTCAGGTGGATGCACACATCACAAAGTAGTTTCTGAGAATGATTCTGTCTAGTTTTTAAACGAAGATATTTCCTTTTCTGTCATTGACCTCAATTCGCTTGAAATCTCCACATGTAAATTCCACAAAACGAGTGTTGCAAATCTGCTCTGCCTAAAGGAAGGTTCAGCTCTGTGGGTTGAATACACACACACAAAGAAGTTACTGAGAATTCTTCTGTCTAGCATTTTATGAAGAAATCCCGTTTCCAACGAAGGCCTTCAAAGAGGTCCAAATATCCACTTGCAGACTTTACAAAGAGAGTGCTTCCAAACTGCTCTGTGAAAAGAAACGTTAAACTCTGTCTGCTGAAGGCACACATCACAAACTAGTTTCTGAAAATGATTCTGTCTAGTTTTTAAACGAAGATATTTCCTTTTCCGTCATTGGCCTCAAATCGCTTGAAATCTCCACATGTAATTTCCACAAAAAGAGAGTTTCAAATCTTCTCTCTCTAAAGAAAGGTTCAACTCTGTGAGTTGAATACACACACACAAGGAAGTTACTGAGAATTCTTCGGTCTTGCATTATATGAAGAAATCCCGTTTCCAACGAAGGCCTCGTACAGGTCCAAATATCCGCTTCCAGACTTTACAAACAGAGTGTTTCCTAACCGCTCTATGAAAAGGAAGGTTAAACTCTGTGAGCTGAACGCACAAATCATTAAGTTGTTTCAGAGAATGATTCCGTCTAGTTTTTATGCGAAGGTATTTCCTCTTCAAACACTGGCCTCAAATCGCTTGAAATCTCCAATTGCAAAATCCACAAAAAGAGAGTTTCAAATCTGCTCTCTCTAAAGAAATGCTCCACTCTTTGAGTTGAATACACACAACACTAAGAAGCTACTGAGAATTCTTCTGTCTAGCATTATATGAAGGAATCCCGTTTCCAACGAAGGCCTCAAAGAGGTCCAAATGTCCGCTTCCAGATTTTACAAACAGAGTGTTTCCTAACTGCTGTATGAAAAGGAAGGTTAAACTCTGTGAGCTGAATGCACAAATCATTAAGTTGTTTCAGAGAATGATTCCGTCTGGTTTTTAAAAGAAGATATTTCCTTTTCAACCTTTGGCCTCAAATCGCTTGAAATCTCCAATTGCAAAATCCACAAAAAGAGAGTTTCAAATCTGCTCTGTCTAAAGAAAGGTTCAATTCTGTGAGCTGCATACACACAACACAAAGAAGTTACTGAGAACTCCTCTGTCTTGCATTATATGAAGAAATCCCGTTTCCAACGAAGGCCTCGTACAGGTCCAAATATCCACTTGCAGACTTTACAAACCGAGTGTTTTCAAACTGCTCTATGAAAAGAAAGGTTAAACTCTGTCAGGTGGATGCACAAATCACAAAGTAGTTTCTGAG
Source organism: Pan troglodytes (assembly GCF_028858775.2). Classification (NCBI taxonomy): domain Eukaryota; kingdom Metazoa; phylum Chordata; class Mammalia; order Primates; family Hominidae; genus Pan; species Pan troglodytes. The sequence goes on from NC_072420.2 coordinate 13,076,110, forward strand.
AATGATTCTGTCTAGTTTTGAAACGGAGATATTTCCCTTTCTTCCATTGGCCTCAAATCGCTTGAAATCTCCAATTGCAAATTCCACAAAAAGAGAGTTTCAAATCTGCTCTCTCTGAAGATAGGTTCCACTCCGTGAGCTGAATACACACAACACTAAGAAGTTACTGAGAATTCCTCTGTCTAGTATTATATGAAGGAATCCCGTTTCCAACGAAGGCCTCAAAGAGGTCCAAGTATCCGCTACCAGACTTCACAAACAGAGTGTTTCCTAACTGCTCTATGAAAAGGAAGGTTAAACTCTGTGAGCTGAACGCACAAATCATTAAGTTGTTTCAGAGAATGATTCCGTCTAGTTTTTATACGAAGATATTTCCTTTTCCACCATTGGCCTCAAATCGCTTGAAATCTGCAATTGCAAAATCCACAAAAAGAGAGTTTCAAACCTGCTCTGTCTAAAGAAAGGTTCAACTCTGTGAGCTGCATACACACAACACAAAGAAGTCACTGAGAATTCTTCTGTCTTGCATTATATAAAGAAATCCCGTTTCCAACGAAGGGTGAAAAGAAGTCCAAATATCCAGTTGCAGACTTTACAAACAGAGTGTTTTCGAACTGCTCTATGAAAAGAAAGGTTAAACTCTGTCAGGTGGATGCACACATCACAAAGTAGTTTCTGAGAATGATTCTGTCTAGTTTTTAAACGAAGATATTTCCTTTTCTGTCATTGACCTCAATTCGCTTGAAATCTCCACATGTAAATTCCACAAAACGAGTGTTGCAAATCTGCTCTGCCTAAAGGAAGGTTCAGCTCTGTGGGTTGAATACACACACACAAAGAAGTTACTGAGAATTCTTCTGTCTAGCATTTTATGAAGAAATCCCGTTTCCAACGAAGGCCTTCAAAGAGGTCCAAATATCCACTTGCAGACTTTACAAAGAGAGTGCTTCCAAACTGCTCTGTGAAAAGAAACGTTAAACTCTGTCTGCTGAAGGCACACATCACAAACTAGTTTCTGAAAATGATTCTGTCTAGTTTTTAAACGAAGATATTTCCTTTTCCGTCATTGGCCTCAAATCGCTTGAAATCTCCACATGTAATTTCCACAAAAAGAGAGTTTCAAATCTTCTCTCTCTAAAGAAAGGTTCAACTCTGTGAGTTGAATACACACACACAAGGAAGTTACTGAGAATTCTTCGGTCTTGCATTATATGAAGAAATCCCGTTTCCAACGAAGGCCTCGTACAGGTCCAAATATCCGCTTCCAGACTTTACAAACAGAGTGTTTCCTAACCGCTCTATGAAAAGGAAGGTTAAACTCTGTGAGCTGAACGCACAAATCATTAAGTTGTTTCAGAGAATGATTCCGTCTAGTTTTTATGCGAAGGTATTTCCTCTTCAAACACTGGCCTCAAATCGCTTGAAATCTCCAATTGCAAAATCCACAAAAAGAGAGTTTCAAATCTGCTCTCTCTAAAGAAATGCTCCACTCTTTGAGTTGAATACACACAACACTAAGAAGCTACTGAGAATTCTTCTGTCTAGCATTATATGAAGGAATCCCGTTTCCAACGAAGGCCTCAAAGAGGTCCAAATGTCCGCTTCCAGATTTTACAAACAGAGTGTTTCCTAACTGCTGTATGAAAAGGAAGGTTAAACTCTGTGAGCTGAATGCACAAATCATTAAGTTGTTTCAGAGAATGATTCCGTCTGGTTTTTAAAAGAAGATATTTCCTTTTCAACCTTTGGCCTCAAATCGCTTGAAATCTCCAATTGCAAAATCCACAAAAAGAGAGTTTCAAATCTGCTCTGTCTAAAGAAAGGTTCAATTCTGTGAGCTGCATACACACAACACAAAGAAGTTACTGAGAACTCCTCTGTCTTGCATTATATGAAGAAATCCCGTTTCCAACGAAGGCCTCGTACAGGTCCAAATATCCACTTGCAGACTTTACAAACCGAGTGTTTTCAAACTGCTCTATGAAAAGAAAGGTTAAACTCTGTCAGGTGGATGCACAAATCACAAAGTAGTTTCTGAGAATGATTCTGTCTAGTTTTGAAACGGAGATATTTCCCTTTCTTCCATTGGCCTCAAATCGCTTGAAATCTCCAATTGCAAATTCCACAAAAAGAGAGTTTCAAATCTGCTCTCTCTGAAGATAGGTTCCACTCCGTGAGCTGAATACACACAACACTAAGAAGTTACTGAGAATTCCTCTGTCTAGTATTATATGAAGGAATCCCGTTTCCAACGAAGGCCTCAAAGAGGTCCAAGTATCCGCTACCAGACTTCACAAACAGAGTGTTTCCTAACTGCTCTATGAAAAGGAAGGTTAAACTCTGTGAGCTGAACGCACAAATCATTAAGTTGTTTCAGAGAATGATTCCGTCTAGTTTTTATACGAAGATATTTCCTTTTCCACCATTGGCCTCAAATCGCTTGAAATCTGCAATTGCAAAATCCACAAAAAGAGAGTTTCAAACCTGCTCTGTCTAAAGAAAGGTTCAACTCTGTGAGCTGCATACACACAACACAAAGAAGTCACTGAGAATTCTTCTGTCTTGCATTATATAAAGAAATCCCGTTTCCAACGAAGGGTTAAAAGAAGTCCAAATATCCAGTTGCAGACTTCACAAACAGAGTGTTTTCGAACTGCTCTATGAAAAGAAAGGTTAAACTCTGTCAGGTGGATGCACACATCACAAAGTAGTTTCTGAGAATGATTCTGTCTAGTTTTTAAACGAAGATATTTCCTTTTCTGTCATTGACCTCAATTCGCTTGAAATCTCCACATGTAAATTCCACAAAACGAGTGTTGCAAATCTGCTCTGCCTAAAGGAAGGTTCAGCTCTGTGGGTTGAATACACACACACAAAGAAGTTACTGAGAATTCTTCTGTCTAGCATTTTATGAAGAAATCCCGTTTCCAACGAAGGCCTTCAAAGAGGTCCAAATATCCACTTGCAGACTTTACAAAGAGAGTGCTTCCAAACTGCTCTGTGAAAAGAAACGTTAAACTCTGTCTGCTGAAGGCACACATCACAAACTAGTTTCTGAAAATGATTCTGTCTAGTTTTTAAACGAAGATATTTCCTTTTACGTCATTGGCCTCAAATCGCTTGAAATCTCCACATGTAATTTCCACAAAAAGAGAGTTTCAAATCTACTCTCTCTAAAGAAAGGTTCAACTCTGTGAGTTGAATACACACACACAAGGAAGTTACTGAGAATTCTTCGGTCTTGCATTATATGAAGAAATCCCGTTTCCAACGAAGGCCTCGTACAGGTCCAAATATCCGCTTCCAGACTTTACAAACAGAGTGTTTCCTAACCGCTCTATGAAAAGGAAGGTTAAACTCTGTGAGCTGAACGCACAAATCATTAAGTTGTTTCAGAGAATGATTCCGTCTAGTTTTTATACGAAGGTATTTCCTCTTCAAACACTGGCCTCAAATCGCTTGAAATCTCCAATTGCAAAATCCACAAAAAGAGAGTTTCAAATCTGCTCTCTCTAAAGAAATGCTCCACTCTTTGAGTTGAATACACACAACACTAAGAAGCTACTGAGAATTCTTCTGTCTAGCATTATATGAAGGAATCCCGTTTCCAACGAAGGCCTCAAAGAGGTCCAAATGTCCGCTTCCAGATTTTACAAACAGAGTGTTTCCTAACTGCTGTATGAAAAGGAAGGTTAAACTCTGTGAGCTGAATGCACAAATCATTAAGTTGTTTCAGAGAATGATTCCGTCTGGTTTTTAAAAGAAGATATTTCCTTTTCAACCTTTGGCCTCAAATCGCTTGAAATCTCCAATTGCAAAATCCACAAAAAGAGAGTTTCAAATCTGCTCTGTCTAAAGAAAGGTTCAATTCTGTGAGCTGCATACACACAACACAAAGAAGTTACTGAGAACTCCTCTGTCTTGCATTATATGAAGAAATCCCGTTTCCAACGAAGGCCTCGTACAGGTCCAAATATCCGCTTCCAGACTTTACAAACAGAGTGTTTCCTAACCGCTCTATGAAAAGGAAGGTTAAACTCTGTGAGCTGAACGCACAAATCATTAAGTTGTTTCAGAGAATGATTCCGTCTAGTTTTTATGCGAAGGTATTTCCTCTTCAAACACTGGCCTCAAATCGCTTGAAATCTCCAATTGCAAAATCCACAAAAAGAGAGTTTCAAATCTGCTCTCTCTAAAGAAATGCTCCACTCTTTGAGTTGAATACACACAACACTAAGAAGCTACTGAGAATTCTTCTGTCTAGCATTATATGAAGGAATCCCGTTTCCAACGAAGGCCTCAAAGAGGTCCAAATGTCCGCTTCCAGATTTTACAAACAGAGTGTTTCCTAACTGCTGTATGAAAAGGAAGGTTAAACTCTGTGAGCTGAATGCACAAATCATTAAGTTGTTTCAGAGAATGATTCCGTCTGGTTTTTAAAAGAAGATATTTCCTTTTCAACCTTTGGCCTCAAATCGCTTGAAATCTCCAATTGCAAAATCCACAAAAAGAGAGTTTCAAATCTGCTCTGTCTAAAGAAAGGTTCAATTCTGTGAGCTGCATACACACAACACAAAGAAGTTACTGAGAACTCCTCTGTCTTGCATTATATGAAGAAATCCCGTTTCCAACGAAGGCCTCGTACAGGTCCAAATATCCACTTGCAGACTTTACAAACCGAGTGTTTTCAAACTGCTCTATGAAAAGAAAGGTTAAACTCTGTCAGGTGGATGCACAAATCACAAAGTAGTTTCTGAGAATGATTCTGTCTAGTTTTGAAACGGAGATATTTCCCTTTCTTCCATTGGCCTCAAATCGCTTGAAATCTCCAATTGCAAATTCCACAAAAAGAGAGTTTCAAATCTGCTCTCTCTGAAGATAGGTTCCACTCCGTGAGCTGAATACACACAACACTAAGAAGTTACTGAGAATTCCTCTGTCTAGTATTATATGAAGGAATCCCGTTTCCAACGAAGGCCTCAAAGAGGTCCAAGTATCCGCTACCAGACTTCACAAACAGAGTGTTTCCTAACTGCTCTATGAAAAGGAAGGTTAAACTCTGTGAGCTGAACGCACAAATCATTAAGTTGTTTCAGAGAATGATTCCGTCTAGTTTTTATACGAAGATATTTCCTTTTCCACCATTGGCCTCAAATCGCTTGAAATCTGCAATTGCAAAATCCACAAAAAGAGAGTTTCAAACCTGCTCTGTCTAAAGAAAGGTTCAACTCTGTGAGCTGCATACACACAACACAGAGAAGTCACTGAGAATTCTTCTGTCTTGCATTATATAAAGAAATCCCGTTTCCAACGAAGGGTTAAAAGAAGTCCAAATATCCAGTTGCAGACTTTACAAACAGAGTGTTTTCGAACTGCTCTATGAAAAGAAAGGTTAAACTCTGTCAGGTGGATGCACACATCACAAAGTAGTTTCTGAGAATGATTCTGTCTAGTTTTTAAACGAAGATATTTCCTTTTCTGTCATTGACCTCAATTCGCTTGAAATCTCCACATGTAAATTCCACAAAACGAGTGTTGCAAATCTGCTCTGCCTAAAGGAAGGTTCAGCTCTGTGGGTTGAATACACACACACAAAGAAGTTACTGAGAATTCTTCTGTCTAGCATTTTATGAAGAAATCCCGTTTCCAACGAAGGCCTTCAAAGAGGTCCAAATATCCACTTGCAGACTTTACAAAGAGAGTGCTTCCAAACTGCTCTGTGAAAAGAAACGTTAAACTCTGTCTGCTGAAGGCACACATCACAAACTAGTTTCTGAAAATGATTCTGTCTAGTTTTTAAACGAAGATATTTCCTTTTCCGTCATTGGCCTCAAATCGCTTGAAATCTCCACATGTAATTTCCACAAAAAGAGAGTTTCAAATCTACTCTCTCTAAAGAAAGGTTCAACTCTGTGAGTTGAATACACACACAAGGAAGTTACTGAGAATTCTTCGGTCTTGCATTATATGAAGAAATCCCGTTTCCAACGAAGGCCTCGTACAGGTCCAAATATCCGCTTCCAGACTTTACAAACAGAGTGTTTCCTAACCGCTCTATGAAAAGGAAGGTTAAACACTGTGAGATGAACGCACAAATCATTAAGTTGTTTCAGAGAATGATTCCGTCTAGTTTTTATGCGAAGGTATTTCCTCTTCAAACACTGGCCTCAAATCGCTTGAAATCTCCAATTGCAAAATCCACAAAAAGAGAGTTTCAAATCTGCTCTCTCTAAAGAAATGCTCCACTCTTTGAGTTGAATACACACAACACTAAGAAGCTACTGAGAATTCTTCTGTCTAGCATTATATGAAGGAATCCCGTTTCCAACGAAGGCCTCAAAGAGGTCCAAATGTCCGCTTCCAGATTTTACAAACAGAGTGTTTCCTAACTGCTGTATGAAAAGGAAGGTTAAACTCTGTGAGCTGAATGCACAAATCATTAAGTTGTTTCAGAGAATGATTCCGTCTGGTTTTTAAAAGAAGATATTTCCTTTTCAACCTTTGGCCTCAAATCGCTTGAAATCTCCAATTGCAAAATCCACAAAAAGAGAGTTTCAATTCTGCTCTGTCTAAAGAAAGGTTCAATTCTGTGAGCTGCATACACACAACACAAAGAAGTTACTGAGAACTCCTCTGTCTTGCATTATATGAAGAAATCCCGTTTCCAACGAAGGCCTCGTACAGGTCCAAATATCCACTTGCAGACTTTACAAACCGAGTGTTTTCAAACTGCTCTATGAAAAGAAAGGTTAAACTCTGTCAGGTGGATGCACAAATCACAAAGTAGTTTCTGAGAATGATTCTGTCTAGTTTTGAAACGGAGATATTTCCCTTTCTTCCATTGGCCTCAAATCGCTTGAAATCTCCAATTGCAAATTCCACAAAAAGAGAGTTTCAAATCTGCTCTCTCTGAAGATAGGTTCCACTCCGTGAGCTGAATACACACAACACTAAGAAGTTACTGAGAATTCCTCTGTCTAGTATTATATGAAGGAATCCCGTTTCCAACGAAGGCCTCAAAGAGGTCCAAGTATCCGCTACCAGACTTCACAAACAGAGTGTTTCCTAACTGCTCTATGAAAAGGAAGGTTAAACTCTGTGAGCTGAACGCACAAATCATTAAGTTGTTTCAGAGAATGATTCCGTCTAGTTTTTATACGAAGATATTTCCTTTTCCACCATTGGCCTCAAATCGCTTGAAATCTGCAATTGCAAAATCCACAAAAAGAGAGTTTCAAACCTGCTCTGTCTAAAGAAAGGTTCAACTCTGTGAGCTGCATACACACAACACAGAGAAGTCACTGAGAATTCTTCTGTCTTGCATTATATAAAGAAATCCCGTTTCCAACGAAGGGTTAAAAGAAGTCCAAATATCCAGTTGCAGACTTTACAAACAGAGTGTTTTCGAACTGCTCTATGAAAAGAAAGGTTAAACTCTGTCAGGTGGATGCACACATCACAAAGTAGTTTCTGAGAATGATTCTGTCTAGTTTTTAAACGAAGATATTTCCTTTTCTGTCATTGACCTCAATTCGCTTGAAATCTCCACATGTAAATTCCACAAAACGAGTGTTGCAAATCTGCTCTGCCTAAAGGAAGGTTCAGCTCTGTGGGTTGAATACACACACACAAAGAAGTTACTGAGAATTCTTCTGTCTAGCATTTTATGAAGAAATCCCGTTTCCAACGAAGGCCTTCAAAGAGGTCCAAATATCCACTTGCAGACTTTACAAAGAGAGTGCTTCCAAACTGCTCTGTGAAAAGAAACGTTAAACTCTGTCTGCTGAAGGCACACATCACAAACTAGTTTCTGAAAATGATTCTGTCTAGTTTTTAAACGAAGATATTTCCTTTTCCGTCATTGGCCTCAAATCGCTTGAAATCTCCACATGTAATTTCCACAAAAAGAGAGTTTCAAATCTACTCTCTCTAAAGAAAGGTTCAACTCTGTGAGTTGAATACACACACAAGGAAGTTACTGAGAATTCTTCGGTCTTGCATTATATGAAGAAATCCCGTTTCCAACGAAGGCCTCGTACAGGTCCAAATATCCGCTTCCAGACTTTACAAACAGAGTGTTTCCTAACCGCTCTATGAAAAGGAAGGTTAAACACTGTGAGATGAACGCACAAATCATTAAGTTGTTTCAGAGAATGATTCCGTCTAGTTTTTATGCGAAGGTATTTCCTCTTCAAACACTGGCCTCAAATCGCTTGAAATCTCCAATTGCAAAATCCACAAAAAGAGAGTTTCAAATCTGCTCTCTCTAAAGAAATGCTCCACTCTTTGAGTTGAATACACACAACACTAAGAAGTTACTGAGAATTCTTCTGTCTAGCATTATATGAAGGAATCCCGTTTCCAACGAAGGCCTCAAAGAGGTCCAAATGTCCGCTTCCAGATTTTACAAACAGAGTGTTTCCTAACTGCTGTATGAAAAGGAAGGTTAAACTCTGTGAGCTGAATGCACAAATCATTAAGTTGTTTCAGAGAATGATTCCGTCTGGTTTTTAAAAGAAGATATTTCCTTTTCAACCTTTGGCCTCAAATCGCTTGAAATCTCCAATTGCAAAATCCACAAAAAGAGAGTTTCAAATCTGCTCTGTCTAAAGAAAGGTTCAATTCTGTGAGCTGCATACACACAACACAAAGAAGTTACTGAGAACTCCTCTGTCTTGCATTATATGAAGAAATCCCGTTTCCAACGAAGGCCTCGTACAGGTCCAAATATCCACTTGCAGACTTTACAAACCGAGTGTTTTCAAACTGCTCTATGAAAAGAAAGGTTAAACTCTGTCAGGTGGATGCACAAATCACAAAGTAGTTTCTGAGAATGATTCTGTCTAGTTTTGAAACGGAGATATTTCCCTTTCTTCCATTGGCCTCAAATCGCTTGAAATCTCCAATTGCAAATTCCACAAAAAGAGAGTTTCAAATCTGCTCTCTCTGAAGATAGGTTCCACTCCGTGAGCTGAATACACACAACACTAAGAAGTTACTGAGAATTCCTCTGTCTAGTATTATATGAAGGAATCCCGTTTCCAACGAAGGCCTCAAAGAGGTCCAAGTATCCGCTACCAGACTTCACAAACAGAGTGTTTCCTAACTGCTCTATGAAAAGGAAGGTTAAACTCTGTGAGCTGAACGCACAAATCATTAAGTTGTTTCAAAGAATGATTCCGTCTAGTTTTTATACGAAGATATTTCCTTTTCCACCATTGGCCTCAAATCGCTTGAAATCTGCAATTGCAAAATCCACAAAAAGAGAGTTTCAAACCTGCTCTGTCTAAAGAAAGGTTCAACTCTGTGAGCTGCATACACACAACACAAAGAAGTCACTGAGAATTCTTCTGTCTTGCATTATATAAAGAAATCCCGTTTCCAACGAAGGGTGAAAAGAAGTCCAAATATCCAGTTGCAGACTTTACAAACAGAGTGTTTTCGAACTGCTCTATGAAAAGAAAGGTTAAACTCTGTCAGGTGGATGCACACATCACAAAGTAGTTTCTGAGAATGATTCTGTCTAGTTTTTAAACGAAGATATTTCCTTTTCTGTCATTGACCTCAATTCGCTTGAAATCTCCACATGTAAATTCCACAAAACGAGTGTTGCAAATCTGCTCTGCCTAAAGGAAGGTTCAGCTCTGTGGGTTGAATACACACACACAAAGAAGTTACTGAGAATTCTTCTGTCTAGCATTTTATGAAGAAATCCCGTTTCCAACGAAGGCCTTCAAAGAGGTCCAAATATCCACTTGCAGACTTTACAAAGAGAGTGCTTCCAAACTGCTCTGTGAAAAGAAACGTTAAACTCTGTCTGCTGAAGGCACACATCACAAACTAGTTTCTGAAAATGATTCTGTCTAGTTTTTAAACGAAGATATTTCCTTTTCCGTCATTGGCCTCAAATCGCTTGAAATCTCCACATGTAATTTCCACAAAAAGAGAGTGTCAAATCTTCTCTCTCTAAAGAAAGGTTCAACTCTGTGAGTTGAATACACACACACAAGGAAGTTACTGAGAATTCTTCGGTCTTGCATTATATGAAGAAATCCCGTTTCCAACGAAGGCCTCGTACAGGTCCAAATATCCGCTTCCAGACTTTACAAACAGAGTGTTTCCTAACCGCTCTATGAAAAGGAAGGTTAAACTCTGTGAGCTGAACGCACAAATCATTAAGTTGTTTCAGAGAATGATTCCGTCTAGTTTTTATGCGAAGGTATTTCCTCTTCAAACACTGGCCTCTAATCGCTTGAAATCTCCAATTGCAAAATCCACAAAAAGAGAGTTTCAAATCTGCTCTCTCTAAAGAAATGCTCCACTCTTTGAGTTGAATACACACAACACTAAGAAGCTACTGAGAATTCTTCTGTCTAGCATTATATGAAGGAATCCCGTTTCCAACGAAGGCCTCAAAGAGGTCCAAATGTCCGCTTCCAGATTTTACAAACAGAGTGTTTCCTAACTGCTGTATGAAAAGGAAGGTTAAACTCTGTGAGCTGAATGCACAAATCATTAAGTTGTTTCAGAGAATGATTCCGTCTGGTTTTTAAAAGAAGATATTTCCTTTTCAACCTTTGGCCTCAAATCGCTTGAAATCTCCAATTGCAAAATCCACAAAAAGAGAGTTTCAAATCTGCTCTGTCTAAAGAAAGGTTCAATTCTGTGAGCTGCATACACACAACACAAAGAAGTTACTGAGAACTCCTCTGTCTTGCATTATATGAAGAAATCCCGTTTCCAACGAAGGCCTCGTACAGGTCCAAATATCCACTTGCAGACTTTACAAACCGAGTGTTTTCAAACTGCTCTATGAAAAGAAAGGTTAAACTCTGTCAGGTGGATGCACAAATCACAAAGTAGTTTCTGAGAATGATTCTGTCTAGTTTTGAAACGGAGATATTTCCCTTTCTTCCATTGGCCTCAAATCGCTTGAAATCTCCAATTGCAAATTCCACAAAAAGAGAGTTTCAAATCTGCTCTCTCTGAAGATAGGTTCCACTCCATGAGCTGAATACACACAACACTAAGAAGTTACTGAGAATTCCTCTGTCTAGTATTATATGAAGGAATCCCGTTTCCAACGAAGGCCTCAAAGAGGTCCAAGTATCCGCTACCAGACTTCACAAACAGAGTGTTTCCTAACTGCTCTATGAAAAGGAAGGTTAAACTCTGTGAGCTGAACGCACAAATCATTAAGTTGTTTCAGAGAATGATTCCGTCTAGTTTTTATACGAAGATATTTCCTTTTCCACCATTGGCCTCAAATCGCTTGAAATCTGCAATTGCAAAATCCACAAAAAGAGAGTTTCAAACCTGCTCTGTCTAAAGAAAGGTTCAACTCTGTGAGCTGCATACACACAACACAAAGAAGTCACTGAGAATTCTTCTGTCTTGCATTATATAAAGAAATCCCGTTTCCAACGAAGGGTGAAAAGAAGTCCAAATATCCAGTTGCAGACTTTACAAACAGAGTGTTTTCGAACTGCTCTATGAAAAGAAAGGTTAAACTCTGTCAGGTGGATGCACACATCACAAAGTAGTTTCTGAGAATGATTCTGTCTAGTTTTTAAACGAAGATATTTCCTTTTCTGTCATTGACCTCAATTCGCTTGAAATCTCCACATGTAAATTCCACAAAACGAGTGTTGCAAATCTGCTCTGCCTAAAGGAAGGTTCAGCTCTGTGGGTTGAATACACACACACAAAGAAGTTACTGAGAATTCTTCTGTCTAGCATTTTATGAAGAAATCCCGTTTCCAACGAAGGCCTTCAAAGAGGTCCAAATATCCACTTGCAGACTTTACAAAGAGAGTGCTTCCAAACTGCTCTGTGAAAAGAAACGTTAAACTCTGTCTGCTGAAGGCACACATCACAAACTAGTTTCTGAAAATGATTCTGTCTAGTTTTTAAACGAAGATATTTCCTTTTCCGTCATTGGCCTCAAATCGCTTGAAATCTCCACATGTAATTTCCACAAAAAGAGAGTTTCAAATCTTCTCTCTCTAAAGAAAGGTTCAACTCTGTGAGTTGAATACACACACACAAGGAAGTTACTGAGAATTCTTCGGTCTTGCATTATATGAAGAAATCCCGTTTCCAACGAAGGCCTCGTACAGGTCCAAATATCCGCTTCCAGACTTTACAAACAGAGTGTTTCCTAACCGCTCTATGAAAAGGAAGGTTAAACTCTGTGAGCTGAACGCACAAATCATTAAGTTGTTTCAGAGAATGATTCCGTCTAGTTTTTATGCGAAGGTATTTCCTCTTCAAACACTGGCCTCAAATCGCTTGAAATCTCCAATTGCAAAATCCACAAAAAGAGAGTTTCAAATCTGCTCTCTCTAAAGAAATGCTCCACTCTTTGAGTTGAATACACACAACACTAAGAAGCTACTGAGAATTCTTCTGTCTAGCATTATATGAAGGAATCCCGTTTCCAACGAAGGCCTCAAAGAGGTCCAAATGTCCGCTTCCAGATTTTACAAACAGAGTGTTTCCTAACTGCTGTATGAAAAGGAAGGTTAAACTCTGTGAGCTGAATGCACAAATCATTAAGTTGTTTCAGAGAATGATTCCGTCTGGTTTTTAAAAGAAGATATTTCCTTTTCAACCTTTGGCCTCAAATCGCTTGAAATCTCCAATTGCAAAATCCACAAAAAGAGAGTTTCAAATCTGCTCTGTCTAAAGAAAGGTTCAATTCTGTGAGCTGCATACACACAACACAAAGAAGTTACTGAGAACTCCTCTGTCTTGCATTATATGAAGAAATCCCGTTTCCAACGAAGGCCTCGTACAGGTCCAAATATCCACTTGCAGACTTTACAAACCGAGTGTTTTCAAACTGCTCTATGAAAAGAAAGGTTAAACTCTGTCAGGTGGATGCACAAATCACAAAGTAGTTTCTGAGAATGATTCTGTCTAGTTTTGAAACGGAGATATTTCCCTTTCTTCCATTGGCCTCAAATCGCTTGAAATCTCCAATTGCAAATTCCACAAAAAGAGAGTTTCAAATCTGCTCTCTCTGAAGATAGGTTCCACTCCGTGAGCTGAATACACACAACACTAAGAAGTTACTGAGAATTCCTCTGTCTAGTATTATATGAAGGAATCCCGTTTCCAACGAAGGCCTCAAAGAGGTCCAAGTATCCGCTACCAGACTTCACAAACAGAGTGTTTCCTAACTGCTCTATGAAAAGGAAGGTTAAACTCTGTGAGCTGAACGCACAAATCATTAAGTTGTTTCAGAGAATGATTCCGTCTAGTTTTTATACGAAGATATTTCCTTTTCCACCATTGGCCTCAAATCGCTTGAAATCTGCAATTGCAAAATCCACAAAAAGAGAGTTTCAAACCTGCTCTGTCTAAAGAAAGGTTCAACTCTGTGAGCTGCATACACACAACACAAAGAAGTCACTGAGAATTCTTCTGTCTTGCATTATATAAAGAAATCCCGTTTCCAACGAAGGGTTAAAAGAAGTCCAAATATCCAGTTGCAGACTTTACAAACAGAGTGTTTTCGAACTGCTCTATGAAAAGAAAGGTTAAACTCTGTCAGGTGGATGCACACATCACAAAGTAGTTTCTGAGAATGATTCTGTCTAGTTTTTAAACGAAGATATTTCCTTTTCTGTCATTGACCTCAATTCGCTTGAAATCTCCACATGTAAATTCCACAAAACGAGTGTTGCAAATCTGCTCTGCCTAAAGGAAGGTTCAGCTCTGTGGGTTGAATACACACACACAAAGAAGTTACTGAGAATTCTTCTGTCTAGCATTTTATGAAGAAATCCCGTTTCCAACGAAGGCCTTCAAAGAGGTCCAAATATCCACTTGCAGACTTTACAAAGAGAGTGCTTCCAAACTGCTCTGTGAAAAGAAACGTTAAACTCTGTCTGCTGAAGGCACACATCACAAACTAGTTTCTGAAAATGATTCTGTCTAGTTTTTAAACGAAGATATTTCCTTTTCCGTCATTGGCCTCAAATCGCTTGAAATCTCCACATGTAATTTCCACAAAAAGAGAGTTTCAAATCTACTCTCTCTAAAGAAAGGTTCAACTCTGTGAGTTGAATACACACACACAAGGAAGTTACTGAGAATTCTTCGGTCTTGCATTATATGAAGAAATCCCGTTTCCAACGAAGGCCTCGTACAGGTCCAAATATCCGCTTCCAGACTTTACAAACAGAGTGTTTCCTAACCGCTCTATGAAAAGGAAGGTTAAACTCTGTGAGCTGAACGCACAAATCATTAAGTTGTTTCAGAGAATGATTCCGTCTAGTTTTTATACGAAGGTATTTCCTCTTCAAACACTGGCCTCAAATCGCTTGAAATCTCCAATTGCAAAATCCACAAAAAGAGAGTTTCAAATCTGCTCTCTCTAAAGAAATGCTCCACTCTTTGAGTTGAATACACACAACACTAAGAAGCTACTGAGAATTCTTCTGTCTAGCATTATATGAAGGAATCCCGTTTCCAACGAAGGCCTCAAAGAGGTCCAAATGTCCGCTTCCAGATTTTACAAACAGAGTGTTTCCTAACTGCTGTATGAAAAGGAAGGTTAAACTCTGTGAGCTGAATGCACAAATCATTAAGTTGTTTCAGAGAATGATTCCGTCTGGTTTTTAAAAGAAGATATTTCCTTTTCAACCTTTGGCCTCAAATCGCTTGAAATCTCCAATTGCAAAATCCACAAAAAGAGAGTTTCAAATCTGCTCTGTCTAAAGAAAGGTTCAATTCTGTGAGCTGCATACACACAACACAAAGAAGTTACTGAGAACTCCTCTGTCTTGCATTATATGAAGAAATCCCGTTTCCAACGAAGGCCTCGTACAGGTCCAAATATCCGCTTCCAGACTTTACAAACAGAGTGTTTCCTAACCGCTCTATGAAAAGGAAGGTTAAACTCTGTGAGCTGAACGCACAAATCATTAAGTTGTTTCAGAGAATGATTCCGTCTAGTTTTTATGCGAAGGTATTTCCTCTTCAAACACTGGCCTCAAATCGCTTGAAATCTCCAATTGCAAAATCCACAAAAAGAGAGTTTCAAATCTGCTCTCTCTAAAGAAATGCTCCACTCTTTGAGTTGAATACACACAACACTAAGAAGCTACTGAGAATTCTTCTGTCTAGCATTATATGAAGGAATCCCGTTTCCAACGAAGGCCTCAAAGAGGTCCAAATGTCCGCTTCCAGATTTTACAAACAGAGTGTTTCCTAACTGCTGTATGAAAAGGAAGGTTAAACTCTGTGAGCTGAATGCACAAATCATTAAGTTGTTTCAGAGAATGATTCCGTCTGGTTTTTAAAAGAAGATATTTCCTTTTCAACCTTTGGCCTCAAATCGCTTGAAATCTCCAATTGCAAAATCCACAAAAAGAGAGTTTCAAATCTGCTCTGTCTAAAGAAAGGTTCAATTCTGTGAGCTGCATACACACAACACAAAGAAGTTACTGAGAACTCCTCTGTCTTGCATTATATGAAGAAATCCCGTTTCCAACGAAGGCCTCGTACAGGTCCAAATATCCACTTGCAGACTTTACAAACCGAGTGTTTTCAAACTGCTCTATGAAAAGAAAGGTTAAACTCTGTCAGGTGGATGCACAAATCACAAAGTAGTTTCTGAGAATGATTCTGTCTAGTTTTGAAACGGAGATATTTCCCTTTCTTCCATTGGCCTCAAATCGCTTGAAATCTCCAATTGCAAATTCCACAAAAAGAGAGTTTCAAATCTGCTCTCTCTGAAGATAGGTTCCACTCCGTGAGCTGAATACACACAACACTAAGAAGTTACTGAGAATTCCTCTGTCTAGTATTATATGAAGGAATCCCGTTTCCAACGAAGGCCTCAAAGAGGTCCAAGTATCCGCTACCAGACTTCACAAACAGAGTGTTTCCTAACTGCTCTATGAAAAGGAAGGTTAAACTCTGTGAGCTGAACGCACAAATCATTAAGTTGTTTCAGAGAATGATTCCGTCTAGTTTTTATACGAAGATATTTCCTTTTCCACCATTGGCCTCAAATCGCTTGAAATCTGCAATTGCAAAATCCACAAAAAGAGAGTTTCAAACCTGCTCTGTCTAAAGAAAGGTTCAACTCTGTGAGCTGCATACACACAACACAGAGAAGTCACTGAGAATTCTTCTGTCTTGCATTATATAAAGAAATCCCGTTTCCAACGAAGGGTGAAAAGAAGTCCAAATATCCAGTTGCAGACTTTACAAACAGAGTGTTTTCGAACTGCTCTATGAAAAGAAAGGTTAAACTCTGTCAGGTGGATGCACACATCACAAAGTAGTTTCTGAGAATGATTCTGTCTAGTTTTTAAACGAAGATATTTCCTTTTCTGTCATTGACCTCAATTCGCTTGAAATCTCCACATGTAAATTCCACAAAACGAGTGTTGCAAATCTGCTCTGCCTAAAGGAAGGTTCAGCTCTGTGGGTTGAATACACACACACAAAGAAGTTACTGAGAATTCTTCTGTCTAGCATTTTATGAAGAAATCCCGTTTCCAACGAAGGCCTTCAAAGAGGTCCAAATATCCACTTGCAGACTTTACAAAGAGAGTGCTTCCAAACTGCTCTGTGAAAAGAAACGTTAAACTCTGTCTGCTGAAGGCACACATCACAAACTAGTTTCTGAAAATGATTCTGTCTAGTTTTTAAACGAAGATATTTCCTTTTCCGTCATTGGCCTCAAATCGCTTGAAATCTCCACATGTAATTTCCACAAAAAGAGAGTTTCAAATCTACTCTCTCTAAAGAAAGGTTCAACTCTGTGAGTTGAATACACACACAAGGAAGTTACTGAGAATTCTTCGGTCTTGCATTATATGAAGAAATCCCGTTTCCAACGAAGGCCTCGTACAGGTCCAAATATCCGCTTCCAGACTTTACAAACAGAGTGTTTCCTAACCGCTCTATGAAAAGGAAGGTTAAACACTGTGAGATGAACGCACAAATCATTAAGTTGTTTCAGAGAATGATTCCGTCTAGTTTTTATGCGAAGGTATTTCCTCTTCAAACACTGGCCTCAAATCGCTTGAAATCTCCAATTGCAAAATCCACAAAAAGAGAGTTTCAAATCTGCTCTCTCTAAAGAAATGCTCCACTCTTTGAGTTGAATACACACAACACTAAGAAGCTACTGAGAATTCTTCTGTCTAGCATTATATGAAGGAATCCCGTTTCCAACGAAGGCCTCAAAGAGGTCCAAATGTCCGCTTCCAGATTTTACAAACAGAGTGTTTCCTAACTGCTGTATGAAAAGGAAGGTTAAACTCTGTGAGCTGAATGCACAAATCATTAAGTTGTTTCAGAGAATGATTCCGTCTGGTTTTTAAAAGAAGATATTTCCTTTTCAACCTTTGGCCTCAAATCGCTTGAAATCTCCAATTGCAAAATCCACAAAAAGAGAGTTTCAATTCTGCTCTGTCTAAAGAAAGGTTCAATTCTGTGAGCTGCATACACACAACACAAAGAAGTTACTGAGAACTCCTCTGTCTTGCATTATATGAAGAAATCCCGTTTCCAACGAAGGCCTCGTACAGGTCCAAATATCCACTTGCAGACTTTACAAACCGAGTGTTTTCAAACTGCTCTATGAAAAGAAAGGTTAAACTCTGTCAGGTGGATGCACAAATCACAAAGTAGTTTCTGAGAATGATTCTGTCTAGTTTTGAAACGGAGATATTTCCCTTTCTTCCATTGGCCTCAAATCGCTTGAAATCTCCAATTGCAAATTCCACAAAAAGAGAGTTTCAAATCTGCTCTCTCTGAAGATAGGTTCCACTCCGTGAGCTGAATACACACAACACTAAGAAGTTACTGAGAATTCCTCTGTCTAGTATTATATGAAGGAATCCCGTTTCCAACGAAGGCCTCAAAGAGGTCCAAGTATCCGCTACCAGACTTCACAAACAGAGTGTTTCCTAACTGCTCTATGAAAAGGAAGGTTAAACTCTGTGAGCTGAACGCACAAATCATTAAGTTGTTTCAGAGAATGATTCCGTCTAGTTTTTATACGAAGATATTTCCTTTTCCACCATTGGCCTCAAATCGCTTGAAATCTGCAATTGCAAAATCCACAAAAAGAGAGTTTCAAACCTGCTCTGTCTAAAGAAAGGTTCAACTCTGTGAGCTGCATACACACAACACAGAGAAGTCACTGAGAATTCTTCTGTCTTGCATTATATAAAGAAATCCCGTTTCCAACGAAGGGTTAAAAGAAGTCCAAATATCCAGTTGCAGACTTTACAAACAGAGTGTTTTCGAACTGCTCTATGAAAAGAAAGGTTAAACTCTGTCAGGTGGATGCACACATCACAAAGTAGTTTCTGAGAATGATTCTGTCTAGTTTTTAAACGAAGATATTTCCTTTTCTGTCATTGACCTCAATTCGCTTGAAATCTCCACATGTAAATTCCACAAAACGAGTGTTGCAAATCTGCTCTGCCTAAAGGAAGGTTCAGCTCTGTGGGTTGAATACACACACACAAAGAAGTTACTGAGAATTCTTCTGTCTAGCATTTTATGAAGAAATCCCGTTTCCAACGAAGGCCTTCAAAGAGGTCCAAATATCCACTTGCAGACTTTACAAAGAGAGTGCTTCCAAACTGCTCTGTGAAAAGAAACGTTAAACTCTGTCTGCTGAAGGCACACATCACAAACTAGTTTCTGAAAATGATTCTGTCTAGTTTTTAAACGAAGATATTTCCTTTTCCGTCATTGGCCTCAAATCGCTTGAAATCTCCACATGTAATTTCCACAAAAAGAGAGTTTCAAATCTACTCTCTCTAAAGAAAGGTTCAACTCTGTGAGTTGAATACACACACAAGGAAGTTACTGAGAATTCTTCGGTCTTGCATTATATGAAGAAATCCCGTTTCCAACGAAGGCCTCGTACAGGTCCAAATATCCGCTTCCAGACTTTACAAACAGAGTGTTTCCTAACCGCTCTATGAAAAGGAAGGTTAAACACTGTGAGATGAACGCACAAATCATTAAGTTGTTTCAGAGAATGATTCCGTCTAGTTTTTATGCGAAGGTATTTCCTCTTCAAACACTGGCCTCAAATCGCTTGAAATCTCCAATTGCAAAATCCACAAAAAGAGAGTTTCAAATCTGCTCTCTCTAAAGAAATGCTCCACTCTTTGAGTTGAATACACACAACACTAAGAAGTTACTGAGAATTCTTCTGTCTAGCATTATATGAAGGAATCCCGTTTCCAACGAAGGCCTCAAAGAGGTCCAAATGTCCGCTTCCAGATTTTACAAACAGAGTGTTTCCTAACTGCTGTATGAAAAGGAAGGTTAAACTCTGTGAGCTGAATGCACAAATCATTAAGTTGTTTCAGAGAATGATTCCGTCTGGTTTTTAAAAGAAGATATTTCCTTTTCAACCTTTGGCCTCAAATCGCTTGAAATCTCCAATTGCAAAATCCACAAAAAGAGAGTTTCAAATCTGCTCTGTCTAAAGAAAGGTTCAATTCTGTGAGCTGCATACACACAACACAAAGAAGTTACTGAGAACTCCTCTGTCTTGCATTATATGAAGAAATCCCGTTTCCAACGAAGGCCTCGTACAGGTCCAAATATCCACTTGCAGACTTTACAAACCGAGTGTTTTCAAACTGCTCTATGAAAAGAAAGGTTAAACTCTGTCAGGTGGATGCACAAATCACAAAGTAGTTTCTGAGAATGATTCTGTCTAGTTTTGAAACGGAGATATTTCCCTTTCTTCCATTGGCCTCAAATCGCTTGAAATCTCCAATTGCAAATTCCACAAAAAGAGAGTTTCAAATCTGCTCTCTCTGAAGATAGGTTCCACTCCGTGAGCTGAATACACACAACACTAAGAAGTTACTGAGAATTCCTCTGTCTAGTATTATATGAAGGAATCCCGTTTCCAACGAAGGCCTCAAAGAGGTCCAAGTATCCGCTACCAGACTTCACAAACAGAGTGTTTCCTAACTGCTCTATGAAAAGGAAGGTTAAACTCTGTGAGCTGAACGCACAAATCATTAAGTTGTTTCAAAGAATGATTCCGTCTAGTTTTTATACGAAGATATTTCCTTTTCCACCATTGGCCTCAAATCGCTTGAAATCTGCAATTGCAAAATCCACAAAAAGAGAGTTTCAAACCTGCTCTGTCTAAAGAAAGGTTCAACTCTGTGAGCTGCATACACACAACACAAAGAAGTCACTGAGAATTCTTCTGTCTTGCATTATATAAAGAAATCCCGTTTCCAACGAAGGGTGAAAAGAAGTCCAAATATCCAGTTGCAGACTTTACAAACAGAGTGTTTTCGAACTGCTCTATGAAAAGAAAGGTTAAACTCTGTCAGGTGGATGCACACATCACAAAGTAGTTTCTGAGAATGATTCTGTCTAGTTTTTAAACGAAGATATTTCCTTTTCTGTCATTGACCTCAATTCGCTTGAAATCTCCACATGTAAATTCCACAAAACGAGTGTTGCAAATCTGCTCTGCCTAAAGGAAGGTTCAGCTCTGTGGGTTGAATACACACACACAAAGAAGTTACTGAGAATTCTTCTGTCTAGCATTTTATGAAGAAATCCCGTTTCCAACGAAGGCCTTCAAAGAGGTCCAAATATCCACTTGCAGACTTTACAAAGAGAGTGCTTCCAAACTGCTCTGTGAAAAGAAACGTTAAACTCTGTCTGCTGAAGGCACACATCACAAACTAGTTTCTGAAAATGATTCTGTCTAGTTTTTAAACGAAGATATTTCCTTTTCCGTCATTGGCCTCAAATCGCTTGAAATCTCCACATGTAATTTCCACAAAAAGAGAGTGTCAAATCTTCTCTCTCTAAAGAAAGGTTCAACTCTGTGAGTTGAATACACACACACAAGGAAGTTACTGAGAATTCTTCGGTCTTGCATTATATGAAGAAATCCCGTTTCCAACGAAGGCCTCGTACAGGTCCAAATATCCGCTTCCAGACTTTACAAACAGAGTGTTTCCTAACCGCTCTATGAAAAGGAAGGTTAAGCTCTGTGAGCTGAACGCACAAATCATTAAGTTGTTTCAGAGAATGATTCCGTCTAGTTTTTATGCGAAGGTATTTCCTCTTCAAACACTGGCCTCAAATCGCTTGAAATCTCCAATTGCAAAATCCACAAAAAGAGAGTTTCAAATCTGCTCTCTCTAAAGAAATGCTCCACTCTTTGAGTTGAATACACACAACACTAAGAAGCTACTGAGAATTCTTCTGTCTAGCATTATATGAAGGAATCCCGTTTCCAACGAAGGCCTCAAAGAGGTCCAAATGTCCGCTTCCAGATTTTACAAACAGAGTGTTTCCTAACTGCTGTATGAAAAGGAAGGTTAAACTCTGTGAGCTGAATGCACAAATCATTAAGTTGTTTCAGAGAATGATTCCGTCTGGTTTTTAAAAGAAGATATTTCCTTTTCAACCTTTGGCCTCAAATCGCTTGAAATCTCCAATTGCAAAATCCACAAAAAGAGAGTTTCAAATCTGCTCTGTCTAAAGAAAGGTTCAATTCTGTGAGCTGCATACACACAACACAAAGAAGTTACTGAGAACTCCTCTGTCTTGCATTATATGAAGAAATCCCGTTTCCAACGAAGGCCTCGTACAGGTCCAAATATCCACTTGCAGACTTTACAAACCGAGTGTTTTCAAACTGCTCTATGAAAAGAAAGGTTAAACTCTGTCAGGTGGATGCACAAATCACAAAGTAGTTTCTGAGAATGATTCTGTCTAGTTTTGAAACGGAGATATTTCCCTTTCTTCCATTGGCCTCAAATCGCTTGAAATCTCCAATTGCAAATTCCACAAAAAGAGAGTTTCAAATCTGCTCTCTCTGAAGATAGGTTCCACTCCGTGAGCTGAATACACACAACACTAAGAAGTTACTGAGAATTCCTCTGTCTAGTATTATATGAAGGAATCCCGTTTCCAACGAAGGCCTCAAAGAGGTCCAAGTATCCGCTACCAGACTTCACAAACAGAGTGTTTCCTAACTGCTCTATGAAAAGGAAGGTTAAACTCTGTGAGCTGAACGCACAAATCATTAAGTTGTTTCAGAGAATGATTCCGTCTAGTTTTTATACGAAGATATTTCCTTTTCCACCATTGGCCTCAAATCGCTTGAAATCTGCAATTGCAAAATCCACAAAAAGAGAGTTTCAAACCTGCTCTGTCTAAAGAAAGGTTCAACTCTGTGAGCTGCATACACACAACACAAAGAAGTCACTGAGAATTCTTCTGTCTTGCATTATATAAAGAAATCCCGTTTCCAACGAAGGGTTAAAAGAAGTCCAAATATCCAGTTGCAGACTTTACAATCAGAGTGTTTTCGAACTGCTCTATGAAAAGAAAGGTTAAACTCTGTCAGGTGGATGCACACATCACAAAGTAGTTTCTGAGAATGATTCTGTCTAGTTTTTAAACGAAGATATTTCCTTTTCTGTCATTGACCTCACTTCGCTTGAAATCTCCACATGTAAATTCCACAAAACGAGTGTTGCAAATCTGCTCTGCCTAAAGGAAGGTTCAGCTCTGTGGGTTGAATACACACACACAAAGAAGTTACTGAGAATTCTTCTGTCTAGCATTTTATGAAGAAATCCCGTTTCCAACGAAGGCCTTCAAAGAGGTCCAAATATCCACTTGCAGACTTTACAAAGAGAGTGCTTCCAAACTGCTCTGTGAAAAGAAACGTTAAACTCTGTCTGCTGAAGGCACACATCACAAACTAGTTTCTGAAAATGATTCTGTCTAGTTTTTAAACGAAGATATTTCCTTTTCCGTCATTGGCCTCAAATCGCTTGAAATCTCCACATGTAATTTCCACAAAAAGAGAGTTTCAAATCTACTCTCTCTAAAGAAAGGTTCAACTCTGTGAGTTGAATACACACACACAAGGAAGTTACTGAGAATTCTTCGGTCTTGCATTATATGAAGAAATCCCGTTTCCAACGAAGGCCTCGTACAGGTCCAAATATCCGCTTCCAGACTTTACAAACAGAGTGTTTCCTAACCGCTCTATGAAAAGGAAGGTTAAACACTGTGAGCTGAACGCACAAATCATTAAGTTGTTTCAGAGAATGATTCCGTCTAGTTTTTATGCGAAGGTATTTCCTCTTCAAACACTGGCCTCAAATCGCTTGAAATCTCCAATTGCAAAATCCACAAAAAGAGAGTTTCAAATCTGCTCTCTCTAAAGAAATGCTCCACTCTTTGAGTTGAATACACACAACACTAAGAAGCTACTGAGAATTCTTCTGTCTAGCATTATATGAAGGAATCCCGTTTCCAACGAAGGCCTCAAAGAGGTCCAAATGTCCGCTTCCAGATTTTACAAACAGAGTGTTTCCTAACTGCTGTATGAAAAGGAAGGTTAAACTCTGTGAGCTGAATGCACAAATCATTAAGTTGTTTCAGAGAATGATTCCGTCTGGTTTTTAAAAGAAGATATTTCCTTTTCAACCTTTGGCCTCAAATCGCTTGAAATCTCCAATTGCAAAATCCACAAAAAGAGAGTTTCAAATCTGCTCTGTCTAAAGAAAGGTTCAATTCTGTGAGCTGCATACACACAACACAAAGAAGTTACTGAGAACTCCTCTGTCTTGCATTATATGAAGAAATCCCGTTTCCAACGAAGGCCTCGTACAGGTCCAAATATCCACTTGCAGACTTTACAAACCGAGTGTTTTCAAACTGCTCTATGAAAAGAAAGGTTAAACTCTGTCAGGTGGATGCACAAATCACAAAGTAGTTTCTGAGAATGATTCTGTCTAGTTTTTAAACGGAGATATTTCCCTTTCTTCCATTGGCCTCAAATCGCTTGAAATCTCCAATTGCAAATTCCACAAAAAGAGAGTTTCAAATCCGCTCTCTCTGAAGATAGGTTCCACTACGTGAGCTGAATACACACAACACTAAGAAGTTACTGAGAATTCCTCTGTCTAGTATTATATGAAGGAATCCCGTTTCCAACGAAGGCCTCAAAGAGGTCCAAGTATCCGCTACCAGACTTCACAAACAGAGTGTTTCCTAACTGCTCTATGAAAAGGAAGGTTAAACTCTGTGAGCTGAACGCACAAATCATTAAGTTGTTTCAGAGAATGATTCCGTCTAGTTTTTATACGAAGATATTTCCTTTTCCACCATTGGCCTCAAATCGCTTGAAATCTGCAATTGCAAAATCCACAAAAAGAGAGTTTCAAACCTGCTCTGTCTAAAGAAAGGTTCAACTCTGTGAGCTGCATACACACAACACAGAGAAGTCACTGAGAATTCTTCTGTCTTGCATTATATAAAGAAATCCCGTTTCCAACGAAGGGTGAAAAGAAGTCCAAATATCCAGTTGCAGACTTTACAAACAGAGTGTTTTCGAACTGCTCTATGAAAAGAAAGGTTAAACTCTGTCAGGTGGATGCACACATCACAAAGTAGTTTCTGAGAATGATTCTGTCTAGTTTTTAAACGAAGATATTTCCTTTTCTGTCATTGACCTCAATTCGCTTGAAATCTCCACATGTAAATTCCACAAAACGAGTGTTGCAAATCTGCTCTGCCTAAAGGAAGGTTCAGCTCTGTGGGTTGAATACACACACACAAAGAAGTTACTGAGAATTCTTCTGTCTAGCATTTTATGAAGAAATCCCGTTTCCAACGAAGGCCTTCAAAGAGGTCCAAATATCCACTTGCAGACTTTACAAAGAGAGTGCTTCCAAACTGCTCTGTGAAAAGAAACGTTAAACTCTGTCTGCTGAAGGCACACATCACAAACTAGTTTCTGAAAATGATTCTGTCTAGTTTTTAAACGAAGATATTTCCTTTTCCGTCATTGGCCTCAAATCGCTTGAAATCTCCACATGTAATTTCCACAAAAAGAGAGTTTCAAATCTACTCTCTCTAAAGAAAGGTTCAACTCTGTGAGTTGAATACACACACAAGGAAGTTACTGAGAATTCTTCGGTCTTGCATTATATGAAGAAATCCCGTTTCCAACGAAGGCCTCGTACAGGTCCAAATATCCGCTTCCAGACTTTACAAACAGAGTGTTTCCTAACCGCTCTATGAAAAGGAAGGTTAAACACTGTGAGATGAACGCACAAATCATTAAGTTGTTTCAGAGAATGATTCCGTCTAGTTTTTATGCGAAGGTATTTCCTCTTCAAACACTGGCCTCAAATCGCTTGAAATCTCCAATTGCAAAATCCACAAAAAGAGAGTTTCAAATCTGCTCTCTCTAAAGAAATGCTCCACTCTTTGAGTTGAATACACACAACACTAAGAAGCTACTGAGAATTCTTCTGTCTAGCATTATATGAAGGAATCCCGTTTCCAACGAAGGCCTCAAAGAGGTCCAAATGTCCGCTTCCAGATTTTACAAACAGAGTGTTTCCTAACTGCTGTATGAAAAGGAAGGTTAAACTCTGTGAGCTGAATGCACAAATCATTAAGTTGTTTCAGAGAATGATTCCGTCTGGTTTTTAAAAGAAGATATTTCCTTTTCAACCTTTGGCCTCAAATCGCTTGAAATCTCCAATTGCAAAATCCACAAAAAGAGAGTTTCAATTCTGCTCTGTCTAAAGAAAGGTTCAATTCTGTGAGCTGCATACACACAACACAAAGAAGTTACTGAGAACTCCTCTGTCTTGCATTATATGAAGAAATCCCGTTTCCAACGAAGGCCTCGTACAGGTCCAAATATCCACTTGCAGACTTTACAAACCGAGTGTTTTCAAACTGCTCTATGAAAAGAAAGGTTAAACTCTGTCAGGTGGATGCACAAATCACAAAGTAGTTTCTGAGAATGATTCTGTCTAGTTTTGAAACGGAGATATTTCCCTTTCTTCCATTGGCCTCAAATCGCTTGAAATCTCCAATTGCAAATTCCACAAAAAGAGAGTTTCAAATCTGCTCTCTCTGAAGATAGGTTCCACTCCGTGAGCTGAATACACACAACACTAAGAAGTTACTGAGAATTCCTCTGTCTAGTATTAGATGAAGGAATCCCGTTTCCAACGAAGGCCTCAAAGAGGTCCAAGTATCCGCTACCAGACTTCACAAACAGAGTGTTTCCTAACTGCTCTATGAAAAGGAAGGTTAAACTCTGTGAGCTGAACGCACAAATCATTAAGTTGTTTCAGAGAATGATTCCGTCTAGTTTTTATACGAAGATATTTCCTTTTCCACCATTGGCCTCAAATCGCTTGAAATCTGCAATTGCAAAATCCACAAAAAGAGAGTTTCAAACCTGCTCTGTCTAAAGAAAGGTTCAACTCTGTGAGCTGCATACACACAACACAGAGAAGTCACTGAGAATTCTTCTGTCTTGCATTATATAAAGAAATCCCGTTTCCAACGAAGGGTGAAAAGAAGTCCAAATATCCAGTTGCAGACTTTACAAACAGAGTGTTTTCGAACTGCTCTATGAAAAGAAAGGTTAAACTCTGTCAGGTGGATGCACACATCACAAAGTAGTTTCTGAGAATGATTCTGTCTAGTTTTTAAACGAAGATATTTCCTTTTCTGTCATTGACCTCAATTCGCTTGAAATCTCCACATGTAAATTCCACAAAACGAGTGTTGCAAATCTGCTCTGCCTAAAGGAAGGTTCAGCTCTGTGGGTTGAATACACACACACAAAGAAGTTACTGAGAATTCTTCTGTCTAGCATTTTATGAAGAAATCCCGTTTCCAACGAAGGCCTTCAAAGAGGTCCAAATATCCACTTGCAGACTTTACAAAGAGAGTGCTTCCAAACTGCTCTGTGAAAAGAAACGTTAAACTCTGTCTGCTGAAGGCACACATCACAAACTAGTTTCTGAAAATGATTCTGTCTAGTTTTTAAACGAAGATATTTCCTTTTCCGTCATTGGCCTCAAATCGCTTGAAATCTCCACATGTAATTTCCACAAAAAGAGAGTTTCAAATCTACTCTCTCTAAAGAAAGGTTCAACTCTGTGAGTTGAATACACACACAAGGAAGTTACTGAGAATTCTTCGGTCTTGCATTATATGAAGAAATCCCGTTTCCAACGAAGGCCTCGTACAGGTCCAAATATCCGCTTCCAGACTTTACAAACAGAGTGTTTCCTAACCGCTCTATGAAAAGGAAGGTTAAACACTGTGAGATGAACGCACAAATCATTAAGTTGTTTCAGAGAATGATTCCGTCTAGTTTTTATGCGAAGGTATTTCCTCTTCAAACACTGGCCTCAAATCGCTTGAAATCTCCAATTGCAAAATCCACAAAAAGAGAGTTTCAAATCTGCTCTCTCTAAAGAAATGCTCCACTCTTTGAGTTGAATACACACAACACTAAGAAGTTACTGAGAATTCTTCTGTCTAGCATTATATGAAGGAATCCCGTTTCCAACGAAGGCCTCAAAGAGGTCCAAATGTCCGCTTCCAGATTTTACAAACAGAGTGTTTCCTAACTGCTGTATGAAAAGGAAGGTTAAACTCTGTGAGCTGAATGCACAAATCATTAAGTTGTTTCAGAGAATGATTCCGTCTGGTTTTTAAAAGAAGATATTTCCTTTTCAACCTTTGGCCTCAAATCGCTTGAAATCTCCAATTGCAAAATCCACAAAAAGAGAGTTTCAAATCTGCTCTGTCTAAAGAAAGGTTCAATTCTGTGAGCTGCATACACACAACACAAAGAAGTTACTGAGAACTCCTCTGTCTTGCATTATATGAAGAAATCCCGTTTCCAACGAAGGCCTCGTACAGGTCCAAATATCCACTTGCAGACTTTACAAACCGAGTGTTTTCAAACTGCTCTATGAAAAGAAAGGTTAAACTCTGTCAGGTGGATGCACAAATCACAAAGTAGTTTCTGAGAATGATTCTGTCTAGTTTTGAAACGGAGATATTTCCCTTTCTTCCATTGGCCTCAAATCGCTTGAAATCTCCAATTGCAAATTCCACAAAAAGAGAGTTTCAAATCTGCTCTCTCTGAAGATAGGTTCCACTCCGTGAGCTGAATACACACAACACTAAGAAGTTACTGAGAATTCCTCTGTCTAGTATTATATGAAGGAATCCCGTTTCCAACGAAGGCCTCAAAGAGGTCCAAGTATCCGCTACCAGACTTCACAAACAGAGTGTTTCCTAACTGCTCTATGAAAAGGAAGGTTAAACTCTGTGAGCTGAACGCACAAATCATTAAGTTGTTTCAAAGAATGATTCCGTCTAGTTTTTATACGAAGATATTTCCTTTTCCACCATTGGCCTCAAATCGCTTGAAATCTGCAATTGCAAAATCCACAAAAAGAGAGTTTCAAACCTGCTCTGTCTAAAGAAAGGTTCAACTCTGTGAGCTGCATACACACAACACAAAGAAGTCACTGAGAATTCTTCTGTCTTGCATTATATAAAGAAATCCCGTTTCCAACGAAGGGTGAAAAGAAGTCCAAATATCCAGTTGCAGACTTTACAAACAGAGTGTTTTCGAACTGCTCTATGAAAAGAAAGGTTAAACTCTGTCAGGTGGATGCACACATCACAAAGTAGTTTCTGAGAATGATTCTGTCTAGTTTTTAAACGAAGATATTTCCTTTTCTGTCATTGACCTCAATTCGCTTGAAATCTCCACATGTAAATTCCACAAAACGAGTGTTGCAAATCTGCTCTGCCTAAAGGAAGGTTCAGCTCTGTGGGTTGAATACACACACACAAAGAAGTTACTGAGAATTCTTCTGTCTAGCATTTTATGAAGAAATCCCGTTTCCAACGAAGGCCTTCAAAGAGGTCCAAATATCCACTTGCAGACTTTACAAAGAGAGTGCTTCCAAACTGCTCTGTGAAAAGAAACGTTAAACTCTGTCTGCTGAAGGCACACATCACAAACTAGTTTCTGAAAATGATTCTGTCTAGTTTTTAAACGAAGATATTTCCTTTTCCGTCATTGGCCTCAAATCGCTTGAAATCTCCACATGTAATTTCCACAAAAAGAGAGTGTCAAATCTTCTCTCTCTAAAGAAAGGTTCAACTCTGTGAGTTGAATACACACACACAAGGAAGTTACTGAGAATTCTTCGGTCTTGCATTATATGAAGAAATCCCGTTTCCAACGAAGGCCTCGTACAGGTCCAAATATCCGCTTCCAGACTTTACAAACAGAGTGTTTCCTAACCGCTCTATGAAAAGGAAGGTTAAGCTCTGTGAGCTGAACGCACAAATCATTAAGTTGTTTCAGAGAATGATTCCGTCTAGTTTTTATGCGAAGGTATTTCCTCTTCAAACACTGGCCTCAAATCGCTTGAAATCTCCAATTGCAAAATCCACAAAAAGAGAGTTTCAAATCTGCTCTCTCTAAAGAAATGCTCCACTCTTTGAGTTGAATACACACAACACTAAGAAGCTACTGAGAATTCTTCTGTCTAGCATTATATGAAGGAATCCCGTTTCCAACGAAGGCCTCAAAGAGGTCCAAATGTCCGCTTCCAGATTTTACAAACAGAGTGTTTCCTAACTGCTGTATGAAAAGGAAGGTTAAACTCTGTGAGCTGAATGCACAAATCATTAAGTTGTTTCAGAGAATGATTCCGTCTGGTTTTTAAAAGAAGATATTTCCTTTTCAACCTTTGGCCTCAAATCGCTTGAAATCTCCAATTGCAAAATCCACAAAAAGAGAGTTTCAAATCTGCTCTGTCTAAAGAAAGGTTCAATTCTGTGAGCTGCATACACACAACACAAAGAAGTTACTGAGAACTCCTCTGTCTTGCATTATATGAAGAAATCCCGTTTCCAACGAAGGCCTCGTACAGGTCCAAATATCCACTTGCAGACTTTACAAACCGAGTGTTTTCAAACTGCTCTATGAAAAGAAAGGTTAAACTCTGTCAGGTGGATGCACAAATCACAAAGTAGTTTCTGAGAATGATTCTGTCTAGTTTTGAAACGGAGATATTTCCCTTTCTTCCATTGGCCTCAAATCGCTTGAAATCTCCAATTGCAAATTCCACAAAAAGAGAGTTTCAAATCTGCTCTCTCTGAAGATAGGTTCCACTCCGTGAGCTGAATACACACAACACTAAGAAGTTACTGAGAATTCCTCTGTCTAGTATTATATGAAGGAATCCCGTTTCCAACGAAGGCCTCAAAGAGGTCCAAGTATCCGCTACCAGACTTCACAAACAGAGTGTTTCCTAACTGCTCTATGAAAAGGAAGGTTAAACTCTGTGAGCTGAACGCACAAATCATTAAGTTGTTTCAGAGAATGATTCCGTCTAGTTTTTATACGAAGATATTTCCTTTTCCACCATTGGCCTCAAATCGCTTGAAATCTGCAATTGCAAAATCCACAAAAAGAGAGTTTCAAACCTGCTCTGTCTAAAGAAAGGTTCAACTCTGTGAGCTGCATACACACAACACAAAG
This sequence comes from Pan troglodytes, assembly GCF_028858775.2. NCBI lineage: Eukaryota > Metazoa > Chordata > Mammalia > Primates > Hominidae > Pan > Pan troglodytes. Next base: position 13,106,504 of record NC_072420.2, read on the forward strand.
AAGTCACTGAGAATTCTTCTGTCTTGCATTATATAAAGAAATCCCGTTTCCAACGAAGGGTTAAAAGAAGTCCAAATATCCAGTTGCAGACTTTACAATCAGAGTGTTTTCGAACTGCTCTATGAAAAGAAAGGTTAAACTCTGTCAGGTGGATGCACACATCACAAAGTAGTTTCTGAGAATGATTCTGTCTAGTTTTTAAACGAAGATATTTCCTTTTCTGTCATTGACCTCACTTCGCTTGAAATCTCCACATGTAAATTCCACAAAACGAGTGTTGCAAATCTGCTCTGCCTAAAGGAAGGTTCAGCTCTGTGGGTTGAATACACACACACAAAGAAGTTACTGAGAATTCTTCTGTCTAGCATTTTATGAAGAAATCCCGTTTCCAACGAAGGCCTTCAAAGAGGTCCAAATATCCACTTGCAGACTTTACAAAGAGAGTGCTTCCAAACTGCTCTGTGAAAAGAAACGTTAAACTCTGTCTGCTGAAGGCACACATCACAAACTAGTTTCTGAAAATGATTCTGTCTAGTTTTTAAACGAAGATATTTCCTTTTCCGTCATTGGCCTCAAATCGCTTGAAATCTCCACATGTAATTTCCACAAAAAGAGAGTTTCAAATCTACTCTCTCTAAAGAAAGGTTCAACTCTGTGAGTTGAATACACACACACAAGGAAGTTACTGAGAATTCTTCGGTCTTGCATTATATGAAGAAATCCCGTTTCCAACGAAGGCCTCGTACAGGTCCAAATATCCGCTTCCAGACTTTACAAACAGAGTGTTTCCTAACCGCTCTATGAAAAGGAAGGTTAAACACTGTGAGCTGAACGCACAAATCATTAAGTTGTTTCAGAGAATGATTCCGTCTAGTTTTTATGCGAAGGTATTTCCTCTTCAAACACTGGCCTCAAATCGCTTGAAATCTCCAATTGCAAAATCCACAAAAAGAGAGTTTCAAATCTGCTCTCTCTAAAGAAATGCTCCACTCTTTGAGTTGAATACACACAACACTAAGAAGCTACTGAGAATTCTTCTGTCTAGCATTATATGAAGGAATCCCGTTTCCAACGAAGGCCTCAAAGAGGTCCAAATGTCCGCTTCCAGATTTTACAAACAGAGTGTTTCCTAACTGCTGTATGAAAAGGAAGGTTAAACTCTGTGAGCTGAATGCACAAATCATTAAGTTGTTTCAGAGAATGATTCCGTCTGGTTTTTAAAAGAAGATATTTCCTTTTCAACCTTTGGCCTCAAATCGCTTGAAATCTCCAATTGCAAAATCCACAAAAAGAGAGTTTCAAATCTGCTCTGTCTAAAGAAAGGTTCAATTCTGTGAGCTGCATACACACAACACAAAGAAGTTACTGAGAACTCCTCTGTCTTGCATTATATGAAGAAATCCCGTTTCCAACGAAGGCCTCGTACAGGTCCAAATATCCACTTGCAGACTTTACAAACCGAGTGTTTTCAAACTGCTCTATGAAAAGAAAGGTTAAACTCTGTCAGGTGGATGCACAAATCACAAAGTAGTTTCTGAGAATGATTCTGTCTAGTTTTGAAACGGAGATATTTCCCTTTCTTCCATTGGCCTCAAATCGCTTGAAATCTCCAATTGCAAATTCCACAAAAAGAGAGTTTCAAATCTGCTCTCTCTGAAGATAGGTTCCACTCCGTGAGCTGAATACACACAACACTAAGAAGTTACTGAGAATTCCTCTGTCTAGTATTAGATGAAGGAATCCCGTTTCCAACGAAGGCCTCAAAGAGGTCCAAGTATCCGCTACCAGACTTCACAAACAGAGTGTTTCCTAACTGCTCTATGAAAAGGAAGGTTAAACTCTGTGAGCTGAACGCACAAATCATTAAGTTGTTTCAGAGAATGATTCCGTCTAGTTTTTATACGAAGATATTTCCTTTTCCACCATTGGCCTCAAATCGCTTGAAATCTGCAATTGCAAAATCCACAAAAAGAGAGTTTCAAACCTGCTCTGTCTAAAGAAAGGTTCAACTCTGTGAGCTGCATACACACAACACAGAGAAGTCACTGAGAATTCTTCTGTCTTGCATTATATAAAGAAATCCCGTTTCCAACGAAGGGTGAAAAGAAGTCCAAATATCCAGTTGCAGACTTTACAAACAGAGTGTTTTCGAACTGCTCTATGAAAAGAAAGGTTAAACTCTGTCAGGTGGATGCACACATCACAAAGTAGTTTCTGAGAATGATTCTGTCTAGTTTTTAAACGAAGATATTTCCTTTTCTGTCATTGACCTCAATTCGCTTGAAATCTCCACATGTAAATTCCACAAAACGAGTGTTGCAAATCTGCTCTGCCTAAAGGAAGGTTCAGCTCTGTGGGTTGAATACACACACACAAAGAAGTTACTGAGAATTCTTCTGTCTAGCATTTTATGAAGAAATCCCGTTTCCAACGAAGGCCTTCAAAGAGGTCCAAATATCCACTTGCAGACTTTACAAAGAGAGTGCTTCCAAACTGCTCTGTGAAAAGAAACGTTAAACTCTGTCTGCTGAAGGCACACATCACAAACTAGTTTCTGAAAATGATTCTGTCTAGTTTTTAAACGAAGATATTTCCTTTTCCGTCATTGGCCTCAAATCGCTTGAAATCTCCACATGTAATTTCCACAAAAAGAGAGTTTCAAATCTACTCTCTCTAAAGAAAGGTTCAACTCTGTGAGTTGAATACACACACACAAGGAAGTTACTGAGAATTCTTCGGTCTTGCATTATATGAAGAAATCCCGTTTCCAACGAAGGCCTCGTACAGGTCCAAATATCCGCTTCCAGACTTTACAAACAGAGTGTTTCCTAACCGCTCTATGAAAAGGAAGGTTAAACACTGTGAGCTGAACGCACAAATCATTAAGTTGTTTCAGAGAATGATTCCGTCTAGTTTTTATGCGAAGGTATTTCCTCTTCAAACACTGGCCTCAAATCGCTTGAAATCTCCAATTGCAAAATCCACAAAAAGAGAGTTTCAAATCTGCTCTCTCTAAAGAAATGCTCCACTCTTTGAGTTGAATACACACAACACTAAGAAGCTACTGAGAATTCTTCTGTCTAGCATTATATGAAGGAATCCCGTTTCCAACGAAGGCCTCAAAGAGGTCCAAATGTCCGCTTCCAGATTTTACAAACAGAGTGTTTCCTAACTGCTGTATGAAAAGGAAGGTTAAACTCTGTGAGCTGAATGCACAAATCATTAAGTTGTTTCAGAGAATGATTCCGTCTGGTTTTTAAAAGAAGATATTTCCTTTTCAACCTTTGGCCTCAAATCGCTTGAAATCTCCAATTGCAAAATCCACAAAAAGAGAGTTTCAAATCTGCTCTGTCTAAAGAAAGGTTCAATTCTGTGAGCTGCATACACACAACACAAAGAAGTTACTGAGAACTCCTCTGTCTTGCATTATATGAAGAAATCCCGTTTCCAACGAAGGCCTCGTACAGGTCCAAATATCCACTTGCAGACTTTACAAACCGAGTGTTTTCAAACTGCTCTATGAAAAGAAAGGTTAAACTCTGTCAGGTGGATGCACAAATCACAAAGTAGTTTCTGAGAATGATTCTGTCTAGTTTTGAAACGGAGATATTTCCCTTTCTTCCATTGGCCTCAAATCGCTTGAAATCTCCAATTGCAAATTCCACAAAAAGAGAGTTTCAAATCTGCTCTCTCTGAAGATAGGTTCCACTCCGTGAGCTGAATACACACAACACTAAGAAGTTACTGAGAATTCCTCTGTCTAGTATTATATGAAGGAATCCCGTTTCCAACGAAGGCCTCAAAGAGGTCCAAGTATCCGCTACCAGACTTCACAAACAGAGTGTTTCCTAACTGCTCTATGAAAAGGAAGGTTAAACTCTGTGAGCTGAACGCACAAATCATTAAGTTGTTTCAGAGAATGATTCCGTCTAGTTTTTATACGAAGATATTTCCTTTTCCACCATTGGCCTCAAATCGCTTGAAATCTGCAATTGCAAAATCCACAAAAAGAGAGTTTCAAACCTGCTCTGTCTAAAGAAAGGTTCAACTCTGTGAGCTGCATACACACAACACAGAGAAGTCACTGAGAATTCTTCTGTCTTGCATTATATAAAGAAATCCCGTTTCCAACGAAGGGTGAAAAGAAGTCCAAATATCCAGTTGCAGACTTTACAAACAGAGTGTTTTCGAACTGCTCTATGAAAAGAAAGGTTAAACTCTGTCAGGTGGATGCACACATCACAAAGTAGTTTCTGAGAATGATTCTGTCTAGTTTTTAAACGAAGATATTTCCTTTTCTGTCATTGACCTCAATTCGCTTGAAATCTCCACATGTAAATTCCACAAAACGAGTGTTGCAAATCTGCTCTGCCTAAAGGAAGGTTCAGCTCTGTGGGTTGAATACACACACACAAAGAAGTTACTGAGAATTCTTCTGTCTAGCATTTTATGAAGAAATCCCGTTTCCAACGAAGGCCTTCAAAGAGGTCCAAATATCCACTTGCAGACTTTACAAAGAGAGTGCTTCCAAACTGCTCTGTGAAAAGAAACGTTAAACTCTGTCTGCTGAAGGCACACATCACAAACTAGTTTCTGAAAATGATTCTGTCTAGTTTTTAAACGAAGATATTTCCTTTTCCGTCATTGGCCTCAAATCGCTTGAAATCTCCACATGTAATTTCCACAAAAAGAGAGTTTCAAATCTACTCTCTCTAAAGAAAGGTTCAACTCTGTGAGTTGAATACACACACAAGGAAGTTACTGAGAATTCTTCGGTCTTGCATTATATGAAGAAATCCCGTTTCCAACGAAGGCCTCGTACAGGTCCAAATATCCGCTTCCAGACTTTACAAACAGAGTGTTTCCTAACCGCTCTATGAAAAGGAAGGTTAAACACTGTGAGATGAACGCACAAATCATTAAGTTGTTTCAGAGAATGATTCCGTCTAGTTTTTATGCGAAGGTATTTCCTCTTCAAACACTGGCCTCAAATCGCTTGAAATCTCCAATTGCAAAATCCACAAAAAGAGAGTTTCAAATCTGCTCTCTCTAAAGAAATGCTCCACTCTTTGAGTTGAATACACACAACACTAAGAAGTTACTGAGAATTCTTCTGTCTAGCATTATATGAAGGAATCCCGTTTCCAACGAAGGCCTCAAAGAGGTCCAAATATCCGCTTCCAGATTTTACAAAGAGAGTGTTTCCTAACTGCTGTATGAAAAGGAAGGTTAAACTCTGTGAGCTGAATGCACAAATCATTAAGTTGTTTCAGAGAATGATTCCGTCTGGTTTTTAAAAGAAGATATTTCCTTTTCAACCTTTGGCCTCAAATCGCTTGAAATCTCCAATTGCAAAATCCACAAAAAGAGAGTTTCAAATCTGCTCTGTCTAAAGAAAGGTTCAATTCTGTGAGCTGCATACACACAACACAAAGAAGTTACTGAGAACTCCTCTGTCTTGCATTATATGAAGAAATCCCGTTTCCAACGAAGGCCTCGTACAGGTCCAAATATCCACTTGCAGACTTTACAAACCGAGTGTTTTCAAACTGCTCTATGAAAAGAAAGGTTAAACTCTGTCAGGTGGATGCACAAATCACAAAGTAGTTTCTGAGAATGATTCTGTCTAGTTTTGAAACGGAGATATTTCCCTTTCTTCCATTGGCCTCAAATCGCTTGAAATCTCCAATTGCAAATTCCACAAAAAGAGAGTTTCAAATCTGCTCTCTCTGAAGATAGGTTCCACTCCGTGAGCTGAATACACACAACACTAAGAAGTTACTGAGAATTCCTCTGTCTAGTATTATATGAAGGAATCCCGTTTCCAACGAAGGCCTCAAAGAGGTCCAAGTATCCGCTACCAGACTTCACAAACAGAGTGTTTCCTAACTGCTCTATGAAAAGGAAGGTTAAACTCTGTGAGCTGAACGCACAAATCATTAAGTTGTTTCAGAGAATGATTCCGTCTAGTTTTTATACGAAGATATTTCCTTTTCCACCATTGGCCTCAAATCGCTTGAAATCTGCAATTGCAAAATCCACAAAAAGAGAGTTTCAAACCTGCTCTGTCTAAAGAAAGGTTCAACTCTGTGAGCTGCATACACACAACACAAAGAAGTCACTGAGAATTCTTCTGTCTTGCATTATATAAAGAAATCCCGTTTCCAACGAAGGGTTAAAAGAAGTCCAAATATCCAGTTGCAGACTTTACAAACAGAGTGTTTTCGAACTGCTCTATGAAAAGAAAGGTTAAACTCTGTCAGGTGGATGCACACATCACAAAGTAGTTTCTGAGAATGATTCTGTCTAGTTTTTAAACGAAGATATTTCCTTTTCTGTCATTGACCTCAATTCGCTTGAAATCTCCACATGTAAATTCCACAAAACGAGTGTTGCAAATCTGCTCTGCCTAAAGGAAGGTTCAGCTCTGTGGGTTGAATACACACACACAAAGAAGTTACTGAGAATTCTTCTGTCTAGCATTTTATGAAGAAATCCCGTTTCCAACGAAGGCCTTCAAAGAGGTCCAAATATCCACTTGCAGACTTTACAAAGAGAGTGCTTCCAAACTGCTCTGTGAAAAGAAACGTTAAACTCTGTCTGCTGAAGGCACACATCACAAACTAGTTTCTGAAAATGATTCTGTCTAGTTTTTAAACGAAGATATTTCCTTTTCCGTCATTGGCCTCAAATCGCTTGAAATCTCCACATGTAATTTCCACAAAAAGAGAGTTTCAAATCTACTCTCTCTAAAGAAAGGTTCAACTCTGTGAGTTGAATACACACACACAAGGAAGTTACTGAGAATTCTTCGGTCTTGCATTATATGAAGAAATCCCGTTTCCAACGAAGGCCTCGTACAGGTCCAAATATCCGCTTCCAGACTTTACAAACAGAGTGTTTCCTAACCGCTCTATGAAAAGGAAGGTTAAACTCTGTGAGCTGAACGCACAAATCATTAAGTTGTTTCAGAGAATGATTCCGTCTAGTTTTTATGCGAAGGTATTTCCTCTTCAAACACTGGCCTCAAATCGCTTGAAATCTCCAATTGCAAAATCCACAAAAAGAGAGTTTCAAATCTGCTCTCTCTAAAGAAATGCTCCACTCTTTGAGTTGAATACACACAACACTAAGAAGCTACTGAGAATTCTTCTGTCTAGCATTATATGAAGGAATCCCGTTTCCAACGAAGGCCTCAAAGAGGTCCAAATGTCCGCTTCCAGATTTTACAAACAGAGTGTTTCCTAACTGCTGTATGAAAAGGAAGGTTAAACTCTGTGAGCTGAATGCACAAATCATTAAGTTGTTTCAGAGAATGATTCCGTCTGGTTTTTAAAAGAAGATATTTCCTTTTCAACCTTTGGCCTCAAATCGCTTGAAATCTCCAATTGCAAAATCCACAAAAAGAGAGTTTCAAATCTGCTCTGTCTAAAGAAAGGTTCAATTCTGTGAGCTGCATACACACAACACAAAGAAGTTACTGAGAACTCCTCTGTCTTGCATTATATGAAGAAATCCCGTTTCCAACGAAGGCCTCGTACAGGTCCAAATATCCACTTGCAGACTTTACAAACCGAGTGTTTTCAAACTGCTCTATGAAAAGAAAGGTTAAACTCTGTCAGGTGGATGCACAAATCACAAAGTAGTTTCTGAGAATGATTCTGTCTAGTTTTGAAACGGAGATATTTCCCTTTCTTCCATTGGCCTCAAATCGCTTGAAATCTCCAATTGCAAATTCCACAAAAAGAGAGTTTCAAATCTGCTCTCTCTGAAGATAGGTTCCACTCCGTGAGCTGAATACACACAACACTAAGAAGTTACTGAGAATTCCTCTGTCTAGTATTATATGAAGGAATCCCGTTTCCAACGAAGGCCTCAAAGAGGTCCAAGTATCCGCTACCAGACTTCACAAACAGAGTGTTTCCTAACTGCTCTATGAAAAGGAAGGTTAAACTCTGTGAGCTGAACGCACAAATCATTAAGTTGTTTCAGAGAATGATTCCGTCTAGTTTTTATACGAAGATATTTCCTTTTCCACCATTGGCCTCAAATCGCTTGAAATCTGCAATTGCAAAATCCACAAAAAGAGAGTTTCAAACCTGCTCTGTCTAAAGAAAGGTTCAACTCTGTGAGCTGCATACACACAACACAGAGAAGTCACTGAGAATTCTTCTGTCTTGCATTATATAAAGAAATCCCGTTTCCAACGAAGGGTTAAAAGAAGTCCAAATATCCAGTTGCAGACTTTACAAACAGAGTGTTTTCGAACTGCTCTATGAAAAGAAAGGTTAAACTCTGTCAGGTGGATGCACACATCACAAAGTAGTTTCTGAGAATGATTCTGTCTAGTTTTTAAACGAAGATATTTCCTTTTCTGTCATTGACCTCAATTCGCTTGAAATCTCCACATGTAAATTCCACAAAACGAGTGTTGCAAATCTGCTCTGCCTAAAGGAAGGTTCAGCTCTGTGGGTTGAATACACACACACAAAGAAGTTACTGAGAATTCTTCTGTCTAGCATTTTATGAAGAAATCCCGTTTCCAACGAAGGCCTTCAAAGAGGTCCAAATATCCACTTGCAGACTTTACAAAGAGAGTGCTTCCAAACTGCTCTGTGAAAAGAAACGTTAAACTCTGTCTGCTGAAGGCACACATCACAAACTAGTTTCTGAAAATGATTCTGTCTAGTTTTTAAACGAAGATATTTCCTTTTCCGTCATTGGCCTCAAATCGCTTGAAATCTCCACATGTAATTTCCACAAAAAGAGAGTTTCAAATCTACTCTCTCTAAAGAAAGGTTCAACTCTGTGAGTTGAATACACACACAAGGAAGTTACTGAGAATTCTTCGGTCTTGCATTATATGAAGAAATCCCGTTTCCAACGAAGGCCTCGTACAGGTCCAAATATCCGCTTCCAGACTTTACAAACAGAGTGTTTCCTAACCGCTCTATGAAAAGGAAGGTTAAACACTGTGAGATGAACGCACAAATCATTAAGTTGTTTCAGAGAATGATTCCGTCTAGTTTTTATGCGAAGGTATTTCCTCTTCAAACACTGGCCTCAAATCGCTTGAAATCTCCAATTGCAAAATCCACAAAAAGAGAGTTTCAAATCTGCTCTCTCTAAAGAAATGCTCCACTCTTTGAGTTGAATACACACAACACTAAGAAGTTACTGAGAATTCTTCTGTCTAGCATTATATGAAGGAATCCCGTTTCCAACGAAGGCCTCAAAGAGGTCCAAATGTCCGCTTCCAGATTTTACAAACAGAGTGTTTCCTAACTGCTGTATGAAAAGGAAGGTTAAACTCTGTGAGCTGAATGCACAAATCATTAAGTTGTTTCAGAGAATGATTCCGTCTGGTTTTTAAAAGAAGATATTTCCTTTTCAACCTTTGGCCTCAAATCGCTTGAAATCTCCAATTGCAAAATCCACAAAAAGAGAGTTTCAAATCTGCTCTGTCTAAAGAAAGGTTCAATTCTGTGAGCTGCATACACACAACACAAAGAAGTTACTGAGAACTCCTCTGTCTTGCATTATATGAAGAAATCCCGTTTCCAACGAAGGCCTCGTACAGGTCCAAATATCCACTTGCAAACTTTACAAACCGAGTGTTTTCAAACTGCTCTATGAAAAGAAAGGTTAAACTCTGTCAGGTGGATGCACAAATCACAAAGTAGTTTCTGAGAATGATTCTGTCTAGTTTTGAAACGGAGATATTTCCCTTTCTTCCATTGGCCTCAAATCGCTTGAAATCTCCAATTGCAAATTCCACAAAAAGAGAGTTTCAAATCTGCTCTCTCTGAAGATAGGTTCCACTCCGTGAGCTGAATACACACAACACTAAGAAGTTACTGAGAATTCCTCTGTCTAGTATTATATGAAGGAATCCCGTTTCCAACGAAGGCCTCAAAGAGGTCCAAGTATCCGCTACCAGACTTCACAAACAGAGTGTTTCCTAACTGCTCTATGAAAAGGAAGGTTAAACTCTGTGAGCTGAACGCACAAATCATTAAGTTGTTTCAGAGAATGATTCCGTCTAGTTTTTATACGAAGATATTTCCTTTTCCACCATTGGCCTCAAATCGCTTGAAATCTGCAATTGCAAAATCCACAAAAAGAGAGTTTCAAACCTGCTCTGTCTAAAGAAAGGTTCAACTCTGTGAGCTGCATACACACAACACAAAGAAGTCACTGAGAATTCTTCTGTCTTGCATTATATAAAGAAATCCCGTTTCCAACGAAGGGTGAAAAGAAGTCCAAATATCCAGTTGCAGACTTTACAAACAGAGTGTTTTCGAACTGCTCTATGAAAAGAAAGGTTAAACTCTGTCAGGTGGATGCACACATCACAAAGTAGTTTCTGAGAATGATTCTGTCTAGTTTTTAAACGAAGATATTTCCTTTTCTGTCATTGACCTCAATTCGCTTGAAATCTCCACATGTAAATTCCACAAAACGAGTGTTGCAAATCTGCTCTGCCTAAAGGAAGGTTCAGCTCTGTGGGTTGAATACACACACACAAAGAAGTTACTGAGAATTCTTCTGTCTAGCATTTTATGAAGAAATCCCGTTTCCAACGAAGGCCTTCAAAGAGGTCCAAATATCCACTTGCAGACTTTACAAAGAGAGTGCTTCCAAACTGCTCTGTGAAAAGAAACGTTAAACTCTGTCTGCTGAAGGCACACATCACAAACTAGTTTCTGAAAATGATTCTGTCTAGTTTTTAAACGAAGATATTTCCTTTTCCGTCATTGGCCTCAAATCGCTTGAAATCTCCACATGTAATTTCCACAAAAAGAGAGTTTCAAATCTACTCTCTCTAAAGAAAGGTTCAACTCTGTGAGTTGAATACACACACACAAGGAAGTTACTGAGAATTCTTCGGTCTTGCATTATATGAAGAAATCCCGTTTCCAACGAAGGCCTCGTACAGGTCCAAATATCCGCTTCCAGACTTTACAAACAGAGTGTTTCCTAACCGCTCTATGAAAAGGAAGGTTAAACACTGTGAGATGAACGCACAAATCATTAAGTTGTTTCAGAGAATGATTCCGTCTAGTTTTTATGCGAAGGTATTTCCTCTTCAAACACTGGCCTCAAATCGCTTGAAATCTCCAATTGCAAAATCCACAAAAAGAGAGTTTCAAATCTGCTCTCTCTAAAGAAATGCTCCACTCTTTGAGTTGAATACACACAACACTAAGAAGCTACTGAGAATTCTTCTGTCTAGCATTATATGAAGGAATCCCGTTTCCAACGAAGGCCTCAAAGAGGTCCAAATGTCCGCTTCCAGATTTTACAAACAGAGTGTTTCCTAACTGCTGTATGAAAAGGAAGGTTAAACTCTGTGAGCTGAATGCACAAATCATTAAGTTGTTTCAGAGAATGATTCCGTCTGGTTTTTAAAAGAAGATATTTCCTTTTCAACCTTTGGCCTCAAATCGCTTGAAATCTCCAATTGCAAAATCCACAAAAAGAGAGTTTCAAATCTGCTCTGTCTAAAGAAAGGTTCAATTCTGTGAGCTGCATACACACAACACAAAGAAGTTACTGAGAACTCCTCTGTCTTGCATTATATGAAGAAATCCCGTTTCCAACGAAGGCCTCGTACAGGTCCAAATATCCACTTGCAGACTTTACAAACCGAGTGTTTTCAAACTGCTCTATGAAAAGAAAGGTTAAACTCTGTCAGGTGGATGCACAAATCACAAAGTAGTTTCTGAGAATGATTCTGTCTAGTTTTGAAACGGAGATATTTCCCTTTCTTCCATTGGCCTCAAATCGCTTGAAATCTCCAATTGCAAATTCCACAAAAAGAGAGTTTCAAATCTGCTCTCTCTGAAGATAGGTTCCACTCCGTGAGCTGAATACACACAACACTAAGAAGTTACTGAGAATTCCTCTGTCTAGTATTATATGAAGGAATCCCGTTTCCAACGAAGGCCTCAAAGAGGTCCAAGTATCCGCTACCAGACTTCACAAACAGAGTGTTTCCTAACTGCTCTATGAAAAGGAAGGTTAAACTCTGTGAGCTGAACGCACAAATCATTAAGTTGTTTCAGAGAATGATTCCGTCTAGTTTTTATACGAAGATATTTCCTTTTCCACCATTGGCCTCAAATCGCTTGAAATCTGCAATTGCAAAATCCACAAAAAGAGAGTTTCAAACCTGCTCTGTCTAAAGAAAGGTTCAACTCTGTGAGCTGCATACACACAACACAAAGAAGTCACTGAGAATTCTTCTGTCTTGCATTATATAAAGAAATCCCGTTTCCAACGAAGGGTTAAAAGAAGTCCAAATATCCAGTTGCAGACTTTACAAACAGAGTGTTTTCGAACTGCTCTATGAAAAGAAAGGTTAAACTCTGTCAGGTGGATGCACACATCACAAAGTAGTTTCTGAGAATGATTCTGTCTAGTTTTTAAACGAAGATATTTCCTTTTCTGTCATTGACCTCAATTCGCTTGAAATCTCCACATGTAAATTCCACAAAACGAGTGTTGCAAATCTGCTCTGCCTAAAGGAAGGTTCAGCTCTGTGGGTTGAATACACACACACAAAGAAGTTACTGAGAATTCTTCTGTCTAGCATTTTATGAAGAAATCCCGTTTCCAACGAAGGCCTTCAAAGAGGTCCAAATATCCACTTGCAGACTTTACAAAGAGAGTGCTTCCAAACTGCTCTGTGAAAAGAAACGTTAAACTCTGTCTGCTGAAGGCACACATCACAAACTAGTTTCTGAAAATGATTCTGTCTAGTTTTTAAACGAAGATATTTCCTTTTCCGTCATTGGCCTCAAATCGCTTGAAATCTCCACATGTAATTTCCACAAAAAGAGAGTTTCAAATCTACTCTCTCTAAAGAAAGGTTCAACTCTGTGAGTTGAATACACACACACAAGGAAGTTACTGAGAATTCTTCGGTCTTGCATTATATGAAGAAATCCCGTTTCCAACGAAGGCCTCGTACAGGTCCAAATATCCGCTTCCAGACTTTACAAACAGAGTGTTTCCTAACCGCTCAATGAAAAGGAAGGTTAAACTCTGTGAGCTGAACGCACAAATCATTAAGTTGTTTCAGAGAATGATTCCGTCTAGTTTTTATAGGAAGGTATTTCCTCTTCAAACACTGGCCTCAAATCGCTTGAAATCTCCAATTGCAAAATCCACAAAAAGAGAGTTTCAAATCTGCTCTCTCTAAAGAAATGCTCCACTCTTTGAGTTGAATACACACAACACTAAGAAGTTACTGAGAATTCTTCTGTCTAGCATTATATGAAGGAATCCCGTTTCCAACGAAGGCCTCAAAGAGGTCCAAATGTCCGCTTCCAGATTTTACAAAGAGAGTGTTTCCTAACTGCTGTATGAAAAGGAAGGTTAAACTCTGTGAGCTGAATGCACAAATCATTAAGTTGTTTCAGAGAATGATTCCGTCTGGTTTTTAAAAGAAGATATTTCCTTTTCAACCTTTGGCCTCAAATCGCTTGAAATCTCCAATTGCAAAATCCACAAAAAGAGAGTTTCAAATCTGCTCTGTCTAAAGAAAGGTTCAATTCTGTGAGCTGCATACACACAACACAAAGAAGTTACTGAGAACTCCTCTGTCTTGCATTATATGAAGAAATCCCGTTTCCAACGAAGGCCTCGTACAGGTCCAAATATCCACTTGCAAACTTTACAAACCGAGTGTTTTCAAACTGCTCTATGAAAAGAAAGGTTAAACTCTGTCAGGTGGATGCACAAATCACAAAGTAGTTTCTGAGAATGATTCTGTCTAGTTTTGAAACGGAGATATTTCCCTTTCTTCCATTGGCCTCAAATCGCTTGAAATCTCCAATTGCAAATTCCACAAAAAGAGAGTTTCAAATCTGCTCTCTCTGAAGATAGGTTCCACTCCGTGAGCTGAATACACACAACACTAAGAAGTTACTGAGAATTCCTCTGTCTAGTATTATATGAAGGAATCCCGTTTCCAACGAAGGCCTCAAAGAGGTCCAAGTATCCGCTACCAGACTTCACAAACAGAGTGTTTCCTAACTGCTCTATGAAAAGGAAGGTTAAACTCTGTGAGCTGAACGCACAAATCATTAAGTTGTTTCAGAGAATGATTCCGTCTAGTTTTTATACGAAGATATTTCCTTTTCCACCATTGGCCTCAAATCGCTTGAAATCTGCAATTGCAAAATCCACAAAAAGAGAGTTTCAAACCTGCTCTGTCTAAAGAAAGGTTCAACTCTGTGAGCTGCATACACACAACACAAAGAAGTCACTGAGAATTCTTCTGTCTTGCATTATATAAAGAAATCCCGTTTCCAACGAAGGGTGAAAAGAAGTCCAAATATCCAGTTGCAGACTTTACAAACAGAGTGTTTTCGAACTGCTCTATGAAAAGAAAGGTTAAACTCTGTCAGGTGGATGCACACATCACAAAGTAGTTTCTGAGAATGATTCTGTCTAGTTTTTAAACGAAGATATTTCCTTTTCTGTCATTGACCTCAATTCGCTTGAAATCTCCACATGTAAATTCCACAAAACGAGTGTTGCAAATCTGCTCTGCCTAAAGGAAGGTTCAGCTCTGTGGGTTGAATACACACACACAAAGAAGTTACTGAGAATTCTTCTGTCTAGCATTTTATGAAGAAATCCCGTTTCCAACGAAGGCCTTCAAAGAGGTCCAAATATCCACTTGCAGACTTTACAAAGAGAGTGCTTCCAAACTGCTCTGTGAAAAGAAACGTTAAACTCTGTCTGCTGAAGGCACACATCACAAACTAGTTTCTGAAAATGATTCTGTCTAGTTTTTAAACGAAGATATTTCCTTTTCCGTCATTGGCCTCAAATCGCTTGAAATCTCCACATGTAATTTCCACAAAAAGAGAGTTTCAAATCTACTCTCTCTAAAGAAAGGTTCAACTCTGTGAGTTGAATACACACACACAAGGAAGTTACTGAGAATTCTTCGGTCTTGCATTATATGAAGAAATCCCGTTTCCAACGAAGGCCTCGTACAGGTCCAAATATCCGCTTCCAGACTTTACAAACAGAGTGTTTCCTAACCGCTCTATGAAAAGGAAGGTTAAACACTGTGAGATGAACGCACAAATCATTAAGTTGTTTCAGAGAATGATTCCGTCTAGTTTTTATGCGAAGGTATTTCCTCTTCAAACACTGGCCTCAAATCGCTTGAAATCTCCAATTGCAAAATCCACAAAAAGAGAGTTTCAAATCTGCTCTCTCTAAAGAAATGCTCCACTCTTTGAGTTGAATACACACAACACTAAGAAGCTACTGAGAATTCTTCTGTCTAGCATTATATGAAGGAATCCCGTTTCCAACGAAGGCCTCAAAGAGGTCCAAATGTCCGCTTCCAGATTTTACAAACAGAGTGTTTCCTAACTGCTGTATGAAAAGGAAGGTTAAACTCTGTGAGCTGAATGCACAAATCATTAAGTTGTTTCAGAGAATGATTCCGTCTGGTTTTTAAAAGAAGATATTTCCTTTTCAACCTTTGGCCTCAAATCGCTTGAAATCTCCAATTGCAAAATCCACAAAAAGAGAGTTTCAAATCTGCTCTGTCTAAAGAAAGGTTCAATTCTGTGGGCTGCATACACACAACACAAAGAAGTTACTGAGAACTCCTCTGTCTTGCATTATATGAAGAAATCCCGTTTCCAACGAAGGCCTCGTACAGGTCCAAATATCCACTTGCAGACTTTACAAACCGAGTGTTTTCAAACTGCTCTATGAAAAGAAAGGTTAAACTCTGTCAGGTGGATGCACAAATCACAAAGTAGTTTCTGAGAATGATTCTGTCTAGTTTTGAAACGGAGATATTTCCCTTTCTTCCATTGGCCTCAAATCGCTTGAAATCTCCAATTGCAAATTCCACAAAAAGAGAGTTTCAAATCTGCTCTCTCTGAAGATAGGTTCCACTCCGTGAGCTGAATACACACAACACTAAGAAGTTACTGAGAATTCCTCTGTCTAGTATTAGATGAAGGAATCCCGTTTCCAACGAAGGCCTCAAAGAGGTCCAAGTATCCGCTACCAGACTTCACAAACAGAGTGTTTCCTAACTGCTCTATGAAAAGGAAGGTTAAACTCTGTGAGCTGAACGCACAAATCATTAAGTTGTTTCAGAGAATGATTCCGTCTAGTTTTTATACGAAGATATTTCCTTTTCCACCATTGGCCTCAAATCGCTTGAAATCTGCAATTGCAAAATCCACAAAAAGAGAGTTTCAAACCTGCTCTGTCTAAAGAAAGGTTCAACTCTGTGAGCTGCATACACACAACACAAAGAAGTCACTGAGAATTCTTCTGTCTTGCATTATATAAAGAAATCCCGTTTCCAACGAAGGGTGAAAAGAAGTCCAAATATCCAGTTGCAGACTTTACAAACAGAGTGTTTTCGAACTGCTCTATGAAAAGAAAGGTTAAACTCTGTCAGGTGGATGCACACATCACAAAGTAGTTTCTGAGAATGATTCTGTCTAGTTTTTAAACGAAGATATTTCCTTTTCTGTCATTGACCTCAATTCGCTTGAAATCTCCACATGTAAATTCCACAAAACGAGTGTTGCAAATCTGCTCTGCCTAAAGGAAGGTTCAGCTCTGTGGGTTGAATACACACACACAAAGAAGTTACTGAGAATTCTTCTGTCTAGCATTTTATGAAGAAATCCCGTTTCCAACGAAGGCCTTCAAAGAGGTCCAAATATCCACTTGCAGACTTTACAAAGAGAGTGCTTCCAAACTGCTCTGTGAAAAGAAACGTTAAACTCTGTCTGCTGAAGGCACACATCACAAACTAGTTTCTGAAAATGATTCTGTCTAGTTTTTAAACGAAGATATTTCCTTTTCCGTCATTGGCCTCAAATCGCTTGAAATCTCCACATGTAATTTCCACAAAAAGAGAGTTTCAAATCTACTCTCTCTAAAGAAAGGTTCAACTCTGTGAGTTGAATACACACACACAAGGAAGTTACTGAGAATTCTTCGGTCTTGCATTATATGAAGAAATCCCGTTTCCAACGAAGGCCTCGTACAGGTCCAAATATCCGCTTCCAGACTTTACAAACAGAGTGTTTCCTAACCGCTCTATGAAAAGGAAGGTTAAACTCTGTGAGCTGAACGCACAAATCATTAAGTTGTTTCAGAGAATGATTCCGTCTAGTTTTTATACGAAGGTATTTCCTCTTCAAACACTGGCCTCAAATCGCTTGAAATCTCCAATTGCAAAATCCACAAAAAGAGAGTTTCAAATCTGCTCTCTCTAAAGAAATGCTCCACTCTTTGAGTTGAATACACACAACACTAAGAAGCTACTGAGAATTCTTCTGTCTAGCATTATATGAAGGAATCCCGTTTCCAACGAAGGCCTCAAAGAGGTCCAAATGTCCGCTTCCAGATTTTACAAACAGAGTGTTTCCTAACTGCTGTATGAAAAGGAAGGTTAAACTCTGTGAGCTGAATGCACAAATCATTAAGTTGTTTCAGAGAATGATTCCGTCTGGTTTTTAAAAGAAGATATTTCCTTTTCAACCTTTGGCCTCAAATCGCTTGAAATCTCCAATTGCAAAATCCACAAAAAGAGAGTTTCAAATCTGCTCTGTCTAAAGAAAGGTTCAATTCTGTGAGCTGCATACACACAACACAAAGAAGTTACTGAGAACTCCTCTGTCTTGCATTATATGAAGAAATCCCGTTTCCAACGAAGGCCTCGTACAGGTCCAAATATCCACTTGCAGACTTTACAAACCGAGTGTTTTCAAACTGCTCTATGAAAAGAAAGGTTAAACTCTGTCAGGTGGATGCACAAATCACAAAGTAGTTTCTGAGAATGATTCTGTCTAGTTTTGAAACGGAGATATTTCCCTTTCTTCCATTGGCCTCAAATCGCTTGAAATCTCCAATTGCAAATTCCACAAAAAGAGAGTTTCAAATCTGCTCTCTCTGAAGATAGGTTCCACTCCGTGAGCTGAATACACACAACACTAAGAAGTTACTGAGAATTCCTCTGTCTAGTATTATATGAAGGAATCCCGTTTCCAACGAAGGCCTCAAAGAGGTCCAAGTATCCGCTACCAGACTTCACAAACAGAGTGTTTCCTAACTGCTCTATGAAAAGGAAGGTTAAACTCTGTGAGCTGAACGCACAAATCATTAAGTTGTTTCAGAGAATGATTCCGTCTAGTTTTTATACGAAGATATTTCCTTTTCCACCATTGGCCTCAAATCGCTTGAAATCTGCAATTGCAAAATCCACAAAAAGAGAGTTTCAAACCTGCTCTGTCTAAAGATAGGTTCAACTCTGTGAGCTGCATACACACAACACAAAGAAGTCACTGAGAATTCTTCTGTCTTGCATTATATAAAGAAATCCCGTTTCCAACGAAGGGTGAAAAGAAGTCCAAATATCCAGTTGCAGACTTTACAAACAGAGTGTTTTCGAACTGCTCTATGAAAAGAAAGGTTAAACTCTGTCAGGTGGATGCACACATCACAAAGTAGTTTCTGAGAATGATTCTGTCTAGTTTTTAAACGAAGATATTTCCTTTTCTGTCATTGACCTCAATTCGCTTGAAATCTCCACATGTAAATTCCACAAAACGAGTGTTGCAAATCTGCTCTGCCTAAAGGAAGGTTCAGCTCTGTGGGTTGAATACACACACACAAAGAAGTTACTGAGAATTCTTCTGTCTAGCATTTTATGAAGAAATCCCGTTTCCAACGAAGGCCTTCAAAGAGGTCCAAATATCCACTTGCAGACTTTACAAAGAGAGTGCTTCCAAACTGCTCTGTGAAAAGAAACGTTAAACTCTGTCTGCTGAAGGCACACATCACAAACTAGTTTCTGAAAATGATTCTGTCTAGTTTTTAAACGAAGATATTTCCTTTTCCGTCATTGGCCTCAAATCGCTTGAAATCTCCACATGTAATTTCCACAAAAAGAGAGTTTCAAATCTACTCTCTCTAAAGAAAGGTTCAACTCTGTGAGTTGAATACACACACACAAGGAAGTTACTGAGAATTCTTCGGTCTTGCATTATATGAAGAAATCCCGTTTCCAACGAAGGCCTCGTACAGGTCCAAATATCCGCTTCCAGACTTTACAAACAGAGTGTTTCCTAACCGCTCTATGAAAAGGAAGGTTAAACTCTGTGAGCTGAACGCACAAATCATTAAGTTGTTTCAGAGAATGATTCCGTCTAGTTTTTATGCGAAGGTATTTCCTCTTCAAACACTGGCCTCAAATCGCTTGAAATCTCCAATTGCAAAATCCACAAAAAGAGAGTTTCAAATCTGCTCTCTCTAAAGAAATGCTCCACTCTTTGAGTTGAATACACACAACACTAAGAAGCTACTGAGAATTCTTCTGTCTAGCATTATATGAAGGAATCCCGTTTCCAATGAAGGCCTCAAAGAGGTCCAAATGTCCGCTTCCAGATTTTACAAACAGAGTGTTTCCTAACTGCTGTATGAAAAGGAAGGTTAAACTCTGTGAGCTGAATGCACAAATCATTAAGTTGTTTCAGAGAATGATTCCGTCTGGTTTTTAAAAGAAGATATTTCCTTTTCAACCTTTGGCCTCAAATCGCTTGAAATCTCCAATTGCAAAATCCACAAAAAGAGAGTTTGAAATCTGCTCTGTCTAAAGAAAGGTTCAATTCTGTGAGCTGCATACACACAACACAAAGAAGTTACTGAGAACTCCTCTGTCTTGCATTATATGAAGAAATCCCGTTTCCAACGAAGGCCTCGTACAGGTCCAAATATCCACTTGCAGACTTTACAAACCGAGTGTTTTCAAACTGCTCTATGAAAAGAAAGGTTAAACTCTGTCAGGTGGATGCACAAATCACAAAGTAGTTTCTGAGAATGATTCTGTCTAGTTTTGAAACGGAGATATTTCCCTTTCTTCCATTGGCCTCAAATCGCTTGAAATCTCCAATTGCAAATTCCACAAAAAGAGAGTTTCAAATCTGCTCTCTCTGAAGATAGGTTCCACTCCGTGAGCTGAATACACACAACACTAAGAAGTTACTGAGAATTCCTCTGTCTAGTATTATATGAAGGAATCCCGTTTCCAACGAAGGCCTCAAAGAGGTCCAAGTATCCGCTACCAGACTTCACAAACAGAGTGTTTCCTAACTGCTCTATGAAAAGGAAGGTTAAACTCTGTGAGCTGAACGCACAAATCATTAAGTTGTTTCAGAGAATGATTCCGTCTAGTTTTTATACGAAGATATTTCCTTTTCCACCATTGGCCTCAAATCGCTTGAAATCTGCAATTGCAAAATCCACAAAAAGAGAGTTTCAAACCTGCTCTGTCTAAAGAAAGGTTCAACTCTGTGAGCTGCATACACACAACACAAAGAAGTCACTGAGAATTCTTCTGTCTTGCATTATATAAAGAAATCCCGTTTCCAACGAAGGGTTAAAAGAAGTCCAAATATCCAGTTGCAGACTTTACAAACAGAGTGTTTTCGAACTGCTCTATGAAAAGAAAGGTTAAACTCTGTCAGGTGGATGCACACATCACAAAGTAGTTTCTGAGAATGATTCTGTCTAGTTTTTAAACGAAGATATTTCCTTTTCTGTCATTGACCTCAATTCGCTTGAAATCTCCACATGTAAATTCCACAAAACGAGTGTTGCAAATCTGCTCTGCCTAAAGGAAGGTTCAGCTCTGTGGGTTGAATACACACACACAAAGAAGTTACTGAGAATTCTTCTGTCTAGCATTTTATGAAGAAATCCCGTTTCCAACGAAGGCCTTCAAAGAGGTCCAAATATCCACTTGCAGACTTTACAAAGAGAGTGCTTCCAAACTGCTCTGTGAAAAGAAACGTTAAACTCTGTCTGCTGAAGGCACACATCACAAACTAGTTTCTGAAAATGATTCTGTCTAGTTTTTAAACGAAGATATTTCCTTTTCCGTCATTGGCCTCAAATCGCTTGAAATCTCCACATGTAATTTCCACAAAAAGAGAGTTTCAAATCTACTCTCTCTAAAGAAAGGTTCAACTCTGTGAGTTGAATACACACACACAAGGAAGTTACTGAGAATTCTTCGGTCTTGCATTATATGAAGAAATCCCGTTTCCAACGAAGGCCTCGTACAGGTCCAAATATCCGCTTCCAGACTTTACAAACAGAGTGTTTCCTAACCGCTCTATGAAAAGGAAGGTTAAACTCTGTGAGCTGAACGCACAAATCATTAAGTTGTTTCAGAGAATGATTCCGTCTAGTTTTTATGCGAAGGTATTTCCTCTTCAAACACTGGCCTCAAATCGCTTGAAATCTCCAATTGCAAAATCCACAAAAAGAGAGTTTCAAATCTGCTCTCTCTAAAGAAATGCTCCACTCTTTGAGTTGAATACACACAACACTAAGAAGTTACTGAGAATTCTTCTGTCTAGCATTATATGAAGGAATCCCGTTTCCAACGAAGGCCTCAAAGAGGTCCAAATGTCCGCTTCCAGATTTTACAAACAGAGTGTTTCCTAACTGCTGTATGAAAAGGAAGGTTAAACTCTGTGAGCTGAATGCACAAATCATTAAGTTGTTTCAGAGAATGATTCCGTCTGGTTTTTAAAAGAAGATATTTCCTTTTCAACCTTTGGCCTCAAATCGCTTGAAATCTCCAATTGCAAAATCCACAAAAAGAGAGTTTCAAATCTGCTCTGTCTAAAGAAAGGTTCAATTCTGTGAGCTGCATACACACAACACAAAGAAGTTACTGAGAACTCCTCTGTCTTGCATTATATGAAGAAATCCCGTTTCCAACGAAGGCCTCGTACAGGTCCAAATATCCACTTGCAGACTTTACAAACCGAGTGTTTTCAAACTGCTCTATGAAAAGAAAGGTTAAACTCTGTCAGGTGGATGCACAAATCACAAAGTAGTTTCTGAGAATGATTCTGTCTAGTTTTGAAACGGAGATATTTCCCTTTCTTCCATTGGCCTCAAATCGCTTGAAATCTCCAATTGCAAATTCCACAAAAAGAGAGTTTCAAATCTGCTCTCTCTGAAGATAGGTTCCACTCCGTGAGCTGAATACACACAACACTAAGAAGTTACTGAGAATTCCTCTGTCTAGTATTATATGAAGGAATCCCGTTTCCAACGAAGGCCTCAAAGAGGTCCAAGTATCCGCTACCAGACTTCACAAACAGAGTGTTTCCTAACTGCTCTATGAAAAGGAAGGTTAAACTCTGTGAGCTGAACGCACAAATCATTAAGTTGTTTCAGAGAATGATTCCGTCTAGTTTTTATACGAAGATATTTCCTTTTCCACCATTGGCCTCAAATCGCTTGAAATCTGCAATTGCAAAATCCACAAAAAGAGAGTTTCAAACCTGCTCTGTCTAAAGAAAGGTTCAACTCTGTGAGCTGCATACACACAACACAAAGAAGTCACTGAGAATTCTTCTGTCTTGCATTATATAAAGAAATCCCGTTTCCAACGAAGGGTTAAAAGAAGTCCAAATATCCAGTTGCAGACTTTACAAACAGAGTGTTTTCGAACTGCTCTATGAAAAGAAAGGTTAAACTCTGTCAGGTGGATGCACACATCACAAAGTAGTTTCTGAGAATGATTCTGTCTAGTTTTTAAACGAAGATATTTCCTTTTCTGTCATTGACCTCAATTCGCTTGAAATCTCCACATGTAAATTCCACAAAACGAGTGTTGCAAATCTGCTCTGCCTAAAGGAAGGTTCAGCTCTGTGGGTTGAATACACACACACAAAGAAGTTACTGAGAATTCTTCTGTCTAGCATTTTATGAAGAAATCCCGTTTCCAACGAAGGCCTTCAAAGAGGTCCAAATATCCACTTGCAGACTTTACAAAGAGAGTGCTTCCAAACTGCTCTGTGAAAAGAAACGTTAAACTCTGTCTGCTGAAGGCACACATCACAAACTAGTTTCTGAAAATGATTCTGTCTAGTTTTTAAACGAAGATATTTCCTTTTCCGTCATTGGCCTCAAATCGCTTGAAATCTCCACATGTAATTTCCACAAAAAGAGAGTTTCAAATCTACTCTCTCTAAAGAAAGGTTCAACTCTGTGAGTTGAATACACACACACAAGGAAGTTACTGAGAATTCTTCGGTCTTGCATTATATGAAGAAATCCCGTTTCCAACGAAGGCCTCGTACAGGTCCAAATATCCGCTTCCAGACTTTACAAACAGAGTGTTTCCTAACCGCTCTATGAAAAGGAAGGTTAAACACTGTGAGATGAACGCACAAATCATTAAGTTGTTTCAGAGAATGATTCCATCTAGTTTTTATGCGAAGGTATTTCCTCTTCAAACACTGGCCTCAAATCGCTTGAAATCTCCAATTGCAAAATCCACAAAAAGAGAGTTTCAAATCTGCTCTCTCTAAAGAAATGCTCCACTCTTTGAGTTGAATACACACAACACTAAGAAGTTACTGAGAATTCTTCTGTCTAGCATTATATGAAGGAATCCCGTTTCCAACGAAGGCCTCAAAGAGGTCCAAATGTCCGCTTCCAGATTTTACAAACAGAGTGTTTCCTAACTGCTGTATGAAAAGGAAAGTTAAACTCTGTGAGCTGAATGCACAAATCATTAAGTTGTTTCAGAGAATGATTCCGTCTGGTTTTTAAAAGAAGATATTTCCTTTTCAACCTTTGGCCTTAAATCGCTTGAAATCTCCAATTGCAAAATCCACAAAAAGAGAGTTTCAAATCTGCTCTGTCTAAAGAAAGGTTCAATTCTGTGAGCTGCATACACACAACACAAAGAAGTTACTGAGAACTCCTCTGTCTTGCATTATATGAAGAAATCCCGTTTCCAACGAAGGCCTCGTACAGGTCCAAATATCCACTTGCAGACTTTACAAACCGAGTGTTTTCAAACTGCTCTATGAAAAGAAAGGTTAAACTCTGTCAGGTGGATGCACAAATCACAAAGTAGTTTCTGAGAATGATTCTGTCTAGTTTTTAAACGGAGATATTTCCCTTTCTTCCATTGGCCTCAAATCGCTTGAAATCTCCAATTGCAAATTCCACAAAAAGAGAGTTTCAAATCTGCTCTCTCTGAAGATAGGTTCCACTCCGTGAGCTGAATACACACAACACTAAGAAGTTACTGAGAATTCCTCTGTCTAGTATTATATGAAGGAATCCCGTTTCCAACGAAGGCCTCAAAGAGGTCCAAGTATCCGCTACCAGACTTCACAAACAGAGTGTTTCCTAACTGCTCTATGAAAAGGAAGGTTAAACTCTGTGAGCTGAACGCACAAATCATTAAGTTGTTTCAAAGAATGATTCCGTCTAGTTTTTATACGAAGATATTTCCTTTTCCACCATTGGCCTCAAATCGCTTGAAATCTGCAATTGCAAAATCCACAAAAAGAGAGTTTCAAACCTGCTCTGTCTAAAGAAAGGTTCAACTCTGTGAGCTGCATACACACAACACAAAGAAGTCACTGAGAATTCTTCTGTCTTGCATTATATAAAGAAATCCCGTTTCCAACGAAGGGTTAAAAGAAGTCCAAATATCCAGTTGCAGACTTTACAAACAGAGTGTTTTCGAACTGCTCTATGAAAAGAAAGGTTAAACTCTGTCAGGTGGATGCACACATCACAAAGTAGTTTCTGAGAATGATTCTGTCTAGTTTTTAAACGAAGATATTTCCTTTTCTGTCATTGACCTCAATTCGCTTGAAATCTCCACATGTAAATTCCACAAAACGAGTGTTGCAAATCTGCTCTGCCTAAAGGAAGGTTCAGCTCTGTGGGTTGAATACACACACACAAAGAAGTTACTGAGAATTCTTCTGTCTAGCATTTTATGAAGAAATCCCGTTTCCAACGAAGGCCTTCAAAGAGGTCCAAATATCCACTTGCAGACTTTACAAAGAGAGTGCTTCCAAACTGCTCTGTGAAAAGAAACGTTAAACTCTGTCTGCTGAAGGCACACATCACAAACTAGTTTCTGAAAATGATTCTGTCTAGTTTTTAAACGAAGATATTTCCTTTTCCGTCATTGGCCTCAAATCGCTTGAAATCTCCACATGTAATTTCCACAAAAAGAGAGTTTCAAATCTTCTCTCTCTAAAGAAAGGTTCAACTCTGTGAGTTGAATACACACACACAAGGAAGTTACTGAGAATTCTTCGGTCTTGCATTATATGAAGAAATCCCGTTTCCAACGAAGGCCTCGTACAGGTCCAAATATCCGCTTCCAGACTTTACAAACAGAGTGTTTCCTAACCGCTCTATGAAAAGGAAGGTTAAACTCTGTGAGCTGAACGCACAAATCATTAAGTTGTTTCAGAGAATGATTCCGTCTAGTTTTTATACGAAGGTATTTCCTCTTCAAACACTGGCCTCAAATCGCTTGAAATCTCCAATTGCAAAATCCACAAAAAGAGAGTTTCAAATCTGCTCTCTCTAAAGAAATGCTCCACTCTTTGAGTTGAATACAAACAACACTAAGAAGCTACTGAGAATTCTTCTGTCTAGCATTATATGAAGGAATCCCGTTTCCAACGAAGGCCTCAAAGAGGTCCAAATGTCCGCTTCCAGATTTTACAAACAGAGTGTTTCCTAACTGCTATATGAAAAGGAAGGTTAAACTCTGTGAGCTGAATGCACAAATCATTAAGTTGTTTCAGAGAATGATTCCGTCTGGTTTTTAAAAGAAGATATTTCCTTTTCAACCTTTGGCCTCAAATCGCTTGAAATCTCCAATTGCAAAATCCACAAAAAGAGAGTTTCAAATCTGCTCTGTCTAAAGAAAGGTTCAATTCTGTGAGCTGCATACACACAACACAAAGAAGTTACTGAGAACTCCTCTGTCTTGCATTATATGAAGAAATCCCGTTTCCAACGAAGGCCTCGTACAGGTCCAAATATCCACTAGCAGACTTTACAAACAGAGTGTTTTCAAACTGCTCTATGAAAAGAAAGGTTAAACTCTGTCAGGTGGATGCACAAATCACAAAGTAGTTTCTGAGAATGATTCTGTCTAGTTTTGAAACGGAGATATTTCCCTTTCTTCCATTGGCCTCAAATCGCTTGAAATCTCCAATTGCAAATTCCACAAAAAGAGAGTTTCAAATCTGCTCTCTCTGAAGATAGGTTCCACTCCGTGAGCTGAATACACACAACACTAAGAAGTTACTGAGAATTCCTCTGTCTAGTATTATATGAAGGAATCCCGTTTCCAACGAAGGCCTCAAAGAGGTCCAAATATCCGCTACCAGACTTCACAAACAGAGTGTTTCCTAACTGCTCTATGAAAAGGAAGGTTAAACTCTGTGAGCTGAACGCACAAATCATTAAGTTGTTTCAGAGAATGATTCCGTCTAGTTTTTATACGAAGATATTTCCTTTTCCACCATTGGCCTCAAATCACTTGAAATCTGCAATTGCAAAATCCACAAAAAGAGAGTTTCAAACCTGCTCTGTCTAAAGAAAGGTTCAACTCTGTGAGCTGCATACACACAACACAAAGAAGTCACTGAGAATTCTTCTGTCTTGCATTATATAAAGAAATCCCGTTTCCAACGAAGGGTGAAAAGAAGTCCAAATATCCAGTTGCAGACTTTACAAACAGAGTGTTTTCGAACTGCTCTATGAAAAGAAAGGTTAAACTCTGTCAGGTGGATGCACACATCACAAAGTAGTTTCTGAGAATGATTCTGTCTAGTTTTTAAACGAAGATATTTCCTTTTTTGTCATTGACCTCAATTCGCTTGAAATCTCCACATGTAAATTCCACAAAACGAGTGTTGCAAATCTGCTCTGCCTAAAGGAAGGTTCAGCTCTGTGGGTTGAATACACACACACAAAGAAGTTACTGAGAATTCTTCTGTCTAGCATTTTATGAAGAAATCCCGTTTCCAACGAAGGCCTTCAAAGAGGTCCAAATATCCACTTGCAGACTTTACAAAGAGAGTGCTTCCAAACTGCTCTGTGAAAAGAAACGTTAAACTCTGTCTGCTGAAGGCACACATCACAAACTAGTTTCTGAAAATGATTCTGTCTAGTTTTTAAACGAAGATATTTCCTTTTCCGTCATTGGCCTCAAATCGCTTGAAATCTCCACATGTAATTTCCACAAAAAGAGAGTTTCAAATCTTCTCTCTCTAAAGAAAGGTTCAACTCTGTGAGTTGAATACACACACACAAGGAAGTTACTGAGAATTCTTCGGTCTTGCATTATATGAAGAAATCCCGTTTCCAACGAAGGCCTCGTACAGGTCCAAATATCCGCTTCCAGACTTTACAAACAGAGTGTTTCCTAACCGCTCTATGAAAAGGAAGGTTAAACTCTGTGAGCTGAACGCACAAATCATTAAGTTGTTTCAGAGAATGATTCCGTCTAGTTTTTATACGAAGGTATTTCCTCTTCAAACACTGGCCTCAAATCGCTTGAAATCTCCAATTGCAAAATCCACAAAAAGAGAGTTTCAAATCTGCTCTCTCTAAAGAAATGCTCCACTCTTTGAGTTGAATACACACAACACTAAGAAGCTACTGAGAATTCTTCTGTCTAGCATTATATGAAGGAATCCCGTTTCCAACGAAGGCCTCAAAGAGGTCCAAATGTCCGCTTCCAGATTTTACAAACAGAGTGTTTCCTAACTGCTGTATGAAAAGGAAGGTTAAACTCTGTGAGCTGAATGCACAAATCATTAAGTTGTTTCAGAGAATGATTCCGTCTGGTTTTTAAAAGAAGATATTTCCTTTTCAACCTTTGGCCTCAAATCGCTTGAAATCTCCAATTGCAAAATCCACAAAAAGAGAGTTTCAAATCTGCTCTGTCTAAAGAAAGGTTCAATTCTGTGAGCTGCATACACACAACACAAAGAAGTTACTGAGAACTCCTCTGTCTTGCATTATATGAAGAAATCCCGTTTCCAACGAAGGCCTCGTACAGGTCCAAATATCCACTTGCAGACTTTACAAACCGAGTGTTTTCAAACTGCTCTATGAAAAGAAAGGTTAAACTCTGTCAGGTGGATGCACAAATCACAAAGTAGTTTCTGAGAATGATTCTGTCTAGTTTTGAAACGGAGATATTTCCCTTTCTTCCATTGGCCTCAAATCGCTTGAAATCTCCAATTGCAAATTCCACAAAAAGAGAGTTTCAAATCTGCTCTCTCTGAAGATAGGTTCCACTCCGTGAGCTGAATACACACAACACTAAGAAGTTACTGAGAATTCCTCTGTCTAGTATTATATGAAGGAATCCCGTTTCCAACGAAGGCCTCAAAGAGGTCCAAGTATCCGCTACCAGACTTCACAAACAGAGTGTTTCCTAACTGCTCTATGAAAAGGAAGGTTAAACTCTGTGAGCTGAACGCACAAATCATTAAGTTGTTTCAGAGAATGATTCCGTCTAGTTTTTATACGAAGATATTTCCTTTTCCACCATTGGCCTCAAATCGCTTGAAATCTGCAATTGCAAAATCCACAAAAAGAGAGTTTCAAACCTGCTCTGTCTAAAGAAAGGTTCAACTCTGTGAGCTGCATACACACAACACAAAGAAGTCACTGAGAATTCTTCTGTCTTGCATTATATAAAGAAATCCCGTTTCCAACGAAGGGTTAAAAGAAGTCCAAATATCCAGTTGCAGACTTTACAAACAGAGTGTTTTCGAACTGCTCTATGAAAAGAAAGGTTAAACTCTGTCAGGTGGATGCACACATCACAAAGTAGTTTCTGAGAATGATTCTGTCTAGTTTTTAAACGAAGATATTTCCTTTTCTGTCATTGACCTCAATTCGCTTGAAATCTCCACATGTAAATTCCACAAAACGAGTGTTGCAAATCTGCTCTGCCTAAAGGAAGGTTCAGCTCTGTGGGTTGAATACACACACACAAAGAAGTTACTGAGAATTCTTCTGTCTAGCATTTTATGAAGAAATCCCGTTTCCAACGAAGGCCTTCAAAGAGGTCCAAATATCCACTTGCAGACTTTACAAAGAGAGTGCTTCCAAACTGCTCTGTGAAAAGAAACGTTAAACTCTGTCTGCTGAAGGCACACATCACAAACTAGTTTCTGAAAATGATTCTGTCTAGTTTTTAAACGAAGATATTTCCTTTTCCGTCATTGGCCTCAAATCGCTTGAAATCTCCACATGTAATTTCCACAAAAAGAGAGTTTCAAATCTACTCTCTCTAAAGAAAGGTTCAACTCTGTGAGTTGAATACACACACACAAGGAAGTTACTGAGAATTCTTCGGTCTTGCATTATATGAAGAAATCCCGTTTCCAACGAAGGCCTCGTACAGGTCCAAATATCCGCTGCCAGACTTTACAAACAGAGTGTTTCCTAACCGCTCTATGAAAAGGAAGGTTAAACTGTGAGCTCAACGCAGAAATCATTAAGTTGTTTCAGAGAATGATTCCGTCTAGTTTTTATACGAAGGTATTTCCTCTTCAAACACTGGCCTCAAATCGCTTGAAATCTCCAATTGCAAAATCCACAAAAAGAGAGTTTCAAATCTGCTCTCTCTAAAGAAATGCTCCACTCTTTGAGTTGAATACACACAACACTAAGAAGTTACTGAGAATTCTTCTGTCTAGCATTATATGAAGGAATCCCGTTTCCAACGAAGGCCTCAAAGAGGTCCAAATGTCCGCTTCCAGATTTTACAAACAGAGTGTTTCCTAACCGCTCTATGAAAAGGAAGGTTAAACTGTGAGCTCAACGCAGAAATCATTAAGTTGTTTCAGAGAATGATTCCGTCTAGTTTTTATACGAAGGTATTTCCTCTTCAAACACTGGCCTCAAATCGCTTGAAATCTCCAATTGCAAAATCCACAAAAAGAGAGTTTCAAATCTGCTCTCTCTAAAGAAATGCTCCACTCTTTGAGTTGAATACACACAACACTAAGAAGTTACTGAGAATTCTTCTGTCTAGCATTATATGAAGGAATCCCGTTTCCAACGAAGGCCTCAAAGAGGTCCAAATGTCCGCTTCCAGATTTTACAAACAGAGTGTTTCCTAACTGCTGTATGAAAAGGAAGGTTAAACTCTGTGAGCTGAATGCACAAATCATTAAGTTGTTTCAGAGAATGATTCCGTCTGGTTTTTAAAAGAAGATATTTCCTTTTCAACCTTTGGCCTCAAATCGCTTGAAATCTCCAATTGCAAAATCCACAAAAAGAGAGTTTCAAATCTGCTCTGTCTAAAGAAAGGTTCAATTCTGTGAGCTGCATACACACAACACAAAGAAGTTACTGAGAACTCCTCTGTCTTGCATTATATGAAGAAATCCCGTTTCCAACGAAGGCCTCGTACAGGTCCAAATATCCACTTGCAGACTTTACAAACAGAGTGTTTTCAAACTGCTCTATGAAAAGAAAGGTTAAACTCTGTCAGGGGGATGCACAAATCACAAAGTAGTTTCTGAGAATGATTCTGTCTAGTTTTTAAACGGAGATATTTCCCTTTCTTCCATTGGCCTCAAATCGCTTGAAATCTCCAATTGCAAATTCCACAAAAAGAGAGTTTCAAATCTGCTCTCTCTGAAGATAGGTTCCACTCTGTGAGCTGAATACACACAACACTAAGAAGTTACTGAGAATTCTTCTGTCTAGTATTATATGAAGGAATCCCGTTTCCAATGAAGGCCTCAAAGAGGTCCAAATATCCGCTACCAGACTTCACAAACAGAGTGTTTCCTAACTGCTCTATGAAAAGGAAGGTTAAACTCTGTGAGCTGAACGCACAAATCATTAAGTTGTTTCAGAGAATGATTCCGTCTAGTTTTTATACGAAGATATTTCCTTTTCCACCATTGGCCTCAAATCGCTTGAAATCTGCAATTGCAAAATCCACAAAAAGAGAGTTTCAAACCTGCTCTGTCTACAGAAAGGTTCAACTCTGTGAGCTGCATACACACAACACAAAGAAGTCACTGAGAATTCTTCTGTCTTGCATTATATAAAGAAATCCCGTTTCCAACGAAGGGTGAAAAGAAGTCCAAATATCCAGTTGCAGACTTTACAAACAGAGTGTTTTCGAACTGCTCTATGAAAAGAAAGGTTAAACTCTGTCAGGTGGATGCACACATCACAAAGTAGTTTCTGAGAATGATTCTGTCTAGTTTTTAAACGAAGATATTTCCTTTTTTGTCATTGACCTCAATTCGCTTGAAATCTCCACATGTAAATTCCACAAAACGAGTGTTGCAAATCTGCTCTGCCTAAAGGAAGGTTCAGCTCTGTGGGTTGAATACACACACACAAAGAAGTTACTGAGAATTCTTCTGTCTAGCATTTTATGAAGAAATCCCGTTTCCAACGAAGGCCTTCAAAGAGGTCCAAATATCCACTTGCAGACTTTACAAAGAGAGTGCTTCCAAACTGCTCTGTGAAAAGAAACGTTAAACTCTGTCTGCTGAAGGCACACATCACAAACTAGTTTCTGAAAATGATTCTGTCTAGTTTTTAAACGAAGATATTTCCTTTTCCGTCATTGGCCTCAAATCGCTTGAAATCTCCACATGTAATTTCCACAAAAAGAGAGTTTCAAATCTTCTCTCTCTAAAGAAAGGTTCAACTCTGTGAGTTGAATACACACACACAAGGAAGTTACTGAGAATTCTTCGGTCTTGCATTATATGAAGAAATCCCGTTTCCAACGAAGGCCTCGTACAGGTCCAAATATCCGCTTCCAGACTTTACAAACAGAGTGTTTCCTAACCGCTCTATGAAAAGGAAGGTTAAACTCTGTGAGCTGAACGCAGAAATCATTAAGTTGTTTCAGAGAATGATTCCGTCTAGTTTTTATACGAAGGTATTTCCTCTTCAAACACTGGCCTCAAATCGCTTGAAATCTCCAATTGCAAAATCCACAAAAAGAGAGTTTCAAACCTGCTCTCTCTAAAGAAATGCTCCACTCTTTGAGTTGAATACACACAACACTAAGAAGCTACTGAGAATTCTTCTGTCTAGCATTATATGAAGGAATCCCGTTTCCAACGAAGGCCTCAAAGAGGTCCAAATGTCCGCTTCCAGATTTTACAAACAGAGTGTTTCCTAACTGCTGTATGAAAAGGAAGGTTAAACTCTGTGAGCTGAATGCACAAATCATTAAGTTGTTTCAGAGAATGATTCCGTCTGGTTTTTAAAAGAAGATATTTCCTTTTCAACCTTTGGCCTCAAATCGCTTGAAATCTCCAATTGCAAAATCCACAAAAAGAGAGTTTCAAATCTGCTCTGTCTAAAGAAAGGTTCAATTCTGTGAGCTGCATACACACAACACAAAGAAGTTACTGAGAACTCCTCTGTCTTGCATTATATGAAGAAATCCCGTTTCCAACGAAGGCCTCGTACAGGTCCAAATATCCACTTGCAGACTTTACAAACCGAGTGTTTTCAAACTGCTCTATGAAAAGAAAGGTTAAACTCTGTCAGGTGGATGCACAAATCACAAAGTAGTTTCTGAGAATGATTCTGTCTAGTTTTGAAACGGAGATATTTCCCTTTCTTCCATTGGCCTCAAATCGCTTGAAATCTCCAATTGCAAATTCCACAAAAAGAGAGTTTCAAATCTGCTCTCTCTGAAGATAGGTTCCACTCCGTGAGCTGAATACACACAACACTAAGAAGTTACTGAGAATTCCTCTGTCTAGTATTATATGAAGGAATCCCGTTTCCAACGAAGGCCTCAAAGAGGTCCAAGTATCCGCTACCAGACTTCACAAACAGAGTGTTTCCTAACTGCTCTATGAAAAGGAAGGTTAAACTCTGTGAGCTGAACGCACAAATCATTAAGTTGTTTCAGAGAATGATTCCGTCTAGTTTTTATACGAAGATATTTCCTTTTCCACCATTGGCCTCAAATCGCTTGAAATCTGCAATTGCAAAATCCACAAAAAGAGAGTTTCAAACCTGCTCTGTCTAAAGAAAGGTTCAACTCTGTGAGCTGCATACACACAACACAAAGAAGTCACTGAGAATTCTTCTGTCTTGCATTATATAAAGAAATCCCGTTTCCAACGAAGGGTGAAAAGAAGTCCAAATATCCAGTTGCAGACTTTACAAACAGAGTGTTTTCGAACTGCTCTATGAAAAGAAAGGTTAAACTCTGTCAGGTGGATGCACACATCACAAAGTAGTTTCTGAGAATGATTCTGTCTAGTTTTTAAACGAAGATATTTCCTTTTCTGTCATTGACCTCAATTCGCTTGAAATCTCCACATGTAAATTCCACAAAACGAGTGTTGCAAATCTGCTCTGCCTAAAGGAAGGTTCAGCTCTGTGGGTTGAATACACACACACAAAGAAGTTACTGAGAATTCTTCTGTCTAGCATTTTATGAAGAAATCCCGTTTCCAACGAAGGCCTTCAAAGAGGTCCAAATATCCACTTGCAGACTTTACAAAGAGAGTGCTTCCAAACTGCTCTGTGAAAAGAAACGTTAAACTCTGTCTGCTGAAGGCACACATCACAAACTAGTTTCTGAAAATGATTCTGTCTAGTTTTTAAACGAAGATATTTCCTTTTCCGTCATTGGCCTCAAATCGCTTGAAATCTCCACATGTAATTTCCACAAAAAGAGAGTTTCAAATCTACTCTCTCTAAAGAAAGGTTCAACTCTGTGAGTTGAATACACACACACAAGGAAGTTACTGAGAATTCTTCGGTCTTGCATTATATGAAGAAATCCCGTTTCCAACGAAGGCCTCGTACAGGTCCAAATATCCGCTTCCAGACTTTACAAACAGAGTGTTTCCTAACCGCTCTATGAAAAGGAAGGTTAAACACTGTGAGATGAACGCACAAATCATTAAGTTGTTTCAGAGAATGATTCCGTCTAGTTTTTATGCGAAGGTATTTCCTCTTCAAACACTGGCCTCAAATCGCTTGAAATCTCCAATTGCAAAATCCACAAAGAGAGAGTTTCAAATCTGCTCTCTCTAAAGAAATGCTCCACTCTTTGAGTTGAATACACACAACACTAAGAAGCTACTGAGAATTCTTCTGTCTAGCATTATATGAAGGAATCCCGTTTCCAACGAAGGCCTCAAAGAGGTCCAAATGTCCGCTTCCAGATTTTACAAACAGAGTGTTTCCTAACTGCTGTATGAAAAGGAAGGTTAAACTCTGTGAGCTGAATGCACAAATCATTAAGTTGTTTCAGAGAATGATTCCGTCTGGTTTTTAAAAGAAGATATTTCCTTTTCAACCTTTGGCCTCAAATCGCTTGAAATCTCCAATTGCAAAATCCACAAAAAGAGAGTTTCAAATCTGCTCTGTCTAAAGAAAGGTTCAATTCTGTGAGCTGCATACACACAACACAAAGAAGTTACTGAGAACTCCTCTGTCTTGCATTATATGAAGAAATCCCGTTTCCAACGAAGGCCTCGTACAGGTCCAAATATCCACTTGCAGACTTTACAAACCGAGTGTTTTCAAACTGCTCTATGAAAAGAAAGGTTAAACTCTGTCAGGTGGATGCACAAATCACAAAGTAGTTTCTGAGAATGATTCTGTCTAGTTTTGAAACGGAGATATTTCCCTTTCTTCCATTGGCCTCAAATCGCTTGAAATCTCCAATTGCAAATTCCACAAAAAGAGAGTTTCAAATCTGCTCTCTCTGAAGATAGGTTCCACTCCGTGAGCTGAATACACACAACACTAAGAAGTTACTGAGAATTCCTCTGTCTAGTATTAGATGAAGGAATCCCGTTTCCAACGAAGGCCTCAAAGAGGTCCAAGTATCCGCTACCAGACTTCACAAACAGAGTGTTTCCTAACTGCTCTATGAAAAGGAAGGTTAAACTCTGTGAGCTGAACGCACAAATCATTAAGTTGTTTCAGAGAATGATTCCGTCTAGTTTTTATACGAAGATATTTCCTTTTCCACCATTGGCCTCAAATCGCTTGAAATCTGCAATTGCAAAATCCACAAAAAGAGAGTTTCAAACCTGCTCTGTCTACAGAAAGGTTCAACTCTGTGAGCTGCATACACACAACACAAAGAAGTCACTGAGAATTCTTCTGTCTTGCATTATATAAAGAAATCCCGTTTCCAACGAAGGGTGAAAAGAAGTCCAAATATCCAGTTGCAGACTTTACAAACAGAGTGTTTTCGAACTGCTCTATGAAAAGAAAGGTTAAACTCTGTCAGGTGGATGCACACATCACAAAGTAGTTTCTGAGAATGATTCTGTCTAGTTTTTAAACGAAGATATTTCCTTTTCTGTCATTGACCTCAATTCGCTTGAAATCTCCACATGTAAATTCCACAAAACGAGTGTTGCAAATCTGCTCTGCCTAAAGGAAGGTTCAGCTCTGTGGGTTGAATACACACACACAAAGAAGTTACTGAGAATTCTTCTGTCTAGCATTTTATGAAGAAATCCCGTTTCCAACGAAGGCCTTCAAAGAGGTCCAAATATCCACTTGCAGACTTTACAAAGAGAGTGCTTCCAAACTGCTCTGTGAAAAGAAACGTTAAACTCTGTCTGCTGAAGGCACACATCACAAACTAGTTTCTGAAAATGATTCTGTCTAGTTTTTAAACGAAGATATTTCCTTTTCCGTCATTGGCCTCAAATCGCTTGAAATCTCCACATGTAATTTCCACAAAAAGAGAGTTTCAAATCTACTCTCTCTAAAGAAAGGTTCAACTCTGTGAGTTGAATACACACACACAAGGAAGTTACTGAGAATTCTTCGGTCTTGCATTATATGAAGAAATCCCGTTTCCAACGAAGGCCTCGTACAGGTCCAAATATCCGCTTCCAGACTTTACAAACAGAGTGTTTCCTAACCGCTCTATGAAAAGGAAGGTTAAACACTGTGAGATGAACGCACAAATCATTAAGTTGTTTCAGAGAATGATTCCGTCTAGTTTTTATGCGAAGGTATTTCCTCTTCAAACACTGGCCTCAAATCGCTTGAAATCTCCAATTGCAAAATCCACAAAGAGAGAGTTTCAAATCTGCTCTCTCTAAAGAAATGCTCCACTCTTTGAGTTGAATACACACAACACTAAGAAGCTACTGAGAATTCTTCTGTCTAGCATTATATGAAGGAATCCCGTTTCCAACGAAGGCCTCAAAGAGGTCCAAATGTCCGCTTCCAGATTTTACAAACAGAGTGTTTCCTAACTGCTCTATGAAAAGGAAGGTTAAACTCTGTGAGCTGAATGCACAAATCATTAAGTTGTTTCAGAGAATGATTCCGTCTGGTTTTTAAAAGAAGATATTTCCTTTTCAACCTTTGGCCTCAAATCGCTTGAAATCTCCAATTGCAAAATCCACAAAAAGAGAGTTTCAAATCTGCTCTGTCTAAAGAAAGGTTCAATTCTGTGAGCTGCATACACACAACACAAAGAAGTTACTGAGAACTCCTCTGTCTTGCATTATATGAAGAAATCCCGTTTCCAACGAAGGCCTCGTACAGGTCCAAATATCCACTTGCAGACTTTACAAACCGAGTGTTTTCAAACTGCTCTATGAAAAGAAAGGTTAAACTCTGTCAGGTGGATGCACAAATCACAAAGTAGTTTCTGAGAATGATTCTGTCTAGTTTTGAAACGGAGATATTTCCCTTTCTTCCATTGGCCTCAAATCGCTTGAAATCTCCAATTGCAAATTCCACAAAAAGAGAGTTTCAAATCTGCTCTCTCTGAAGATAGGTTCCACTCCGTGAGCTGAATACACACAACACTAAGAAGTTACTGAGAATTCCTCTGTCTAGTATTAGATGAAGGAATCCCGTTTCCAACGAAGGCCTCAAAGAGGTCCAAGTATCCGCTACCAGACTTCACAAACAGAGTGTTTCCTAACTGCTCTATGAAAAGGAAGGTTAAACTCTGTGAGCTGAACGCACAAATCATTAAGTTGTTTCAGAGAATGATTCCGTCTAGTTTTTATACGAAGATATTTCCTTTTCCACCATTGGCCTCAAATCGCTTGAAATCTGCAATTGCAAAATCCACAAAAAGAGAGTTTCAAACCTGCTCTGTCTAAAGAAAGGTTCAACTCTGTGAGCTGCATACACACAACACAAAGAAGTCACTGAGAATTCTTCTGTCTTGCATTATATAAAGAAATCCCGTTTCCAACGAAGGGTGAAAAGAAGTCCAAATATCCAGTTGCAGACTTTACAAACAGAGTGTTTTCGAACTGCTCTATGAAAAGAAAGGTTAAACTCTGTCAGGTGGATGCACACATCACAAAGTAGTTTCTGAGAATGATTCTGTCTAGTTTTTAAACGAAGATATTTCCTTTTCTGTCATTGACCTCAATTCGCTTGAAATCTCCACATGTAAATTCCACAAAACGAGTGTTGCAAATCTGCTCTGCCTAAAGGAAGGTTCAGCTCTGTGGGTTGAATACACACACACAAAGAAGTTACTGAGAATTCTTCTGTCTAGCATTTTATGAAGAAATCCCGTTTCCAACGAAGGCCTTCAAAGAGGTCCAAATATCCACTTGCAGACTTTACAAAGAGAGTGCTTCCAAACTGCTCTGTGAAAAGAAACGTTAAACTCTGTCTGCTGAAGGCACACATCACAAACTAGTTTCTGAAAATGATTCTGTCTAGTTTTTAAACGAAGATATTTCCTTTTCCGTCATTGGCCTCAAATCGCTTGAAATCTCCACATGTAATTTCCACAAAAAGAGAGTTTCAAATCTACTCTCTCTAAAGAAAGGTTCAACTCTGTGAGTTGAATACACACACACAAGGAAGTTACTGAGAATTCTTCGGTCTTGCATTATATGAAGAAATCCCGTTTCCAACGAAGGCCTCGTACAGGTCCAAATATCCGCTTCCAGACTTTACAAACAGAGTGTTTCCTAACCGCTCTATGAAAAGGAAGGTTAAACACTGTGAGATGAACGCACAAATCATTAAGTTGTTTCAGAGAATGATTCCGTCTAGTTTTTATGCGAAGGTATTTCCTCTTCAAACACTGGCCTCAAATCGCTTGAAATCTCCAATTGCAAAATCCACAAAAAGAGAGTTTCAAATCTGCTCTCTCTAAAGAAATGCTCCACTCTTTGAGTTGAATACACACAACACTAAGAAGCTACTGAGAATTCTTCTGTCTAGCATTATATGAAGGAATCCCGTTTCCAACGAAGGCCTCAAAGAGGTCCAAATGTCCGCTTCCAGATTTTACAAA
The DNA here is from genome assembly GCF_028858775.2 of Pan troglodytes. Taxonomy (NCBI): domain Eukaryota; kingdom Metazoa; phylum Chordata; class Mammalia; order Primates; family Hominidae; genus Pan; species Pan troglodytes. The sequence continues at coordinate 13,144,656 of NC_072420.2, forward strand.
CAGAGTGTTTCCTAACTGCTGTATGAAAAGGAAGGTTAAACTCTGTGAGCTGAATGCACAAATCATTAAGTTGTTTCAGAGAATGATTCCGTCTGGTTTTTAAAAGAAGATATTTCCTTTTCAACCTTTGGCCTCAAATCGCTTGAAATCTCCAATTGCAAAATCCACAAAAAGAGAGTTTCAAATCTGCTCTGTCTAAAGAAAGGTTCAATTCTGTGAGCTGCATACACACAACACAAAGAAGTTACTGAGAACTCCTCTGTCTTGCATTATATGAAGAAATCCCGTTTCCAACGAAGGCCTCGTACAGGTCCAAATATCCACTTGCAGACTTTACAAACCGAGTGTTTTCAAACTGCTCTATGAAAAGAAAGGTTAAACTCTGTCAGGTGGATGCACAAATCACAAAGTAGTTTCTGAGAATGATTCTGTCTAGTTTTGAAACGGAGATATTTCCCTTTCTTCCATTGGCCTCAAATCGCTTGAAATCTCCAATTGCAAATTCCACAAAAAGAGAGTTTCAAATCTGCTCTCTCTGAAGATAGGTTCCACTCCGTGAGCTGAATACACACAACACTAAGAAGTTACTGAGAATTCCTCTGTCTAGTATTATATGAAGGAATCCCGTTTCCAACGAAGGCCTCAAAGAGGTCCAAGTATCCGCTACCAGACTTCACAAACAGAGTGTTTCCTAACTGCTCTATGAAAAGGAAGGTTAAACTCTGTGAGCTGAACGCACAAATCATTAAGTTGTTTCAGAGAATGATTCCGTCTAGTTTTTATACGAAGATATTTCCTTTTCCACCATTGGCCTCAAATCGCTTGAAATCTGCAATTGCAAAATCCACAAAAAGAGAGTTTCAAACCTGCTCTGTCTAAAGAAAGGTTCAACTCTGTGAGCTGCATACACACAACACAGAGAAGTCACTGAGAATTCTTCTGTCTTGCATTATATAAAGAAATCCCGTTTCCAACGAAGGGTGAAAAGAAGTCCAAATATCCAGTTGCAGACTTTACAAACAGAGTGTTTTCGAACTGCTCTATGAAAAGAAAGGTTAAACTCTGTCAGGTGGATGCACACATCACAAAGTAGTTTCTGAGAATGATTCTGTCTAGTTTTTAAACGAAGATATTTCCTTTTCTGTCATTGACCTCAATTCGCTTGAAATCTCCACATGTAAATTCCACAAAACGAGTGTTGCAAATCTGCTCTGCCTAAAGGAAGGTTCAGCTCTGTGGGTTGAATACACACACACAAAGAAGTTACTGAGAATTCTTCTGTCTAGCATTTTATGAAGAAATCCCGTTTCCAACGAAGGCCTTCAAAGAGGTCCAAATATCCACTTGCAGACTTTACAAAGAGAGTGCTTCCAAACTGCTCTGTGAAAAGAAACGTTAAACTCTGTCTGCTGAAGGCACACATCACAAACTAGTTTCTGAAAATGATTCTGTCTAGTTTTTAAACGAAGATATTTCCTTTTCCGTCATTGGCCTCAAATCGCTTGAAATCTCCACATGTAATTTCCACAAAAAGAGAGTTTCAAATCTACTCTCTCTAAAGAAAGGTTCAACTCTGTGAGTTGAATACACACACACAAGGAAGTTACTGAGAATTCTTCGGTCTTGCATTATATGAAGAAATCCCGTTTCCAACGAAGGCCTCGTACAGGTCCAAATATCCGCTTCCAGACTTTACAAACAGAGTGTTTCCTAACCGCTCTATGAAAAGGAAGGTTAAACACTGTGAGATGAACGCACAAATCATTAAGTTGTTTCAGAGAATGATTCCGTCTAGTTTTTATGCGAAGGTATTTCCTCTTCAAACACTGGCCTCAAATCGCTTGAAATCTCCAATTGCAAAATCCACAAAAAGAGAGTTTCAAATCTGCTCTCTCTAAAGAAATGCTCCACTCTTTGAGTTGAATACACACAACACTAAGAAGCTACTGAGAATTCTTCTGTCTAGCATTATATGAAGGAATCCCGTTTCCAACGAAGGCCTCAAAGAGGTCCAAATGTCCGCTTCCAGATTTTACAAACAGAGTGTTTCCTAACTGCTGTATGAAAAGGAAGGTTAAACTCTGTGAGCTGAATGCACAAATCATTAAGTTGTTTCAGAGAATGATTCCGTCTGGTTTTTAAAAGAAGATATTTCCTTTTCAACCTTTGGCCTCAAATCGCTTGAAATCTCCAATTGCAAAATCCACAAAAAGAGAGTTTCAAATCTGCTCTGTCTAAAGAAAGGTTCAATTCTGTGAGCTGCATACACACAACACAAAGAAGTTACTGAGAACTCCTCTGTCTTGCATTATATGAAGAAATCCCGTTTCCAACGAAGGCCTCGTACAGGTCCAAATATCCACTTGCAGACTTTACAAACCGAGTGTTTTCAAACTGCTCTATGAAAAGAAAGGTTAAACTCTGTCAGGTGGATGCACAAATCACAAAGTAGTTTCTGAGAATGATTCTGTCTAGTTTTGAAACGGAGATATTTCCCTTTCTTCCATTGGCCTCAAATCGCTTGAAATCTCCAATTGCAAATTCCACAAAAAGAGAGTTTCAAATCTGCTCTCTCTGAAGATAGGTTCCACTCCGTGAGCTGAATACACACAACACTAAGAAGTTACTGAGAATTCCTCTGTCTAGTATTATATGAAGGAATCCCGTTTCCAACGAAGGCCTCAAAGAGGTCCAAGTATCCGCTACCAGACTTCACAAACAGAGTGTTTCCTAACTGCTCTATGAAAAGGAAGGTTAAACTCTGTGAGCTGAACGCACAAATCATTAAGTTGTTTCAGAGAATGATTCCGTCTAGTTTTTATACGAAGATATTTCCTTTTCCACCATTGGCCTCAAATCGCTTGAAATCTGCAATTGCAAAATCCACAAAAAGAGAGTTTCAAACCTGCTCTGTCTAAAGAAAGGTTCAACTCTGTGAGCTGCATACACACAACACAGAGAAGTCACTGAGAATTCTTCTGTCTTGCATTATATAAAGAAATCCCGTTTCCAACGAAGGGTTAAAAGAAGTCCAAATATCCAGTTGCAGACTTTACAAACAGAGTGTTTTCGAACTGCTCTATGAAAAGAAAGGTTAAACTCTGTCAGGTGGATGCACACATCACAAAGTAGTTTCTGAGAATGATTCTGTCTAGTTTTTAAACGAAGATATTTCCTTTTCTGTCATTGACCTCAATTCGCTTGAAATCTCCACATGTAAATTCCACAAAACGAGTGTTGCAAATCTGCTCTGCCTAAAGGAAGGTTCAGCTCTGTGGGTTGAATACACACACACAAAGAAGTTACTGAGAATTCTTCTGTCTAGCATTTTATGAAGAAATCCCGTTTCCAACGAAGGCCTTCAAAGAGGTCCAAATATCCACTTGCAGACTTTACAAAGAGAGTGCTTCCAAACTGCTCTGTGAAAAGAAACGTTAAACTCTGTCTGCTGAAGGCACACATCACAAACTAGTTTCTGAAAATGATTCTGTCTAGTTTTTAAACGAAGATATTTCCTTTTCCGTCATTGGCCTCAAATCGCTTGAAATCTCCACATGTAATTTCCACAAAAAGAGAGTTTCAAATCTACTCTCTCTAAAGAAAGGTTCAACTCTGTGAGTTGAATACACACACACAAGGAAGTTACTGAGAATTCTTCGGTCTTGCATTATATGAAGAAATCCCGTTTCCAACGAAGGCCTCGTACAGGTCCAAATATCCGCTTCCAGACTTTACAAACAGAGTGTTTCCTAACCGCTCTATGAAAAGGAAGGTTAAACACTGTGAGATGAACGCACAAATCATTAAGTTGTTTCAGAGAATGATTCCGTCTAGTTTTTATGCGAAGGTATTTCCTCTTCAAACACTGGCCTCAAATCGCTTGAAATCTCCAATTGCAAAATCCACAAAAAGAGAGTTTCAAATCTGCTCTCTCTAAAGAAATGCTCCACTCTTTGAGTTGAATACACACAACACTAAGAAGCTACTGAGAATTCTTCTGTCTAGCATTATATGAAGGAATCCCGTTTCCAACGAAGGCCTCAAAGAGGTCCAAATGTCCGCTTCCAGATTTTACAAACAGAGTGTTTCCTAACTGCTGTATGAAAAGGAAGGTTAAACTCTGTGAGCTGAATGCACAAATCATTAAGTTGTTTCAGAGAATGATTCCGTCTGGTTTTTAAAAGAAGATATTTCCTTTTCAACCTTTGGCCTCAAATCGCTTGAAATCTCCAATTGCAAAATCCACAAAAAGAGAGTTTCAAATCTGCTCTGTCTAAAGAAAGGTTCAATTCTGTGAGCTGCATACACACAACACAAAGAAGTTACTGAGAACTCCTCTGTCTTGCATTATATGAAGAAATCCCGTTTCCAACGAAGGCCTCGTACAGGTCCAAATATCCACTTGCAGACTTTACAAACCGAGTGTTTTCAAACTGCTCTATGAAAAGAAAGGTTAAACTCTGTCAGGTGGATGCACAAATCACAAAGTAGTTTCTGAGAATGATTCTGTCTAGTTTTGAAACGGAGATATTTCCCTTTCTTCCATTGGCCTCAAATCGCTTGAAATCTCCAATTGCAAATTCCACAAAAAGAGAGTTTCAAATCTGCTCTCTCTGAAGATAGGTTCCACTCCGTGAGCTGAATACACACAACACTAAGAAGTTACTGAGAATTCCTCTGTCTAGTATTATATGAAGGAATCCCGTTTCCAACGAAGGCCTCAAAGAGGTCCAAGTATCCGCTACCAGACTTCACAAACAGAGTGTTTCCTAACTGCTCTATGAAAAGGAAGGTTAAACTCTGTGAGCTGAACGCACAAATCATTAAGTTGTTTCAGAGAATGATTCCGTCTAGTTTTTATACGAAGATATTTCCTTTTCCACCATTGGCCTCAAATCGCTTGAAATCTGCAATTGCAAAATCCACAAAAAGAGAGTTTCAAACCTGCTCTGTCTAAAGAAAGGTTCAACTCTGTGAGCTGCATACACACAACACAGAGAAGTCACTGAGAATTCTTCTGTCTTGCATTATATAAAGAAATCCCGTTTCCAACGAAGGGTTAAAAGAAGTCCAAATATCCAGTTGCAGACTTTACAAACAGAGTGTTTTCGAACTGCTCTATGAAAAGAAAGGTTAAACTCTGTCAGGTGGATGCACACATCACAAAGTAGTTTCTGAGAATGATTCTGTCTAGTTTTTAAACGAAGATATTTCCTTTTCTGTCATTGACCTCAATTCGCTTGAAATCTCCACATGTAAATTCCACAAAACGAGTGTTGCAAATCTGCTCTGCCTAAAGGAAGGTTCAGCTCTGTGGGTTGAATACACACACACAAAGAAGTTACTGAGAATTCTTCTGTCTAGCATTTTATGAAGAAATCCCGTTTCCAACGAAGGCCTTCAAAGAGGTCCAAATATCCACTTGCAGACTTTACAAAGAGAGTGCTTCCAAACTGCTCTGTGAAAAGAAACGTTAAACTCTGTCTGCTGAAGGCACACATCACAAACTAGTTTCTGAAAATGATTCTGTCTAGTTTTTAAACGAAGATATTTCCTTTTCCGTCATTGGCCTCAAATCGCTTGAAATCTCCACATGTAATTTCCACAAAAAGAGAGTTTCAAATCTACTCTCTCTAAAGAAAGGTTCAACTCTGTGAGTTGAATACACACACACAAGGAAGTTACTGAGAATTCTTCGGTCTTGCATTATATGAAGAAATCCCGTTTCCAACGAAGGCCTCGTACAGGTCCAAATATCCGCTTCCAGACTTTACAAACAGAGTGTTTCCTAACCGCTCTATGAAAAGGAAGGTTAAACTCTGTGAGCTGAACGCACAAATCATTAAGTTGTTTCAGAGAATGATTCCGTCTAGTTTTATAGGAAGGTATTTCCTCTTCAAACACTGGCCTCAAATCGCTTGAAATCTCCAATTGCAAAATCCACAAAAAGAGAGTTTCAAATCTGCTCTCTCTAAAGAAATGCTCCACTCTTTGAGTTGAATACACACAACACTAAGAAGCTACTGAGAATTCTTCTGTCTAGCATTATATGAAGGAATCCCGTTTCCAACGAAGGCCTCAAAGAGGTCCAAATGTCCGCTTCCAGATTTTACAAACAGAGTGTTTCCTAACTGCTGTATGAAAAGGAAGGTTAAACTCTGTGAGCTGAATGCACAAATCATTAAGTTGTTTCAGAGAATGATTCCGTCTGGTTTTTAAAAGAAGATATTTCCTTTTCAACCTTTGGCCTCAAATCGCTTGAAATCTCCAATTGCAAAATCCACAAAAAGAGAGTTTCAAATCTGCTCTGTCTAAAGAAAGGTTCAATTCTGTGAGCTGCATACACACAACACAAAGAAGTTACTGAGAACTCCTCTGTCTTGCATTATATGAAGAAATCCCGTTTCCAACGAAGGCCTCGTACAGGTCCAAATATCCACTTGCAGACTTTACAAACCGAGTGTTTTCAAACTGCTCTATGAAAAGAAAGGTTAAACTCTGTCAGGTGGATGCACAAATCACAAAGTAGTTTCTGAGAATGATTCTGTCTAGTTTTGAAACGGAGATATTTCCCTTTCTTCCATTGGCCTCAAATCGCTTGAAATCTCCAATTGCAAATTCCACAAAAAGAGAGTTTCAAATCTGCTCTCTCTGAAGATAGGTTCCACTCCGTGAGCTGAATACACACAACACTAAGAAGTTACTGAGAATTCCTCTGTCTAGTATTATATGAAGGAATCCCGTTTCCAACGAAGGCCTCAAAGAGGTCCAAGTATCCGCTACCAGACTTCACAAACAGAGTGTTTCCTAACTGCTCTATGAAAAGGAAGGTTAAACTCTGTGAGCTGAACGCACAAATCATTAAGTTGTTTCAGAGAATGATTCCGTCTAGTTTTTATACGAAGATATTTCCTTTTCCACCATTGGCCTCAAATCGCTTGAAATCTGCAATTGCAAAATCCACAAAAAGAGAGTTTCAAACCTGCTCTGTCTAAAGAAAGGTTCAACTCTGTGAGCTGCATACACACAACACAGAGAAGTCACTGAGAATTCTTCTGTCTTGCATTATATAAAGAAATCCCGTTTCCAACGAAGGGTTAAAAGAAGTCCAAATATCCAGTTGCAGACTTTACAAACAGAGTGTTTTCGAACTGCTCTATGAAAAGAAAGGTTAAACTCTGTCAGGTGGATGCACACATCACAAAGTAGTTTCTGAGAATGATTCTGTCTAGTTTTTAAACGAAGATATTTCCTTTTCTGTCATTGACCTCAATTCGCTTGAAATCTCCACATGTAAATTCCACAAAACGAGTGTTGCAAATCTGCTCTGCCTAAAGGAAGGTTCAGCTCTGTGGGTTGAATACACACACACAAAGAAGTTACTGAGAATTCTTCTGTCTAGCATTTTATGAAGAAATCCCGTTTCCAACGAAGGCCTTCAAAGAGGTCCAAATATCCACTTGCAGACTTTACAAAGAGAGTGCTTCCAAACTGCTCTGTGAAAAGAAACGTTAAACTCTGTCTGCTGAAGGCACACATCACAAACTAGTTTCTGAAAATGATTCTGTCTAGTTTTTAAACGAAGATATTTCCTTTTCCGTCATTGGCCTCAAATCGCTTGAAATCTCCACATGTAATTTCCACAAAAAGAGACTTTCAAATCTACTCTCTCTAAAGAAAGGTTCAACTCTGTGAGTTGAATACACACACACAAGGAAGTTACTGAGAATTCTTCGGTCTTGCATTATATGAAGAAATCCCGTTTCCAACGAAGGCCTCGTACAGGTCCAAATATCCGCTTCCAGACTTTACAAACAGAGTGTTTCCTAACCGCTCTATGAAAAGGAAGGTTAAACACTGTGAGATGAACGCACAAATCATTAAGTTGTTTCAGAGAATGATTCCGTCTAGTTTTTATGCGAAGGTATTTCCTCTTCAAACACTGGCCTCAAATCGCTTGAAATCTCCAATTGCAAAATCCACAAAAAGAGAGTTTCAAATCTGCTCTCTCTAAAGAAATGCTCCACTCTTTGAGTTGAATACACACAACACTAAGAAGTTACTGAGAATTCTTCTGTCTAGCATTATATGAAGGAATCCCGTTTCCAACGAAGGCCTCAAAGAGGTCCAAATGTCCGCTTCCAGATTTTACAAACAGAGTGTTTCCTAACTGCTGTATGAAAAGGAAGGTTAAACTCTGTGAGCTGAATGCACAAATCATTAAGTTGTTTCAGAGAATGATTCCGTCTAGTTTTTAAAAGAAGATATTTCCTTTTGAACCTTTGGCCTCAAATCGCTTGAAATCTCCAATTGCAAAATCCACAAAAAGAGAGTTTCAAATCTGCTCTGTCTAAAGAAAGGTTCAATTCTGTGAGCTGCATACACACAACACAAAGAAGTTACTGAGAACTCCTCTGTCTTGCATTATATGAAGAAATCCCGTTTCCAACGAAGGCCTCGTACAGGTCCAAATATCCACTTGCAGACTTTACAAACCGAGTGTTTTCAAACTGCTCTATGAAAAGAAAGGTTAAACTCTGTCAGGTGGATGCACAAATCACAAAGTAGTTTCTGAGAATGATTCTGTCTAGTTTTGAAACGGAGATATTTCCCTTTCTTCCATTGGCCTCAAATCGCTTGAAATCTCCAATTGCAAATTCCACAAAAAGAGAGTTTCAAATCTGCTCTCTCTGAAGATAGGTTCCACTCCGTGAGCTGAATACACACAACACTAAGAAGTTACTGAGAATTCCTCTGTCTAGTATTATATGAAGGAATCCCGTTTCCAACGAAGGCCTCAAAGAGGTCCAAGTATCCGCTACCAGACTTCACAAACAGAGTGTTTCCTAACTGCTCTATGAAAAGGAAGGTTAAACTCTGTGAGCTGAACGCACAAATCATTAAGTTGTTTCAAAGAATGATTCCGTCTAGTTTTTATACGAAGATATTTCCTTTTCCACCATTGGCCTCAAATCGCTTGAAATCTGCAATTGCAAAATCCACAAAAAGAGAGTTTCAAACCTGCTCTGTCTAAAGAAAGGTTCAACTCTGTGAGCTGCATACACACAACACAAAGAAGTCACTGAGAATTCTTCTGTCTTGCATTATATAAAGAAATCCCGTTTCCAACGAAGGGTTAAAAGAAGTCCAAATATCCAGTTGCAGACTTTACAAACAGAGTGTTTTCGAACTGCTCTATGAAAAGAAAGGTTAAACTCTGTCAGGTGGATGCACACATCACAAAGTAGTTTCTGAGAATGATTCTGTCTAGTTTTTAAACGAAGATATTTCCTTTTCTGTCATTGACCTCAATTCGCTTGAAATCTCCACATGTAAATTCCACAAAACGAGTGTTGCAAATCTGCTCTGCCTAAAGGAAGGTTCAGCTCTGTGGGTTGAATACACACACACAAAGAAGTTACTGAGAATTCTTCTGTCTAGCATTTTATGAAGAAATCCCGTTTCCAACGAAGGCCTTCAAAGAGGTCCAAATATCCACTTGCAGACTTTACAAAGAGAGTGCTTCCAAACTGCTCTGTGAAAAGAAACGTTAAACTCTGTCTGCTGAAGGCACACATCACAAACTAGTTTCTGAAAATGATTCTGTCTAGTTTTTAAACGAAGATATTTCCTTTTCCGTCATTGGCCTCAAATCGCTTGAAATCTCCACATGTAATTTCCACAAAAAGAGACTTTCAAATCTACTCTCTCTAAAGAAAGGTTCAACTCTGTGAGTTGAATACACACACACAAGGAAGTTACTGAGAATTCTTCGGTCTTGCATTATATGAAGAAATCCCGTTTCCAACGAAGGCCTCGTACAGGTCCAAATATCCGCTTCCAGACTTTACAAACAGAGTGTTTCCTAACCGCTCTATGAAAAGGAAGGTTAAACTCTGTGAGCTGAACGCACAAATCATTAAGTTGTTTCAGAGAATGATTCCGTCTAGTTTTTATGCGAAGGTATTTCCTCTTCAAACACTGGCCTCAAATCGCTTGAAATCTCCAATTGCAAAATCCACAAAAAGAGAGTTTCAAATCTGCTCTCTCTAAAGAAATGCTCCACTCTTTGAGTTGAATACACACAACACTAAGAAGCTACTGAGAATTCTTCTGTCTAGCATTATATGAAGGAATCCCGTTTCCAATGAAGGCCTCAAAGAGGTCCAAATGTCCGCTTCCAGATTTTACAAACAGAGTGTTTCCTAACTGCTGTATGAAAAGGAAGGTTAAACTCTGTGAGCTGAATGCACAAATCATTAAGTTGTTTCAGAGAATGATTCCGTCTGGTTTTTAAAAGAAGATATTTCCTTTTCAACCTTTGGCCTCAAATCGCTTGAAATCTCCATTTGCAAAATCCACAAAAAGAGAGTTTCAAATCTGCTCTGTCTAAAGAAAGGTTCAATTCTGTGAGCTGCATACACACAACACAAAGAAGTTACTGAGAACTCCTCTGTCTTGCATTATATGAAGAAATCCCGTTTCCAACGAAGGCCTCGTACAGGTCCAAATATCCACTTGCAGACTTTACAAACCGAGTGTTTTCAAACTGCTCTATGAAAAGAAAGGTTAAACTCTGTCAGGTGGATGCACAAATCACAAAGTAGTTTCTGAGAATGATTCTGTCTAGTTTTGAAACGGAGATATTTCCCTTTCTTCCATTGGCCTCAAATCGCTTGAAATCTCCAATTGCAAATTCCACAAAAAGAGAGTTTCAAATCTGCTCTCTCTGAAGATAGGTTCCACTCCGTGAGCTGAATACACACAACACTAAGAAGTTACTGAGAATTCCTCTGTCTAGTATTATATGAAGGAATCCCGTTTCCAACGAAGGCCTCAAAGAGGTCCAAGTATCCGCTACCAGACTTCACAAACAGAGTGTTTCCTAACTGCTCTATGAAAAGGAAGGTTAAACTCTGTGAGCTGAACGCACAAATCATTAAGTTGTTTCAGAGAATGATTCCGTCTAGTTTTTATACGAAGATATTTCCTTTTCCACCATTGGCCTCAAATCGCTTGAAATCTGCAATTGCAAAATCCACAAAAAGAGAGTTTCAAACCTGCTCTGTCTAAAGAAAGGTTCAACTCTGTGAGCTGCATACACACAACACAAAGAAGTCACTGAGAATTCTTCTGTCTTGCATTATATAAAGAAATCCCGTTTCCAACGAAGGGTTAAAAGAAGTCCAAATATCCAGTTGCAGACTTTACAAACAGAGTGTTTTCGAACTGCTCTATGAAAAGAAAGGTTAAACTCTGTCAGGTGGATGCACACATCACAAAGTAGTTTCTGAGAATGATTCTGTCTAGTTTTTAAACGAAGATATTTCCTTTTCTGTCATTGACCTCAATTCGCTTGAAATCTCCACATGTAAATTCCACAAAACGAGTGTTGCAAATCTGCTCTGCCTAAAGGAAGGTTCAGCTCTGTGGGTTGAATACACACACACAAAGAAGTTACTGAGAATTCTTCTGTCTAGCATTTTATGAAGAAATCCCGTTTCCAACGAAGGCCTTCAAAGAGGTCCAAATATCCACTTGCAGACTTTACAAAGAGAGTGCTTCCAAACTGCTCTGTGAAAAGAAACGTTAAACTCTGTCTGCTGAAGGCACACATCACAAACTAGTTTCTGAAAATGATTCTGTCTAGTTTTTAAACGAAGATATTTCCTTTTCCGTCATTGGCCTCAAATCGCTTGAAATCTCCACATGTAATTTCCACAAAAAGAGAGTTTCAAATCTACTCTCTCTAAAGAAAGGTTCAACTCTGTGAGTTGAATACACACACACAAGGAAGTTACTGAGAATTCTTCGGTCTTGCATTATATGAAGAAATCCCGTTTCCAACGAAGGCCTCGTACAGGTCCAAATATCCGCTTCCAGACTTTACAAACAGAGTGTTTCCTAACCGCTCTATGAAAAGGAAGGTTAAACTCTGTGAGCTGAACGCACAAATCATTAAGTTGTTTCAGAGAATGATTCCGTCTAGTTTTTATGCGAAGGTATTTCCTCTTCAAACACTGGCCTCAAATCGCTTGAAATCTCCAATTGCAAAATCCACAAAAAGAGAGTTTCAAATCTGCTCTCTCTAAAGAAATGCTCCACTCTTTGAGTTGAATACACACAACACTAAGAAGTTACTGAGAATTCTTCTGTCTAGCATTATATGAAGGAATCCCGTTTCCAACGAAGGCCTCAAAGAGGTCCAAATGTCCGCTTCCAGATTTTACAAACAGAGTGTTTCCTAACTGCTGTATGAAAAGGAAGGTTAAACTCTGTGAGCTGAATGCACAAATCATTAAGTTGTTTCAGAGAATGATTCCGTCTGGTTTTTAAAAGAAGATATTTCCTTTTCAACCTTTGGCCTCAAATCGCTTGAAATCTCCAATTGCAAAATCCACAAAAAGAGAGTTTCAAATCTGCTCTGTCTAAAGAAAGGTTCAATTCTGTGAGCTGCATACACACAACACAAAGAAGTTACTGAGAACTCCTCTGTCTTGCATTATATGAAGAAATCCCGTTTCCAACGAAGGCCTCGTACAGGTCCAAATATCCACTTGCAGACTTTACAAACCGAGTGTTTTCAAACTGCTCTATGAAAAGAAAGGTTAAACTCTGTCAGGTGGATGCACAAATCACAAAGTAGTTTCTGAGAATGATTCTGTCTAGTTTTGAAACGGAGATATTTCCCTTTCTTCCATTGGCCTCAAATCGCTCGAAATCTCCAATTGCAAATTCCACAAAAAGAGAGTTTCAAATCTGCTCTCTCTGAAGATAGGTTCCACTCCGTGAGCTGAATACACACAACACTAAGAAGTTACTGAGAATTCCTCTGTCTAGTATTATATGAAGGAATCCCGTTTCCAACGAAGGCCTCAAAGAGGTCCACGTATCCGCTACCAGACTTCACAAACAGAGTGTTTCCTAACTGCTCTATGAAAAGGAAGGTTAAACTCTGTGAGCTGAACGCACAAATCATTAAGTTGTTTCAGAGAATGATTCCGTCTAGTTTTTATACGAAGATATTTCCTTTTCCACCATTGGCCTCAAATCGCTTGAAATCTGCAATTGCAAAATCCACAAAAAGAGAGTTTCAAACCTGCTCTGTCTAAAGAAAGGTTCAACTCTGTGAGCTGCATACACACAACACAAAGAAGTCACTGAGAATTCTTCTGTCTTGCATTATATAAAGAAATCCCGTTTCCAACGAAGGGTTAAAAGAAGTCCAAATATCCAGTTGCAGACTTTACAAACAGAGTGTTTTCGAACTGCTCTATGAAAAGAAAGGTTAAACTCTGTCAGGTGGATGCACACATCACAAAGTAGTTTCTGAGAATGATTCTGTCTAGTTTTTAAACGAAGATATTTCCTTTTCTGTCATTGACCTCAATTCGCTTGAAATCTCCACATGTAAATTCCACAAAACGAGTGTTGCAAATCTGCTCTGCCTAAAGGAAGGTTCAGCTCTGTGGGTTGAATACACACACACAAAGAAGTTACTGAGAATTCTTCTGTCTAGCATTTTATGAAGAAATCCCGTTTCCAACGAAGGCCTTCAAAGAGGTCCAAATATCCACTTGCAGACTTTACAAAGAGAGTGCTTCCAAACTGCTCTGTGAAAAGAAACGTTAAACTCTGTCTGCTGAAGGCACACATCACAAACTAGTTTCTGAAAATGATTCTGTCTAGTTTTTAAACGAAGATATTTCCTTTTCCGTCATTGGCCTCAAATCGCTTGAAATCTCCACATGTAATTTCCACAAAAAGAGAGTTTCAAATCTACTCTCTCTAAAGAAAGGTTCAACTCTGTGAGTTGAATACACACACACAAGGAAGTTACTGAGAATTCTTCGGTCTTGCATTATATGAAGAAATCCCGTTTCCAACGAAGGCCTCGTACAGGTCCAAATATCCGCTTCCAGACTTTACAAACAGAGTGTTTCCTAACCGCTCTATGAAAAGGAAGGTTAAACTCTGTGAGCTGAACGCACAAATCATTAAGTTGTTTCAGAGAATGATTCCGTCTAGTTTTATAGGAAGGTATTTCCTCTTCAAACACTGGCCTCAAATCGCTTGAAATCTCCAATTGCAAAATCCACAAAAAGAGAGTTTCAAATCTGCTCTCTCTAAAGAAATGCTCCACTCTTTGAGTTGAATACACACAACACTAAGAAGTTACTGAGAATTCTTCTGTCTAGCATTATATGAAGGAATCCCGTTTCCAACGAAGGCCTCAAAGGGGTCCAAATGTCCGCTTCCAGATTTTACAAACAGAGTGTTTCCTAACTGCTGTATGAAAAGGAAGGTTAAACTCTGTGAGCTGAATGCACAAATCATTAAGTTGTTTCAGAGAATGATTCCGTCTGGTTTTTAAAAGAAGATATTTCCTTTTCAACCTTTGGCCTCAAATCGCTTGAAATCTGCAATTGCAAAATCCACAAAAAGAGAGTTTCAAATCTGCTCTGTCTAAAGAAAGGTTCAATTCTGTGAGCTGCATACACACAACACAAAGAAGTTACTGAGAACTCCTCTGTCTTGCATTATATGAAGAAATCCCGTTTCCAACGAAGGCCTCGTACAGGTCCAAATATCCACTTGCAGACTTTACAAACCGAGTGTTTTCAAACTGCTCTATGAAAAGAAAGGTTAAACTCTGTCAGGTGGATGCACAAATCACAAAGTAGTTTCTGAGAATGATTCTGTCTAGTTTTGAAACGGAGATATTTCCCTTTCTTCCATTGGCCTCAAATCGCTTGAAATCTCCAATTGCAAATTCCACAAAAAGAGAGTTTCAAATCTGCTCTCTCTGAAGATAGGTTCCACTCCGTGAGCTGAATACACACAACACTAAGAAGTTACTGAGAATTCCTCTGTCTAGTATTATATGAAGGAATCCCGTTTCCAACGAAGGCCTCAAAGAGGTCCAAGTATCCGCTACCAGACTTCACAAACAGAGTGTTTCCTAACTGCTCTATGAAAAGGAAGGTTAAACTCTGTGAGCTGAACGCACAAATCATTAAGTTGTTTCAGAGAATGATTCCGTCTAGTTTTTATACGAAGATATTTCCTTTTCCACCATTGGCCTCAAATCGCTTGAAATCTGCAATTGCAAAATCCACAAAAAGAGAGTTTCAAACCTGCTCTGTCTAAAGAAAGGTTCAACTCTGTGAGCTGCATACACACAACACAAAGAAGTCACTGAGAATTCTTCTGTCTTGCATTATATAAAGAAATCCCGTTTCCAACGAAGGGTTAAAAGAAGTCCAAATATCCAGTTGCAGACTTTACAAACAGAGTGTTTTCGAACTGCTCTATGAAAAGAAAGGTTAAACTCTGTCAGGTGGATGCACACATCACAAAGTAGTTTCTGAGAATGATTCTGTCTAGTTTTTAAACGAAGATATTTCCTTTTCTGTCATTGACCTCAATTCGCTTGAAATCTCCACATGTAAATTCCACAAAACGAGTGTTGCAAATCTGCTCTGCCTAAAGGAAGGTTCAGCTCTGTGGGTTGAATACACACACACAAAGAAGTTACTGAGAATTCTTCTGTCTAGCATTTTATGAAGAAATCCCGTTTCCAACGAAGGCCTTCAAAGAGGTCCAAATATCCACTTGCAGACTTTACAAAGAGAGTGCTTCCAAACTGCTCTGTGAAAAGAAACGTTAAACTCTGTCTGCTGAAGGCACACATCACAAACTAGTTTCTGAAAATGATTCTGTCTAGTTTTTAAACGAAGATATTTCCTTTTCCGTCATTGGCCTCAAATCGCTTGAAATCTCCACATGTAATTTCCACAAAAAGAGAGTTTCAAATCTACTCTCTCTAAAGAAAGGTTCAACTCTGTGAGTTGAATACACACACACAAGGAAGTTACTGAGAATTCTTCGGTCTTGCATTATATGAAGAAATCCCGTTTCCAACGAAGGCCTCGTACAGGTCCAAATATCCGCTTCCAGACTTTACAAACAGAGTGTTTCCTAACCGCTCTATGAAAAGGAAGGTTAAACACTGTGAGATGAACGCACAAATCATTAAGTTGTTTCAGAGAATGATTCCGTCTAGTTTTTATGCGAAGGTATTTCCTCTTCAAACACTGGCCTCAAATCGCTTGAAATCTCCAATTGCAAAATCCACAAAAAGAGAGTTTCAAATCTGCTCTCTCTAAAGAAATGCTCCACTCTTTGAGTTGAATACACACAACACTAAGAAGTTACTGAGAATTCTTCTGTCTAGCATTATATGAAGGAATCCCGTTTCCAACGAAGGCCTCAAAGAGGTCCAAATGTCCGCTTCCAGATTTTACAAACAGAGTGTTTCCTAACTGCTGTATGAAAAGGAAGGTTAAACTCTGTGAGCTGAATGCACAAATCATTAAGTTGTTTCAGAGAATGATTCCGTCTGGTTTTTAAAAGAAGATATTTCCTTTTCAACCTTTGGCCTCAAATCGCTTGAAATCTCCAATTGCAAAATCCACAAAAAGAGAGTTTCAAATCTGCTCTGTCTAAAGAAAGGTTCAATTCTGTGAGCTGCATACACACAACACAAAGAAGTTACTGAGAACTCCTCTGTCTTGCATTATATGAAGAAATCCCGTTTCCAACGAAGGCCTCGTACAGGTCCAAATATCCACTTGCAGACTTTACAAACCGAGTGTTTTCAAACTGCTCTATGAAAAGAAAGGTTAAACTCTGTCAGGTGGATGCACAAATCACAAAGTAGTTTCTGAGAATGATTCTGTCTAGTTTTGAAACGGAGATATTTCCCTTTCTTCCATTGGCCTCAAATCGCTTGAAATCTCCAATTGCAAATTCCACAAAAAGAGAGTTTCAAATCTGCTCTCTCTGAAGATAGGTTCCACTCCGTGAGCTGAATACACACAACACTAAGAAGTTACTGAGAATTCCTCTGTCTAGTATTATATGAAGGAATCCCGTTTCCAACGAAGGCCTCAAAGAGGTCCAAGTATCCGCTACCAGACTTCACAAACAGAGTGTTTCCTAACTGCTCTATGAAAAGGAAGGTTAAACTCTGTGAGCTGAACGCACAAATCATTAAGTTGTTTCAAAGAATGATTCCGTCTAGTTTTTATACGAAGATATTTCCTTTTCCACCATTGGCCTCAAATCGCTTGAAATCTGCAATTGCAAAATCCACAAAAAGAGAGTTTCAAACCTGCTCTGTCTAAAGAAAGGTTCAACTCTGTGAGCTGCATACACACAACACAAAGAAGTCACTGAGAATTCTTCTGTCTTGCATTATATAAAGAAATCCCGTTTCCAACGAAGGGTTAAAAGAAGTCCAAATATCCAGTTGCAGACTTTACAAACAGAGTGTTTTCGAACTGCTCTATGAAAAGAAAGGTTAAACTCTGTCAGGTGGATGCACACATCACAAAGTAGTTTCTGAGAATGATTCTGTCTAGTTTTTAAACGAAGATATTTCCTTTTCTGTCATTGACCTCAATTCGCTTGAAATCTCCACATGTAAATTCCACAAAACGAGTGTTGCAAATCTGCTCTGCCTAAAGGAAGGTTCAGCTCTGTGGGTTGAATACACACACACAAAGAAGTTACTGAGAATTCTTCTGTCTAGCATTTTATGAAGAAATCCCGTTTCCAACGAAGGCCTTCAAAGAGGTCCAAATATCCACTTGCAGACTTTACAAAGAGAGTGCTTCCAAACTGCTCTGTGAAAAGAAACGTTAAACTCTGTCTGCTGAAGGCACACATCACAAACTAGTTTCTGAAAATGATTCTGTCTAGTTTTTAAACGAAGATATTTCCTTTTCCGTCATTGGCCTCAAATCGCTTGAAATCTCCACATGTAATTTCCACAAAAAGAGAGTTTCAAATCTTCTCTCTCTAAAGAAAGGTTCAACTCTGTGAGTTGAATACACACACACAAGGAAGTTACTGAGAATTCTTCGGTCTTGCATTATATGAAGAAATCCCGTTTCCAACGAAGGCCTCGTACAGGTCCAAATATCCGCTTCCAGACTTTACAAACAGAGTGTTTCCTAACTGCTCTATGAAAAGGAAGGTTAAACTCTGTGAGCTGAACGCACAAATCATTAAGTTGTTTCAGAGAATGATTCCGTCTAGTTTTTATACGAAGGTATTTCCTCTTCAAACACTGGCCCCAAATCGCTTGAAATCTCCAATTGCAAAATCCACAAAAAGAGAGTTTCAAATCTGCTCTCTCTAAAGAAATGCTCCACTCTTTGAGTTGAATACAAACAACACTAAGAAGCTACTGAGAATTCTTCTGTCTAGCATTATATGAAGGAATCCCGTTTCCAACGAAGGCCTCAAAGAGGTCCAAATGTCCGCTTCCAGATTTTACAAACAGAGTGTTTCCTAACTGCTATATGAAAAGGAAGGTTAAACTCTGTGAGCTGAATGCACAAATCATTAAGTTGTTTCAGAGAATGATTCCGTCTGGTTTTTAAAAGAAGATATTTCCTTTTCAACCTTTGGCCTCAAATCGCTTGAAATCTCCAATTGCAAAATCCACAAAAAGAGAGTTTCAAATCTGCTCTGTCTAAAGAAAGGTTCAATTCTGTGAGCTGCATACACACAACACAAAGAAGTTACTGAGAACTCCTCTGTCTTGCATTATATGAAGAAATCCCGTTTCCAACGAAGGCCTCGTACAGGTCCAAATATCCACTAGCAGACTTTACAAACAGAGTGTTTTCAAACTGCTCTATGAAAAGAAAGGTTAAACTCTGTCAGGTGGATGCACAAATCACAAAGTAGTTTCTGAGAATGATTCTGTCTAGTTTTGAAACGGAGATATTTCCCTTTCTTCCATTGGCCTCAAATCGCTTGAAATCTCCAATTGCAAATTCCACAAAAAGAGAGTTTCAAATCTGCTCTCTCTGAAGATAGGTTCCACTCCGTGAGCTGAATACACACAACACTAAGAAGTTACTGAGAATTCCTCTGTCTAGTATTATATGAAGGAATCCCGTTTCCAACGAAGGCCTCAAAGAGGTCCAAATATCCGCTACCAGACTTCACAAACAGAGTGTTTCCTAACTGCTCTATGAAAAGGAAGGTTAAACTCTGTGAGCTGAACGCACAAATCATTAAGTTGTTTCAGAGAATGATTCCGTCTAGTTTTTATACGAAGATATTTCCTTTTCCACCATTGGCCTCAAATCACTTGAAATCTGCAATTGCAAAATCCACAAAAAGAGAGTTTCAAACCTGCTCTGTCTAAAGAAAGGTTCAACTCTGTGAGCTGCATACACACAACACAAAGAAGTCACTGAGAATTCTTCTGTCTTGCATTATATAAAGAAATCCCGTTTCCAACGAAGGGTGAAAAGAAGTCCAAATATCCAGTTGCAGACTTTACAAACAGAGTGTTTTCGAACTGCTCTATGAAAAGAAAGGTTAAACTCTGTCAGGTGGATGCACACATCACAAAGTAGTTTCTGAGAATGATTCTGTCTAGTTTTTAAACGAAGATATTTCCTTTTTTGTCATTGACCTCAATTCGCTTGAAATCTCCACATGTAAATTCCACAAAACGAGTGTTGCAAATCTGCTCTGCCTAAAGGAAGGTTCAGCTCTGTGGGTTGAATACACACACACAAAGAAGTTACTGAGAATTCTTCTGTCTAGCATTTTATGAAGAAATCCCGTTTCCAACGAAGGCCTTCAAAGAGGTCCAAATATCCACTTGCAGACTTTACAAAGAGAGTGCTTCCAAACTGCTCTGTGAAAAGAAACGTTAAACTCTGTCTGCTGAAGGCACACATCACAAACTAGTTTCTGAAAATGATTCTGTCTAGTTTTTAAACGAAGATATTTCCTTTTCCGTCATTGGCCTCAAATCGCTTGAAATCTCCACATGTAATTTCCACAAAAAGAGAGTTTCAAATCTTCTCTCTCTAAAGAAAGGTTCAACTCTGTGAGTTGAATACACACACACAAGGAAGTTACTGAGAATTCTTCGGTCTTGCATTATATGAAGAAATCCCGTTTCCAACGAAGGCCTCGTACAGGTCCAAATATCCGCTTCCAGACTTTACAAACAGAGTGTTTCCTAACCGCTCTATGAAAAGGAAGGTTAAACTCTGTGAGCTGAACGCACAAATCATTAAGTTGTTTCAGAGAATGATTCCGTCTGGTTTTTATACGAAGGTATTTCCTCTTCAAACACTGGCCTCAAATCGCTTGAAATCTCCAATTGCAAAATCCACAAAAAGAGAGTTTCAAATCTGCTCTCTCTAAAGAAATGCTCCACTCTTTGAGTTGAATACACACAACACTAAGAAGCTACTGAGAATTCTTCTGTCTAGCATTATATGAAGGAATCCCGTTTCCAACGAAGGCCTCAAAGAGGTCCAAATGTCCGCTTCCAGATTTTACAAACAGAGTGTTTCCTAACTGCTGTATGAAAAGGAAGGTTAAACTCTGTGAGCTGAATGCACAAATCATTAAGTTGTTTCAGAGAATGATTCCGTCTGGTTTTTAAAAGAAGATATTTCCTTTTCAACCTTTGGCCTCAAATCGCTTGAAATCTCCAATTGCAAAATCCACAAAAAGAGAGTTTCAAATCTGCTCTGTCTAAAGAAAGGTTCAATTCTGTGAGCTGCATACACACAACACAAAGAAGTTACTGAGAACTCCTCTGTCTTGCATTATATGAAGAAATCCCGTTTCCAACGAAGGCCTCGTACAGGTCCAAATATCCACTAGCAGACTTTACAAACAGAGTGTTTTCAAACTGCTCTATGAAAAGAAAGGTTAAACTCTGTCAGGTGGATGCACAAATCACAAAGTAGTTTCTGAGAATGATTCTGTCTAGTTTTGAAACGGAGATATTTCCCTTTCTTCCATTGGCCTCAAATCGCTTGAAATCTCCAATTGCAAATTCCACAAAAAGAGAGTTTCAAATCTGCTCTCTCTGAAGATAGGTTCCACTCCGTGAGCTGAATACACACAACACTAAGAAGTTACTGAGAATTCCTCTGTCTAGTATTATATGAAGGAATCCCGTTTCCAACGAAGGCCTCAAAGAGGTCCAAATATCCGCTACCAGACTTCACAAACAGAGTGTTTCCTAACTGCTCTATGAAAAGGAAGGTTAAACTCTGTGAGCTGAACGCACAAATCATTAAGTTGTTTCAGAGAATGATTCCGTCTAGTTTTTATACGAAGATATTTCCTTTTCCACCATTGGCCTCAAATCGCTTGAAATCTGCAATTGCAAAATCCACAAAAAGAGAGTTTCAAACCTGCTCTGTCTAAAGAAAGGTTCAACTCTGTGAGCTGCATACACACAACACAAAGAAGTCACTGAGAATTCTTCTGTCTTGCATTATATAAAGAAATCCCGTTTCCAACGAAGGGTTAAAAGAAGTCCAAATATCCAGTTGCAGACTTTACAAACAGAGTGTTTTCGAACTGCTCTATGAAAAGAAAGGTTAAACTCTGTCAGGTGGATGCACACATCACAAAGTAGTTTCTGAGAATGATTCTGTATAGTTTTTAAACGAAGATATTTCCTTTTCTGTCATTGACCTCAATTCGCTTGAAATCTCCACATGTAAATTCCACAAAACGAGTGTTGCAAATCTGCTCTGCCTAAAGGAAGGTTCAGCTCTGTGGGTTGAATACACACACACAAAGAAGTTACTGAGAATTCTTCTGTCTAGCATTTTATGAAGAAATCCCGTTTCCAACGAAGGCCTTCAAAGAGGTCCAAATATCCACTTGCAGACTTTACAAAGAGAGTGCTTCCAAACTGCTCTGTGAAAAGAAACGTTAAACTCTGTCTGCTGAAGGCACACATCACAAACTAGCTTCTGAAAATGATTCTGTCCAGTTTTTAAACGAAGATATTTCCTTTTCCGTCATTGGCCTCAAATCGCTTGAAATCTCCACATGTAATTTCCACAAAAAGAGAGTTTCAAATCTACTCTCTCTAAAGAAAGTTTCAACTCTGTGAGTTGAATACACACACACAAGGAAGTTACTGAGAATTCTTCGGTCTTGCATTATATGAAGAAATCCCGTTTCCAACGAAGGCCTCGTACAGGTCCAAATATCCGCTGCCAGACTTTACAAACAGAGTGTTTCCTAACCGCTCTATGAAAAGGAAGGTTAAACTGTGAGCTCAACGCAGAAATCATTAAGTTGTTTCAGAGAATGATTCCGTCTAGTTTTTATACGAAGGTATTTCCTCTTCAAACACTGGCCTCAAATCGCTTGAAATCTCCAATTGCAAAATCCACAAAAAGAGAGTTTCAAATCTGCTCTCTCTAAAGAAATGCTCCACTCTTTGAGTTGAATACACACAACACTAAGAAGTTACTGAGAATTCTTCTGTCTAGCATTATATGAAGGAATCCCGTTTCCAACGAAGGCCTCAAAGAGGTCCAAATGTCCGCTTCCAGATTTTACAAACAGAGTGTTTCCCAACTGCTGTATGAAAAGGAAGGTTAAACTCTGTGAGCTGAATGCACAAATCATTAAGTTGTTTCAGAGAATGATTCCGTCTAGTTTTTAAAAGAAGATATTTCCTTTTCAACCTTTGGCCTCAAATCGCTTGAAATCTCCAATTGCAAAATCCAGAAAAAGGGAGTTTCAAATCTGCTCTGTCTAAAGAAAGGTTCAATTCTGTGAGCTGCATACACACAACACAAAGAAGTTACTGAGAACTCCTCTGTCTTGCATTATATGAAGAAATCCCGTTTCCAACGAAGGCCTCGTACAGGTCCAAATATCCACTTGCAGACTTTACAAACAGAGTGTTTTCAAACTGCTCTATGAAAAGAAAGGTTAAACTCTGTCAGGGGGATGCACAAATCACAAAGTAGTTTCTGAGAATGATTCTGTCTAGTTTTTAAACGGAGATATTTCCCTTTCTTCCATTGGCCTCAAATCGCTTGAAATCTCCAATTGCAAATTCCACAAAAAGAGAGTTTCAAATCTGCTCTCTCTGAAGATAGGTTCCACTCTGTGAGCTGAGTACACACAACACTAAGAAGTTACTGAGAATTCCTCTGTCTAGTATTATATGAAGGAATCCCGTTTCCAATGAAGGCCTCAAAGAGGTCCAAATATCCGCTACCAGACTTCACAAACAGAGTGTTTCCTAACTGCTCTATGAAAAGGAAGGTTAAACTCTGTGAGCTGAACGCACAAATCATTAAGTTGTTTCAGAGAATGATTCCGTCTAGTTTTTATACGAAGATATTTCCTTTTCAACCATTGGCCTCAAATCGCTTGAAATCTGCAATTGCAAAATCCACAAAAAGAGAGTTTCAAACCTGCTCTGTCTACAGAAAGGTTCAACTCTGTGAGCTGCATACACACAACACAAAGAAGTCACTGAGAATTCTTCTGTCTTGCATTATATAAAGAAATCCCGTTTCCAACGAAGGGTGAAAAGAAGTCCAAATATCCAGTTGCAGACTTTACAAACAGAGTGTTTTCGAACTGCTCTATGAAAAGAAAGGTTAAACTCTGTCAGGTGGATGCACACATCACAAAGTAGTTTCTGAGAATGATTCTGTCTAGTTTTTAAACGAAGATATTTCCTTTTCTGTCATTGACCTCAATTCGCTTGAAATCTCCACATGTAAATTCCACAAAACGAGTGTTGCAAATCTGCTCTGCCTAAAGGAAGGTTCAGCTCTGTGGGTTGAATACACACACACAAAGAAGTTACTGAGAATTCTTCTGTCTAGCATTTTATGAAGAAATCCCGTTTCCAACGAAGGCCTTCAAAGAGGTCCAAATATCCACTTGCAGACTTTACAAAGAGAGTGCTTCCAAACTGCTCTGTGAAAAGAAACGTTAAACTCTGTCTGCTGAAGGCACACATCACAAACTAGTTTCTGAAAATGATTCTGTCTAGTTTTTAAACGAAGATATTTCCTTTTCCGTCATTGGCCTCAAATCGCTTGAAATCTCCACATGTAATTTCCACAAAAAGAGAGTGTCACATCTTCTCTCTCTAAAGAAAGGTTCAACTCTGTGAGTTGAATACACACACACAAGGAAGTTACTGAGAATTCTTCGGTCTTGCATTATATGAAGAAATCCCGTTTCCAACGAAGGCCTCGTACAGGTCCAAATATCCGCTTCCAGACTTTACAAACAGAGTGTTTCCTAACCGCTCTATGAAAAGGAAGGTTAAGCTCTGTGAGCTGAACGCACAAATCATTAAGTTGTTTCAGAGAATGATTCCGTCTAGTTTTTATGCGAAGGTATTTCCTCTTCAAACACTGGCCTCAAATCGCTTGAAATCTCCAATTGCAAAATCCACAAAAAGAGAGTTTCAAATCTGCTCTCTCT